>NC_133769.1:181018551-181045707 GCF_003597395.2 Chelonoidis abingdonii | reverse complement strand
ATAACAGCCTATTGTTTTTTCTACCTTTGTACTTACAACTGTGAAACTGAAGATTAGAAGCTTACAGACAGAAAAAGATCCCCTCTCATAGCTGAGAGCCAAACAAAGACACAGACCCAAAAAATTCCCTCCCCTGAGCTTTGAAAAATCCGGTTTCCTGATTGGTCCTCTGGTCAGGTGTTTGGTTCCCTTTGTTAACTCTTTACAGGTGAAAGAAACATTAACCCTTAGCTATCTGTTTATGACACAGCCTGAAAACTGATTACGTGGCAATTGGGAGGATGAGTCTGTAGTCCAAACCCTCATGAAATGCAACCATTGAAACGGACCCCCTACCAGAAAGATAGATAGAGTGAAGTTTCCATAGTCAAAACTGTACCTTGAGAAATCTGAGACACAGGAAAAGGACACAAGAGTGTATATTTTCTGGCTACCAGGACAAAGGATGTCATAATAAAGGTGCTGAATATCCTGGAGAATTATGGAGAATTCCTAATTAATGTAATACCCTTATCAACAAAAGACAAGAGCACAGGAATATTTAATACAGTTAACAATGAGTTCAGGGACCTGAGAAGAGAACTGGTTATAGGCTTTGTAAGTGATCTTCCTGGAGATTGTTTTCTGTTGCCAAAAGTAGGAGAAGAAAGGGAGAGAAAATCAGTGAATCTGCCAGTGACATAGAGGTCAGTTTTGGAGTCAGAAAGCATTGACATGCCTTGAGTTGAGAGATTATTTTTGGCCTAGACCATCTCTATCAAAGCAAGAGGGGCGCCAACTTGTTGGCCTAGAAAGGGGGCTCTTTCACTTAACTCAAATAATGTGATGGATGGTGTATTCCCAACATACAAAATAAGACAGAAGATGAAGAAGAGTATGGTATTAATAAATGCCAAATAAATGCAAGGTATCAGTGTACTGGAGTGCTCCTACACAAAGCTAAGGCATATAGGAATTCAGCAGCAAGAACTAGAAGTGTTGGAAGATGAAGACTTTGAGCTACTGATCATAAATGGAAACTGCTGGCATGATTCTCAGAACTGAAAAACCAGTGTAGAAAGGCACAATCAGGGCTCCATGTGTTCTGCAAATTTGCAGTGACAGAGTTTATAACATAAATCATCCGTTGCTGCAGAATTGTGCTCCAGAACCTCTACTTTCTTTTGTTTTAATTGACATTTCTAGTCCTTATCTTATTAGCAAGGACAGCTTCCAAAACCTAAACCTCAATGCCCTTTTGAGAGGGCCTCAAAGAGCCTGTGTAAATGGGTGCAGGTCCCCAGCTTAGCAGTTAGAGTCCATGGTGGAAGCCCTACCTAGTGGTAACAGGTAGGGAAAGTTGGCCTCTCCTACTCCTTCAGGTTCTGACCCAGGAGCCCTCTTGGGCAATGTAAGGAAGGTGTCTGCTACTTGTGGTACAGCTAACACCTTCCTCTGAATCTATTCCTATTGGAGCACATTGTGGGTGACAATTCTCCCATGTATGCAGGGATGTAGTCCCTGAATGAGCAACTACCAGAACACCCCCACCAATGTGGAAACTCCCCTGCCAGCATGACCTTGCATGCATGTCGGGCAGAGGACACCATTTACCTCTGCAAAATAGTGCCTTCTATGTGGCATAAGCTCGCACACACCATGGAGGACACGATTTTGAGAACAAAATGTCCTTCATGTGGCAACAGTGCCATTGTGACATACCCACTACAGTACAGCTTGCACCACTGGCCTCTTGTAGGTTGGGGAATCCTGGCTTCATGCAGCAGTCCTCCTCCTGGGGATACTCTCCTGGTATAACCTCTGCATTGCGGCGAGTGCAGGTCTGTTTCTGCCCACTACCCTGCGTGCTGAAGAGCCTTTCTTTTTAAGCCCCCTTCATCTATTGCATAGCCAACAGTCCTGCTGGGATGGGGCTTGCTGGGCCTAGCGTTGTTCCTGCACCCATCTCTTTGCAGCATAAGGTTTATCCATCCCATCACTACCTGAAACAGTGGCTTCGAGAGGTGTGAACTGCCTCACTCATCTCACTCAGGGCTCTGCAGACTCTGATTCTGTGGGCCTGATCTTTGACATTTTTCCAGGATACCACATTCGGCAATTTTGCTGCAGACTGGACTATTTTGTTGCAGCCAGGTATCCATTTTGTTTTTGGTCTCCTTGCCCTGCTGAGGCTGTCTGCAGCTACCTCTTTCTCTGCACTTTTTTCCACTAGAGGGAATTAACTGGATTACAGGAAGGAGTCAGGGAGCCAAAATGAGAGCCTATATCACATAGTCTATAAAAGAAAGAAAAAAGAAAGAAGAGGTGGAGGATTGGTGTTATGTAAAAAATATTTTCAATGCCTGTGAGAGAGAATTTGACAATGGAGAGTGTGGAGATTAAATTTTTTGGGTAAGGCATGAAAAACATGACCATCTGCTATAAACCACCAAAGCTGAAGGAAAACAGGAACAAAAAGTCTTGGATAATCATTTTCTGCAGAATCATGGCCTTAAACTCCTTCCCCTCCACAGGAAGCACAGCAATGTTGTGGCCTCTGTTCCTTTCCTTTATCCCTCCTTCAGGGGGAGGGATAGCTCAGTGGTTTGAGCTGAGTGGTTGTGAGTTCAATCCTTGAGGGGGCCATTTGGGGAACTAGGGTAAAAATTTGGGGATTGGTCCTGCTTTGAGCAGGGGATTGGACTAGATGACCTCCTGAGGTCCCTTCCAACCCTGATATTCTATGACCTCCATGGAAGAGTCAGAGTGGGGGAATCTTATTCTTGGTGAGAAGAGGTGAGTTTCACACTCAGTGACTGACACATATTTCTGAGAATGTGAATAAATGCTGTAGAGTCTACAATTCATTTACAGGTACAAATTATGTCTATGATTGTGAATGGGAAGACAGATGTCAATTAACACGTGAATCTGCAATATGACCTTAAAAATATCCTCAGGCTACTCCACAGAAAGGTCCCATTCTTCAGCAAGTGTAAACTGGTGTAGTAACATTGACTTCAATTAAGTTATGCTGATTATACCAGCTGAGGATGTGGTCCAAGGTCAACATGAAAGAATTAGGGCAATAATTAAACATGTGGCTCTGCAATTGAAACCACAGTTGAAGTAATGAAAAGCTTTCCAGTATATCACTTATCATATTGTTTTTAAAAATTAATTCTTGAAATTAACTCTGGTTAAATGACTAATTAGGCAGTCACAATTCTGCTTGGGGAGCATTGAAGGGCTGCGATAACAAAAACAGAACTGAATTGTTTCTGATTTTCATATTAATAGGAGAGTTCAGTCTAGAGAGAAAAGGTTAATTTCTTTTCAGTGAATTTATGAAAGGCATGATAATAGCTAATGCGGTAACTTGTGACTAAATCATATGTTTAAAGGCACAAGTGATTACACAAAAGCTGGAGACATCATTCTAATGTTGACTACTTTTTGTAAACAAATGATTTTAAGTTTTGAGAAATGGGACAGATTGACAGCATTGTCAGCTGTAGGCCTTTATTTTTTCCATTGATTAAGTATAATAATAAAGCAGAGTCAGAGCAAGCTTCTTCACATTGTCCTATGCTCCATAGTGACTCAGCCTTGATGTTTCCAGTCCTGATACCTTAAATCTATTGTTTCCAAACATTTTGTTGTTAGTAGGACTACAGCCTCCCTCTCCGCCCAATAATGCCAGAAGCACAGCTTGGATCTTCATTTAAGTTGGCAGCCTTAAATTTCTACCATTTTTTTAAGTCTATGATTTACAGCTATCATCCTTACCTATGTAAATAGAGAATTCCTCTAGAAGTTGTAGAATCTTTCAAAATGGAACAAATTTTAAAGGGAACTGTAGCTGGGTGGTTACCCCGCTCCTGCCCTGAAGGGCTTAAAGCAGCCATGGGGAGGGCTGTGGCTGGGAGAAAGCAGCTACTAAGCTGATTGGGGAAGCAGTCGCAGCTGGACCATGCCCCAATCAGGCCACAGCTGGCCCTAAAGAGGGTTGGGGCCAGAAGCCAGACAGAATCTCTCTCTAGCCTTGAGAGGGAGGGACCTGGCTTCTGGGAGCTGAGATGGTATCTGGAGTAAGCAGGGCAGAGGGAAGCAAAGGGAGCTGTTGATCTCTGGCCTGGAAACCCCCCAGGCTGTGGCCTAGTGGAAAACCCATTAGGTACTGGGGTTGCAGGGAGCAGCCCATGGGTAGGCAGAAGCAAGAGGTCCAAACCCCACTTGCCTATGATGAGTGGCTTTTTTACTGCAGTCTGCTCCACTGAGCAGGGGTAGATGGTGACTGGCAGTAGCCCATGACTGAGGCAAGGTGGGGATAGAGGGTTGGGGGTTCCCCTGTGTGTGGAGACCCTGAGACTGCAGGGGTATTGCCAGGGGGCCCTGGGAGGGACTCAGGGGCCAGCAGCAGTGGGACACTGACCTGCAGGGGGCGTTCTGTGTTAGAAAGAGCCAATTCCCTGAGATGACCAGCAGGAGGTGACGCGGAAGTGAGTCGTGCACCGTGACAGGAACTCAATGTGTTTTTTAAAAAAGAAAAAAAAGCAGGGGGGGGGAAATAGGCCACACACATTTCCTAAAAGTTGGAATAACTGGGGATAATGGGATTATGGGATAATACCTTTTGATTTATTGCACTGAATTCTTTAAAAACACAAAACAAAACAAAAAACTCTTAGCTTTGTCTCTTAAGGTAACATTTTTAACATATTTTCATCATGAAAAGTGTTTTGGGCATAAGTTCATTTGCAGTGTAGCTCAGTAGAAGTAAATGGCATTACTCCAAAGTTTCTCAAGTGCAGAATCAGGGTCTAATTCATCACTATATGTTCAGTAGAGCAGTGGTTCCCAAACTTGTTCCGCCGCTTGTGCACGGAAAGCCCCTGGTGGGCCGGGCCAATTTGTTTACCTGTCATGTCCGCAGGTTTGGCCGATCGCAGCTCCCAGTGTCCGCAGGTCACTGCTCCAGGCCAATGGAGACTGCTGGAAGCGGTGCAGGCCGAGGGACGTACTGACTGCCACTTTCAGCAGCTCCCATTGGCCTGAAGCAGCGAACCACGGACACTGGGAGCTGCGATCGGCCGAACCTGCGGACACTGCAGATAAACAAATTGGCCCGAACTTCCAGGGGTTTTCCCTGCACAAGCAGCAGAACAAGTTTGGGAACCACTGCAGTAGAGAATAGACTTTGCCTTATCCAAAACAAAACTGGCATGCAATCAGGGCCAACTCTAGGTTTTTTGCCACCCCAACTGCCCAAGCAAAAAAAAAAAAAAAGGGTGGCCAGAATGCTGCCCCTGGAATTGTGCTCCACCAAGCAAGTGCTTGCTTTGCTGGTGCCTAGAGCCATCCTGCATACAATGCACCTGTAATTGTGGTATATATTTCCGATAGATGTACAGCAGAGGCCAGAGTGCAAAGCCCCAAATTTTATAGAACACTTTTCCTTGTATATTACAGACCTGTACAGAATTTGGGTAGTGCAGAATTTCTTCTATGCCTTTTTTCATTGTGACATTGTTTCACATGGTAGACACATTATAATCTGACCACTGAGGTTGACAAATTAGAGTGAGGTCAACAGGAAATGTAGCAAAGACCAACTGGCTATGTTCACAGGTCTTGGGATGGTAACTGGCATTCTTTCAGCAGCAAATCCACGTCTGATCAGTAATAAGTGTTTGAACATCAGTTGTTGTTCATATTTCCATGATTGACTCCAATTGCTGGAAAATCATATGGCTGGTACAGTATCTTTTCATTAAAATGTACAGATCTTATGAGGTGGTATCTTTTCCTAAAATTATTGCTGCACTGGCTGTGAAGGTGACAGTAATGGTACAAGAAATGGAAGATTTAAAAACAATATATGGTTAAACAAGATTTAGCAATATAATAGTGCTATTTTTTTTTTGAGCAAATGGTTAGGCCTTTGAATTGCAATGCAACTTTCCAAAGGCTGTCTTTGAAATAACAATTAGTATCTAACAAACTGGCTCCACCCCAAAGCACTGACTGCAGTTTCACATACAAGTCTTTCCATGCTCATGTGCAAAACTGCCTTTATGTGCAAATCAGAGAGACACCTGCTTGTGTATACACCTCAGAGATTTTTTGAATGCAAATCCTTCAGTGTGAAAAATGTCTGGCACGCTCTCTTGGAGATATGATTGAGGCCCTTTATACAATTGGGTATTAGAAATAATTGCTTTTGACCTCCCAACATTATATTCAGGAACTGCCTGCATCATTGCGAAGAGAATTTTGACTAAGGCCATTGAAAATCCATGTGGTGTAGCAGGACTTTCACTGTTCTTTGTGGAAACAGCTAAGTGTCACAATTTTTGTACAGATTGGTAAGAATACTAGTGAGGTTTTGCAAAACTGCTTCCTCTCAACTCTTGCTACTTAAAGCAGGACACAAATTCTGTGGGATGTTGCCTAGAGGATTGGATATGGGTGTGCTGGATCACAAAATGTGACGTTATTTAAACTGTTCAGCTTAAATCTCTATAAGTTTAATAGAATTTAAACCCATGCTTAAGTGCTTTGCTGAATTGGGTCCCTGCTGATCAGTGTCTAATGCTCATTGTTCTCCATGGTTCTAACTTCCACCATACACGTTGTACTATTGTCAAACATAGTATGAACTCATGAAGAGAATAAAATTCATGTAAAGAGGTTCTTTAAGACTGAAAATGATAAGGCTGGATTCAGCAGTCTGGTAAATCCACACAAAGAGACAGGAGATAGAAGAGAACTTCCCACACAGGGAACTCATGTGCAGTAGAAAGCTGGTGGAGGCAGCTCAGCCACTTCCTGTTCTTACTGCTCCCTCTCCCCACTGTGCAAGGAGAAAGATGAAGCATGTCAGGGAGAAGAAGGTTTGGGCTGGATGCGTTCGTGTGGAGCAGTCTTTATCTACCAACATGTACAAAACACACATTTTCACAGACTCTGAAATTTGTTGAAATCAGGGAGAATGGATAGAGACAATTTCGACTTTAATTCTTAGGTCCATGACTACAATAAAGATTACATATATAGATTTACATATTTTTTGTGTGTGTTAACTCTTAAGAATAGTTGCGACTTGCATCACTCCATATCCAGATGTGAGAATTAGAGAAAATTTCTCTAACAACTTATCATTTAAGAATCCCTTCCACCTCAGCTGGTTATGGCCATGAATCCTTATGATGTAGCACAATTTAAATTATACCCCCAGCTAACAAAAATGACTTAAAACATGGCCTCTTTGTTTATATGCTCAAAAACTTAATGCTTAGCTCTGTTTGTTGTACCTAAGATACTGTTCTTTGATCCATGATCAGAAAACCAATTCTATAGTAAGGATAATTGCTAGTTTTAGCTGATCAGCTTCTGTATACAGATTGGCATTTTAAACTCAAAGCATGTTTTACTAAATGTGACTGCATGCAGTTGCCAAAAATGCTGTACTTTATACATAGCAATTCAGTATGAATGTTTCCTCATATATTTGAAATACCCCCTTACTAGATTGCTCATTCAAACAGATAACAATGTTACTGGTTTAGCTAATAACACAGTACTGAGGAACCACCAAATTTCTATTCATTTAAACTATTCATTGCTGTTCCTTAGAAGTCTTTTCAAGGCAATGATATCCAAAAATAAAATGCCTGTACTTTGCCGGTAAGTAAAAAGAATGGATTCCTGTGGTGCAGTTCATAAATGTTTTCACCATCATCCAGTGTTTTCATGTTTAGGGAACTACCCTAAACAGCTGACTTGGAGAGCTGTGATTCAAATTTCACAGTTTGTGAGAGTTCATAATACCTTTTCAGCTACCAATAATTTGAATAATTTTCTCATTGTAAATTAATGACCTGCACCTGGAACTGAGAGTGCTCAGCACTTTTCTAAATCAGGCTATAATATTGGAGGGGAGGAAAACCACCCCCATCTGTAGTAAAGAGGTGAGGGATTAGTGGTGGGAGTTCCCCCTGGACTTTTATTTCAACAGGGACAATTTTCTTCTTGTTCTCTGCTTCCATGTGCACTCTTTAGGGTCCATCAGAAAATACAAGGTGGTCAGTCCTCAGATCTCTAGGCATTTGTTGGAGGCCCTGTATTTCCAAACCTCAAAGTACCTCTTCCTGCTTTCTTGCAGTATGGCTACAAAGGACACTACACTGAGTCTCCCACAGGCAGCTGTCTCTGGAATCAGCCATGAAGGAGTTGGATTCTATATGGCATAGGAATAGATTACATATGCTGAATTACCATTTGCACAGATTCCTCAGTGATTGCAGGGGGAGATGGGAGAACAATGTGCATAACGTGCCAGTGCCCCTGAATCTGCCCTAGCTTTCCTCAGCCTCCAATCTACAGAAGCTATATCTACACTGTGATTTAAAAATAACTCACAACAATGAGTCTCAGAGCCCACGTCAGCTGACTTGGGCTTACATCGCTCACACTGTCGGACTAAAATTAGTATTATAAACCTGTGGGTTTGGGCTGGAGCCTGGGCTCTGAAACTCTCCCACCCCATGAGGGCTGCAATTTTTGTAGCCTGAGTCCCACAAGCCCAATTCAGTCAGCTTTGTTGCAGTCTTTTATTGCACTGTAGATATACCCAGAGGGTCCTGCAATGGGGGGAAGTAGGGATGATGCAGTTTCGATGGTTGACTCACCCACCTTTCACATTGCATGTGCATATTCTGAGGAATTGTAAATTAGGCCCTGCTTTTGGTCCCCCACCGGAGTCCGTCACCAAATGGAACAGGAGCAAGCCATAACACTGCACAGAAAATATACTTAGAAAAGTATTTTCTAATATTTGGAGAACTGTACAAAAATGTGGATGAAATCTCTGATGTCTCAAAAGGCTGGAGTAAAATAGCTGTCAACTCTTAGATAAAAGCACAGGGGTACTTGTGGCACCTTACAGACTAACAAATGTATTTGAGCATAAGCTTTCGTGGGCTACAGCCCACTTCATCAGATGCGTAGAATGGAACATATAGTGAGGAGATATATATACATATGAAGAACATGAAAAGGTGGGAGTTCCCCTACCAAATCTAAGAGGCTTATTAATTAAGATGAGCTATGCATCGAATGAAGTGGGCTGTAGCCCATGAAAGCTTAAGCTCAGATACATTTGTTAGTCTCTAAGGTGTCACAAGTACTCCTGTTCTTTTTGCGGATACAGCTGCGACTATGAAATAACTCTTAGATAGTAGCTGCTTGCAGTTTTATGACCTGGGTGCACTTGGTCACCATGCCACACAGAAGGCATCTTCGTGTAAAGCAGTAAAAAACAGCAAATTAACAACTGGGTGTGAAGAGGCATAACAAGGATGATGACATGTGATCACTGTGAGTAAAAATAGTGTGTGTTCTAGGAAGTATAGCAATGGATTAGGACTCTTATGAAAAGACAATTTTTTCATTTCTTTCCATTTTCATTAACTTTCTGGCTTGGGAGCCATCCATGAATGTATTTTCAGATTTCAAGAAGTGATTGAAAAGTCACTGGAGGCAACTGCAGGAATTCAGGGCTATGTTACAACAAAATTCAAGCTAATGGCTGAACTATAACTTGCAAATCCAATTTAAAACGGCCATTTCAGTAGAAAACTGCATATCTATTTTATTGCAAATTTATAGAGGAGGCATTATTTGTGGTAAAGCAATTGTATTTTGTTTTATCTAACTCTTAAAGGTCTGATGCTGAAGCAAAAAGTTGAAGTGATAAATAAGGCAGATTCCAACTCAGTTTGATATATTCCTCCAGTAGAGTTCAAAGCGCTATACTTTAAATGAGGTAGACCAACTCTAAATATATGGAGAGCAGTAAGGTTGTAAATTTAATATCGCATGCTCCACTGGGATGGAATGTTTCCTGCAAGGTAAACATTCAACATGTAGCAGGTTTGGTACACTAGGTGGCTGAGATTTTCAGTATTGCCTAAGGGATTTGGGTGCTGGATTTATTAAGTACCTTTGAACATTCCAGTTTATAATGACTAGTATGGATACAACTATGGTAATGCCTGCACTGAACCTCTGAGCATGTCCACTTCACCAAGCGAGACTTTGAGGATATCCAGAAGTCTGAGCACGAGGAGATTGAACACAATGCTCCAGCTAGTTAAAGTGCTGTGTTTTCTCTCCTGGCCAACCTGTTTCCTGATTGCTCAACAAACATTACCTCTACCAAAGTGCATCACTTTCACTGTATTGCAAGTGCCAGAGAGGGTAGCTCAGTCTCCACAATCATTCAGCTTCAGACTCTCCATTAAAATTGACAAAAAGGGGGCCAATCAACTCCAGTTGTGAGGATGGGAGAGGTGAATACAGCTGTCTTGTCCTCTGGGAACTGGACTTTGCTAGGAAAGCAGTAGTGCTCATTCATGAAGCTGCATGGGACTGATGCTGACGTATATTTTTGTCACATACTTTTTCATGGCCCTTTTATTCAATGATTATTCAGGCGAGGGGCCAAATAGTGGATTTGGTTTCTAGAAATGTATTTTCATGGAATGTGGCTATTTTGGGCAGCTGTTTGTGGAGCAGGTTTTCTTTGTTTGGGGAGGGAGGCAGAGGGGGATTCCACATCTGATTTTTTCTTTTTTATCTTATATGTAATTGGTGTATAACTGTTGTAACAATTTCCTCTGGCATTTTAAGAAGCTACATAGACAGAGGTTCTTGCACATACAGCATGCAACAGCTCTTCAAGTTGAGGTTGGCAATGTGATTTTTCTGTCACTGGGCCTGCCTTCAGAAATGATAAAGGAAGTAGAAGGAAGAATGGTGCATTGAGGGGAAAGAGGGCAGGATGTGGCTGAGTCACTTTCAAAGAGATGAGAACTAAGTGTTTGAGGGAAGAAGGGAGAGAGAAAATTAGAGGAGCCTTAGGTAGGTTTGGTGATAAACCACCTAACTGAACTTTTTAGGGGTCACTCTTCCCAAGCACAGAGCTTAAAAAAGATTGAATAATGCTTTTCAGGAAATTTGGTTGCAATAATGGCAAAAAAACAGATTATAGTAAAGATGTTTTATTTCTCTATAGCTGGGATCATTATGTAAAGGAATAGTCTCATCTAAACTGAAAATGATATGCCATGCTGTTTTGCAACTCAATAACTTGTTTGTCTCCCCTACTCATCTCCAGCGTCTTCAGCACTTGAGCAAATCCAAGCACTTAAAACAAATAAACAAACAAATACCAGGTCTTGCTATGTCTGTGGTCTGGTTGGACCCTTTGAAGTCTGATCAGTCTAAGACCTGGACTACACTAAACATTTAGATTGACATAGCTCTGTAACTCAGGGGTGTGAAAAATACTCCCCTCTCCTCCCTCAGGCATCATGGCGATGCTGATCTAGCCCCCTGGTATAAACACAGCTAGGCTGCTGGAAGAAAGTTTCTGTATATCTAGCTACTGCTGCTCAGGGAGATGGAGTTCCTACAGCAACAAGAAAACCCCTTATGTCCCTACAGGGTTACAGTGTCGTAGCATAGCCCTGATAGTGTAGACAGGGCCTAGAGCAGAGTTTAGCCATCAGGTGTCAGAAGGGAGCCTGGTGCATAGATCACTGGATTGGCTTGGGCTGGAGGAGTCTTGAGTTCAATTCCCTCTTCAGTCACAGAATTTGGCAAGTCATTTAATCTACCTTGTTCCTCAGTTCCCCAAATGTGGATGACAGATGGATAAAGTCCATTAGTGATTGTGAGACCACCAGACTACTACAAATGTGGTAGTATTTTGTTTATATTTTGCTCCTAGTACAAATTTAAATCTACAAAGTGCAAATGCAGCTTTTGCCATTGAAAGTTGGCTATAAAAATTGTGTGATGGCTGGTCCTTGTGGAATCTAGTAACGCTCTTTGGGTCTGGGTGTGCGTGTGTGTGTATATATGACGCAGATTACACTAAGTTGTGGGGAGAGTTAGATACACTGAAGGGTAAGGATAGGGTCCACAGTGACCTAGACAAATTGGAGGATTGCGCCAAAAGAAATCTGAGGTTCAACAAGGACACGTGCAGAGTCCTGCACTTAGAAAGGAAGAATCCCATTCACCACTATAGGCTGGGGACCGACTGACTAAGCAGCAGTTCTGCAGAAAAGGACTTGGGGGTTACAGTGGACAAGAAGCTGGGTATGAGTCAGCAGTGTGCCCTTGTTGCCAAGAAAGCCAGCGGCATATTGGGCTGTAGTAGTAGGAGCATTGCCAGCAGATCGAGTGATTATTCCTCTTTATTCAGCACTGGTGAGGCCACATCTGGAGTATTATGTTCAGTTTTGGTCCCTGCACTGCAGAAGGGATGTGGACAAATTGGAGAGAGTGCAGTGGAGGGCAATGAAAATGATTAGTGGGCTGGGGCACATTACTTACGAGGAGAGGCTGAGGGAACTGGGGTTATTTAGTCTGTAGAAGAGAAGAGTGAGGGGGGGAGATTTGATAGCAGCCTTCAACTACCTGAAAGGGGGTTCAAAAGAGGATGGCGCTCGGCTGTTCTCAATGGTGGCAGATGACAGAACAAGGAGCAATGGTCTCAAGTTGCAGTGGGGCAGGTCTAGGTTGGATATTAGGAAACACTATTTCAGTAGGAGGATGGTGAAGCATGGGAATGAGTTACCAAGGGAGCTGGTGCCATCTCCATCCTTAGAGGTTTTAAGGACTGACTGGACTAGATGACCTCCTGAGGTCTCTTCTAACCCTAATCTTCTATGTTTCTAGCTAGCCCAATTCACACTGAACACATAGGGCAAAAATTATTTGTTTATTTATTCAGAGGTGTCACTTCATTGACTTCAGTGGAGTTACACTGGATTTACACCGCCGTCCTCTCTTAACATACAGCTCTTTTTATCCTTGCAAGACAATGGTGTCCAATCTCTGGCCCATGTGCCACTTGGTTCTAAACTGTAGCCCTTGAGAGCATCTGTGTAAAGAGGAAAATGTGCATTTGATTATCAAATGAAAATATGTTCCCTGAGCCATGTCCTGCAGCTTTCACATGGAAGTGGTTGAATGAGTCCCATTGATACAAGGATACAGTAGAGAGCGCTGCCTCCCCAATTTCCTCTCATTGCTCCCCCTGCAGCCACAGGAACAGCTCTGAGGTGAGCTGAGAGCACTCAGAATAACTGTTGCCACTTCTCTGCTGCAGTTGTTCAGCAACCTCCCTGTTTCCGCACCACAGGGGAAGGAGAGAATACCCTTGACAATTCTACTGCCTGCTTTCTTGCTAGCCTGTGGAGGCCTCACAGATAACAAGGTAAGAGTTTGACTTGCTCTGCCTGAGTGTAGGAGAGTACCTAGCAAAGGAAGATTCTCTTCCCCCATAGAGACATTGATGGAAGTCCTGCAAATAAGAGGAGAAGCTGAAAACTAACAACCAGTTACAGCTTCCTGATTCTCTCCCCCAGCCCAAGTTAGAGCAGGCTCCAGGCTGCTCTACCAGCTTGTTCCAGCTGTTGAATATTTCTTAAGGGCTATGTGCTAGATGGGGATAGCCAGGAGATCGGACTGAGCACATTGGTCCCTTCTGACCTTAAAGTCTATGAGTCTATAGCCTCCACTAGCATATTAGCACCCCACAGTCTTTAATATATTTATCATCACAACAACTTGTGAGGTGGAGAAGTACTATTTTGACTCATTTTTACAGGTGGGGATCTGAGGCACAAAGGGTATGTCTGCTGTGAAGCTGGGAGCATGTCTCCCAGCCCATAGACGGACACACGCAGGGCTGGCCCCAGGCACCAGTGAAGGAAGCAGATGCCTGAGGCAGCAATAGAAAGGGGCGGCAGTCATCCGTTGTTGAGGCAGCACGTCAGGGTCTGTGGCAGCAATTCTGTGGTGGGTCCTTCAGTCCCTCGCATCCTTTTCGGTGGTAGCTCAATAGGGTTTTTCTTTTTTCTTTTTTTCCTTTTTTTTTTCCTCCTTCAGCACTTGGGGTGGCAAAAAAGCTGGAGCCGGTCCAGGCTACTTGAGTGACATGCTAAGAATAGCAATTTGGCTGCATAAGCACAAACAGTGGCACAGGTTGGACACTTGAGTACAGATATATGGGGGTCAGGCAAGTTTGCACACGGGGGGCTAGCCCAAGCTGCCACCAGTGCTGAGCATCCACACTGCTATTTTTAGTGTTCCAGTTTGAGTGGAACTGATGTGTGTCTGCCTACCCAGGGTCACTCCCAGCTGTAGTGTAGATGTACCGGAGACTGCAAGGTCACACAGAAGGATGGAACTCTGAGGCCAGGTCTACACTGCGACTTAAAATCGGTTTAATGGCCGATATACCAATTTAACGCTGTACCCGTTCACACGACGTCGTCATTAATATCGAGTTAAACGGCTCCTTAAATCGATTTCGGAACTCCTCCCAGACGAGAGGAGTAGCGCTAAATTCGATAGTGATAACTCGGATTAGGGTTCGTGTGGACGGAAATCGACATTATTGGCCTCCTAGAGGTATCCCACAGTGCACCACTGACCGCTCTGGTCCGCAATCCGAACTCGGATGCGGAGTGCCGGTAAACAGGAAAAGCCCCGAGACCTTTAGAATGACATTTCCTGCTTTCACGTGTCCAGCTCTGATCAGCACGGGTGGCGATGCAGTTCAAATGCAAAAGTAGCTCCTGCATTGAACCTTACGGGAGATACTAGATCTGATCGCTGTATGGTGAGACAAATCTGTTTTATCAGAGCTCCGTTAAAGAACAGGAAATGCCAAAGCGTTTGAAAAATAAACTCCAGGATACACAGCGGTGCGTGACAACCGTAACGGGAAGCCAGAGACTCAAACGGATGCTCATGGAGGGAGGGAGGGGGTAATGAGGACTACAGCTACCAGTCTCCACAGCAGTCTCTGAAAACTATTTGCATTCTTGGCTGAGCGCCCAATGTCTGTAGCTTAATACACGGTGTCTTGCGTGGTTCACGGAACAGCTCGTCAGTCTCTTCCCCCCCCCCAGCACGTGAAAGAGAAGTAAAATAAATAATTCCTTGAGTACTGTAAATGTCACCCTCTGTGTACTGAATGCTGCTGGCAGAGAGTACGCGAGGTGTTGACAACGGTCAGGATACCGTTTGTGATCTCAGGGTCCATGATTGCTGTGCTATGGCGTTTCCTCAATGCACTCGGCGAAAAAGGCGCCAAAGCGTTGACTGCTGCATTCACAAAGGGAGGGGTGAGGCTGTACCCAGCACCACCCGGGGCAATGTTTTCTGCCCCATCAGGCACTGTGCTCTCAACCCGGAAGTGGGAACTATGGGATAGCTGAGGAACAGCTACCCACAGTGCACCGCTCCTGAAATCGATGGTAGCTTTGGACCATGGACGCAAACAATTGATTTCGTGATCCCACTGTGCACGCGCTAAACCGATTTTATTAGATCTGTTTTGTAATATCGGTTTAAGCTAATTCGAAATAATCGTGCAGTGTAGACGTACCCTGAGTGTCTGAGTCCCAGGCTAGTGTCTTGACATACTCTGTCTTCTGTTCTCTCAGAGTGCTGTGGGCCTTGGTATCATGGCAAACTTAATCAGTGCGCTCTTCAAGCACTTTTTCAGCTAATTAATTAAGATGTTAAATTAAATAAGTCCTTGTATTGCTGATTCCTATAGCACCTGCCTCTAGAGAGAGATTTTTGCTGCAGCAGTGGAATGTGAAAACATCCAGCTGCCAAATTTTATGAATCCAGCAAAAATACAATTCTCCCACTGTTGCCTATGGTGTGAATATTTTTTGTGTGCACAGCTCTGTCTGTGCTACCACTATCTTAGTTCTTGCTTGGTAATGACTGTATGATACTAGGAGACTGGAAACTATTCTTTTTTTAAAACTAAATTCTAATTCTAATATTAAGTCCTGCATGTTAATAGTCTCAGTCACTCATGAATATTGCTGAGAATGCTATGCTGTTTGTGTCCAGCCACAGTAATAGTCTTGGAAATGTTCCTTTGTAACATGCAAATTTATTACTCTATTTTCATTGAATACATTAAAGGAGAAATAATGCCAAGTAAGTTTAAAAGTAAATATTTTATACTCCCTCCATGGAATTATGGAGGCACTGTGAGTAGAGGTAGTGGAACAGTGAAGTGATGGTGCAGGAACTTACAAACATGAGCTCTATAATTCAGTGAGATTTTAATACCTTAAGTAGAAAGCTATATTGCCACATAAAGCAGATAAACAAATAATGTGGAAGTGTTGTATAGTGCAGAGGATAATATATTAAATATTAGTGTGTATGTGTGTGTGTTGCTATTGTCAGTATTCAGGTACCTTCCAGACCTGCCTTGGGTGGTTGTAAAGATAAAGAAATGAGAAAAAACATTTTTTTTAAAGTGGCACCATTGATGGGATTGTAATTTTAGTAATGAATAAAATAAAGTATTGTACTAAATTACTGGTTAAAGTTTAACAGAGAAACAATAAAAATGGATAAGTAAAAAGTAGTAGTGGGGTGGGGGGAGAGGAACCCGCTGTGCCTTGACTTTAAAGGCATCATACTTCCTAGGTGTTGCAAATTGTTATTACGCAGCCACTTCTGACCAGTTGAGGCTATTAACCCTTTTACTTCTGCACTCTGTTGCAGCCTTTGTGGTGCTGCTAAATGCAGTGGGGTGTTTTTCAGTACCAAGGCTTTGTTGAATTGTGAGAACTTTTGTAATGCAGAAATATGTCAGATGTATGAGACAATACTGGCAGCCAGTATGTACTGAATCTTGTATGATGATGCTGAAAAGGATTGTTTGGGAGCCTTCCTAGGCTAGTGTGTTTAAAAAATGCAGTTTTTCTTCCAAACACAATCTCTGCTGACAGTCCGAAAATTGTTGTTTCTCAGAGCAAGTATCCACTGCTCTTTCTAAAATGTCATAATTTGAACAAAGTCACAGTACAGTCCCTCCAGAACTGTAGGGGTGGGAGGAGAGCTAGAAAACATAGCATATGTTACAGTGTAATAGTAGCAGCAAAATCTGTCCCAACAATTCATGCTGTTCTAAATGAACATGAAAATGAATCCAGTGTGGCAGATCTATATTTTTAAAAAGAGATATTGGTTCACATAAAATTCTATTGGAACATAGTTCTTAAAAAAAATATAAGTTTTTAGATGACTCTGATTGGCCAGTTTGCAGGAACCTGTGGGTTTCTACATGGAGAAAGTTGTAAATTTTTTGAGATTTTTCATCCTCTGTGGAAATTGATGTTTGTAACAAAACCAGGTTTCCAAAACATGAGTTATTTGCTGGATGAAAATTACTGCCTCATTTTGTTTAAACAAAATAGACAAGGTAAAATTATGTTTGTAGAGCACCTATCACAATGGGATCCTGATCCCTGACTGGGGTTGGGAGTTACTGCCCTCATACATGTAATTAACAAAAATGCTAGTGAGAGGGTACGTCTACACTACGGGATTATTCCAATTTTACATAAACCGGTTTTGTAAAACAGATTTTATTAAGTCGAGTGCATGCGGCCACACTAAGCACATTAATTCGGTGGTGTGCGTCCATGATCCGAGGCTAGCGTCGATTTCCAGAGTGTTGCCCTGTGGGTAGCTATTCCGTAGCTATCCCATAGTTCCTGCAGTCTCCCCCGCCCCTTGGAATTCTGGGTTGAGAGCCCAGTGCCTGATGGGGCAAAAATCATTGTCGCGGGTGGTTCTGGGTACATGTCATCAGGTCCCCCTCTCCTTCTCTCTCTCCCTGAAAGCAATGGCAGACAACTGTTTCACACCTTCTTTCCTGGGTTACCTGTGCAGACGCCATACCATGGCAAGCATGGAGCAAGCACAGCTGACAGTCACCATAAGTCTCGGGAGCTATCTGCTGACGAAGGCAGCTTCTACCGTAAACATAGAGTGAAACCGCCCGTTCTTGTGCACTGGAAACAAGGCACTAACTGGGGACCGTAGATTATCGAGACAGCAATAGTTGAAGTAGGACGATTTCCCAGTGTACGCAAGTACAACTTCTCGCAGGAGCGAAGAGCACTCTTTGAAACTTGGTGAGCCTAATCTGTCCACCTGCGCGCGGAAACACACCATAAAGCCAATTTTGCCTCAAACACAAGTTTAAAATAAAAAAGGCAAAATGACCCCAGAGGAAAAAAACTAGCCCCAAGCATCGCCCCTTTCCAACAACGATTGGAAAAAGAAGCGAGTGGCAATAGCCCCGCTGGAACTTGCAACGCCAGACAGCTACCGATCAGTCGGAGAATTCAATTTGACGAGTGGGAAAAAAACAAAAAAAATCCCCCCTACCTCGTGGGGCGCATGTGATGCAAGAAGCCAAACCAATGGCTGCCTGCTATGAAAGGTGTGCTCACTGGAAAACGTGCAAGGTCGCGATAGTGAGTAGTCTTTGGCTGCAATGGATTCCCTAACTGTGAGGGCCAAAGATGAAAATATCCCTATCTGGCCCCAGACACCAAAGGGCACCCAGTACGCTGCCGCGGCATTCATGGTGCTACTCCTGCACTACGCAGAGGTGGATCAGCAAGGACCTTCAGCAATCCATGCATATAGGAGCTGCACGCAGAAGAAATGCGCCCAGAAGATCATGCGACACTCTATTGCGTCTTCAAAACACACCTCTTAAACGCTGCACCATAGGAATTCTTCAACCAGAATACAGGGCGGTGTTGGATGTGCGTGTATGGGTGAAGTAAACACTTCGAATGCCAGGGTAAGGAGGCCATAAACACACACTTGGACGAGTGGTTCCAAACGCAACGCCGTTTGACTGTAACGGTCTGAGGATACAAGCGCAGATGTGTAGAGGTGTGCATTGGCGCCGTTTAAGGGTGCGTGATCCAAATGACTCGCATCAGTAACCTCAGCCAAAAGAATTCCCATTGCACTTGCTGCGCTCATGCGGTTCACTGCACAACTCTTGTGAGAGCGAACGTGGGGAACCCTTTGGCGGGGTGGAGCTGAGCAAATCAGCGTGCGTGCTTGAATCGAACAGTTCCAGACAACCAAGGCCGATTATAAGAGAGCAACAACCACCAGAGCGCGGTGCAATCAGCAGATGAAAGTAAGTTCAGCGCGGACGCCAGCGGTACGGTGTGACTGCTGTGTTTGTTTCCCCCTGAATGAACAATCCCGCTCTATTGACTCCTCTACGCACCAACTCCCCCTTTAACTTACAGCTTGCGTGAAGGAATAGAAGTCAGTATTTACAAAATCATTTATGTGTTATTACACTTGGTATTGCTAAATCGGATATTATTAAAACGATTACCCTTTAGAAACCCACCTCCCTGCCTTTGGAATGTATCTTGTATAAAGTAATATAACAAGTAGGCAAAAATTATCTAGTATCCCGATGGTGATTTGTGGGGAGGAGGATGGAGAAGAAAGGAAAAGCCCATTAAAGCACATATCAGCTTAAATGTCAGCCTTTGGGGCCTGTCCATAGGGGTGAGTGGGCTGGTGAGAAATCCTCACCACAGCGTCTAATCACAACGTCTGGTGAGAGGAGATAGGAATGTGGACTTGCGGGGGGTAAACATGGGCTGCCAGTGTACTACCTTAAACCCCCATCTGCGGCTCTCTGAACATCCACACCATCGCGCTATGAGACTTCAGTTCTCGATGTCTACGAGAAAAAAAAAAATAAAAGCATGACCATTGCGTGACAATCACAACCATCCGCTGATCTTGCCGCCTGTCTCCGTCGCCACTCCTCTGTCTCCTTGCCAGGCCATCCATTCCTCATCTCGACGCAGGCCTCTCCTATTCTCACACGGTCCACTCGAACAATCTTCCTGGTATCTGCCTATCAACTTACCTATTCCAATCAATTCTGAGAGCCTCTGTCACAAGAGTAGCTAAGTACTTCCTATGATGTTCTGAAAACATTCATCTAACTTCTCATTTCTCCAACGCCGCTTTAGCTAGCCCT
Organism: Chelonoidis abingdonii; assembly: GCF_003597395.2. NCBI lineage: Eukaryota > Metazoa > Chordata > Testudines > Testudinidae > Chelonoidis > Chelonoidis abingdonii. The sequence continues at coordinate 181,025,783 of NC_133769.1, read as the reverse complement.
TCCTGATGGGTAGGAGGGTACAGATAATGAGTCGCAGATTCGCAATGGGGAGGGAAGAGACAGGGAGAGATACTAAGGAGTCAAATCACTTTGACAGAAGCAATGATAGTACCTTCTTCAAGTAATAAAACCAGCACCTTACTAAGCACTATGTGATCTCACAACAGTCGAATTTGCTATCTTTAGCTACGATGCCTGTGTCCCCTTCATGAGACAACACGCAGATGCGAGGATCCCCGGTCCTGAATCATAATTCACTTCCATGCGGCCATGGTAAGGTTTTATGTTCGAGCTCTCCAGGGTTATATCCACAGCCCACCCTACTATGCCTAGTTTCTTATTGCAGAGGAACCAGAAACCCCAACAACACCCCGGTCTTTCCCACCCTCCCCAGCGCAATGCTGCTATCCCGTAAGCTAAGGTGCTATTCATTGCCTCCTTCCCTCCCCGCAAACCCCCGCATTTATAACCAAGCCCCCCAAAAGCGGGCTGGGCACCGGAAAGCATCATCTCTTTCCGCGACCAAGAACCCAACGCGCCAAACTCCCTCCCCCCCCACCCATCTTGTCATCCCAAAGCGTGGCTTGATGATGAAACTAATCTACAATGTGCACTCCACCCAAAGGTTTCCCTTCCATGGCTGCACTGTCCTGGGATAGGGCTATGGGTGGATTGGGAGTTTTAATTCTTGTGCTCGCACAAAAGCTCCTGGCTGCTTGGGTATCATTGAGATCCTGTGTGCAATCACCATCTCTGTCACCTCCTCTTCATCTTCGCATCTTCTCCCACAAGAATCCTCACCCCCACAGGTGATATACAACCTGTACCTCTGAATCCAACGCCATGTGCTTTGTGAAGCAATGCTTCCCGAATTACTTGATGCATGCGCTGCGAGGGAAGTCTCTGTTACATATGGGGGACCGGATAAGCGCCGCCTTGGCCTCCGAAATCTACTGAATAAGGCTTTTTGAGTAGCCCCAGTATCGATTTCATGGAGATTCTTCTTGGGAGGATTTTCACTCCATCCCCAGACATGTTAAACTAGAACTTTTCGTGTAACTTTACTATCTGGCGAATGAAGACAACGCCCTGCTTGGACACTCACCCCTGCTTGAAATAATTATTAAACTAACACGACTTGTTTTATAAACCCTGTTTTAAATTTAGAAATGTACCACTCACCAGAGAGGTCCCTTCATGGTTTCACTGTCTGGGATAGTGGGCTTGGGTGGCTGGGAGGTCATTTAAATTAATTCAGGGCTCACAAAAAGTGGCTCCTGGCTGCTGTGGGTAATTTGAAAGTAGCTGTGTGATATCAGCAATTCTCTTCCTCTTCGTCTTCGTCATCTTCTCCTTCAGCAGCAATCCTCAGCCACCTGGTTGATATTGCAACCACAGTGACATCTGATATCAACGGCCAAGGGGTGGGGTACTGGTTGCACAGCCCCCCAAAATTGCATGCAGCTCAGCATAGAAGCGGCATGTTTTCGGACCTGCTCCATACCTTCCGTTTGCCTCTCTGGTTTTCTGATATGCCTGCCTCAGCTCTTTCACTTTAGTTCTGCACTGCACTGAGTCCCTCCTGTGTCCTTTTGCAATCATAGACTTTGAAATTCTTTCAAATATTTTCTCATTTCGTCTTGACGAACGGAGTTCTGTAAGCACTGAATCCTCACCCCAGATAGCAATCAGATCCAGTACCTCTTGTGTGGTCCATGCTGGAGCTCTTTTTCTTTTCTCAGGAGACTGCATTGTTACCTGTGCTGTTGAGCCCTACATGGTCACCTGTGCTGATCAGAGCTCCACACTGGCCAAACAGGAAATAGAATTCAAAAGTCCGTGGGGCTTTTCCTGTTTACCTGGCCAGTGCATCGGAGTTCTGACTGCTGACCAGAGTGGTCAGTGGTGCTCTGTGGGATACCTCCCGGAGGCTAGTAACTTCGATTTCCGTCCACACTACCATAATTCCGATGTAGTAAAATCGATTTTAGGGTAACTCCTGTGGTTTTGCTGGAGTACAGAAATCGATTTAAAGAGCCCTTTAAATCGATTTGCAGGGTGGTGTAGTGTGGACGGGTGCAGCGTTAAATCGATTTAAAGCTGTTTAAATTGATTTAACTGCGTAGTGTAGACGGGGCCTGAGTAGTGTAGACCAGGCCAGGGAATGCTGCTTACCTGGAGATGTGGTGGATTCTCTGTCACTTGCAGACATTAAATCAAGACTGGATGTCTTTCTAAAAAGATATGCTACAGCTCAAACAGAAGTTAAGGGCTTGACACAGAAATTATTGGCTGGGGCTCATTGGCCTTGGTTATACAGGTGGTCAGACTAGTGTATGAATCTAAGACTTATCAAAATATTTATAACTTTATAATTTAAGTGCAAAAGATGCATCAGTACTGTACAGCACACAAATAAAGACAGCCTTTACCCTGAAGTGTTTATAATCTTTTGGTTCCAATGAGAATATAACCTCTGTGATATCTCAAATTTGTGATGGCAGTGTTTTGTTTTATTTAATTACCATTACCTAGCAGGTCATCAAGACAGTCAGGATACAATATGGCTTTGACTACTACTACTACATTTAAAATCATGATTGTTTTAAAAATCATAAAGTTTTAAAAATATTAAATGTGGAATTTTTTTTGTTTGTTTTCTGGTTTTTGACCTGTTACAGGTCACATTTTCAAGCTTTTCTCCACAATCACGTGGGCTAAAAAATTATTTAAAAACCACCACAAGCTGAGATTTTTATTTTTATTTTTTTACATAATCAGGTGACTCCATGAGCTGAGGCTTTCAAGAAAAACACCTCAAGAGTTGTCAACAATGCTGATGTAACTCAAATCTACACAGTCTTAGTTTTGAGGGAAAAGGATAGTGGTTTGGTGTGAGTCCCCCCTACTTAGGGACTGATTCTGTGAAGTACAGAGAACTCAGAACTTGTCTTGAGCAAAATGGGGATAGATGATATTCAGAATCTCACAGGACTGGGCCCATATGGAGAAGAGAATTGGTTCTTCTTGCTAGTTATTATGGTGATCATGTACAACTAACAGCTTTCCTTATGCCACATTTTGATGCTTTTGATTGCTAATATTGCACCATTTAATGTTTGCCTTCAACTGCTATCAAGACTAAAATAATTCATGGGGAGAAATATATCTGAAAAAGATACCATAAATTCTGCATGCAAATTTGCATTTGTGACTTATATGGGCATTAATGTTCAATATGCGCAATACCTGGTCTTTTGCAGATTTGTCTTTATCCCCTCTAACATCCTGTAAACAGGCAGCAGCTAATTTCTGACATCTGAGGAGCAGGAAAAGGCTGTGTATGCACCTCTCAAACTGTGCAGAAGATGAGAAATGATGGCAAAAATAAATGTCAAAGCCTTTTGATTCCCTGTTCCTCCCTGTGGCAGTAAATGTATTCAGAAAGGAAGCACTTTAGATTTATAAATGTTAGCACGCTGACTGAAGTCAAACTAATTCACTCTATAAACTTCCCTGGCATTATGAAAACTTTACAAAGAGATCATTGCATGTAAAATAAAAAATTACTATAAATTTAATTTTCTTTAAAAAGTCACCAGACATTTAGCACCTCTCTGTATATTTTCAGCATTTAGAAACATTTCATAAGTAAATGATAACACTATAGAGATGACAGAATAAATTATGCCTCTTAAAGGTTTATATATAAAATAAATAGTATATGTTAGCTTTCCATATATCTGGGCTGAAATGGGAGACTTGAGCAGCTAAAACAAAAACAAAACAACAACAACAAATGCATTAGCTCTTCTCTAATCACCACAGAGTTTTCCAAGTGAGATAACTAGTGAAGTGATCACATCATAACAGTCCTCTGTGGTAGGCATTTAGGTTAATTTCAGCCACTGGTGGCTGTCACTGTAATAGCTGTGAAATCTCGGGGGAAATCCAGGTCCACTGAAGCCAGTGAAAGATTTTCTTCAGTGGGAACAGGGATTCTACTCTTTTGCTGGTATAGTTGAACTACCTATACTTTTTGCGAGTATAAGATGTGTCTGCATGGCACATTTTGATGGCTTGGTTATGTCACTTAAGGTACGTATACACTACAATGAAAAACCTGTGACTGACCCATGTCAGCTCACTCAGGTTCGCAGGGCTTGGGCTAAACGGCTTTTTAACTGCAGGATAGAAATTTGGGCTCTAGTTTCCAGTGAGGTGGAAGGGTCCCAGAGCTTGAACTGCAGCTTAAACCCAAATGTCTGCACCAGAGCTAAACATCCCCATAGCCTGAGCCCCATGAGCTTGAGTCAGCTGGTACAGGCCAGCTGCAGATGTCTAATTTCAGCGTAGAGCTACCTGAAGGACGTGATTTTATTTTCACACTCCAGACTAACATAGCTATGATGTCAAATCTTTGTCATATATACCAGACCTTAAAGAAGAATTGGTAGGGAGTTGGGGATCCTCCCCTATGCAGACACTGGCAGACCCTTCGTCTCTCCCATTCAGTCAGGCACATCTGCCCCATTCCTCTGTGGCCCTGCAGCCACCCTGTCCCCATGTGGTCTTGTAGTCCCCCTCCCATTCAGCTCTGGGTAAATACTATCACCTCACTAACTCCTGAGCTTGTGCCCCAGTCTGTCCCCCCACTACCTCCTGTGAACCCCAGTCTGTGATGCTTCCAGCAGCCTGTGTGGTCCGCTCTGTCCATTCTGTGCCTCTTCACCTGTCCTCACTCTGAGGAACACAGCCTCTCGCTGGCTGGCTGCCCTGTCTTCTGGCACCACAGCATCCCTTGGTGGGAAAAAGGTGTAACCACAGCACCTTCCCAGTAGAATCTATATTCTGCAGAGAAAAAAAATCTTGTAGGGGGACATGAATTCTACATATGTGAAGTAGCACAGAAATTTCCCCAGGAGTTAACTCTGTGGGTTAGTCTATACTACAAAAAGTGGTCAAGCTTAGGTGAGGGCTTGCTAATATGTCTTTCTTAACATACACCTAACTTTGACCACTTTTCCAGACTAGAGATGGGCAAAATATATTTGACAAATTATTATTTTCATTTTTGGAAAATGCCTTTTTTGGAGTCCAAAACTATTCACTGAATTTGTGTCAAATCTGAAAATAGCTTTAGTAGGGAAAAATTGTTTTGAAAGAGTTGTATCAATATACTGTCCTCTCTTTTGGTTTAGATGTGGCTCCAGTATTCCAGTGGCTCAGGAAAAGCTATTATATCCATATGCCAAGTATGCTGCCGCTTACTGGGATGATATGATCATATACAGCCAAGACTGAGGGACATACCGAGAGAAGATGGAAGCAGTACTGGATACCCTAAAGAAAATTTATCTCACTGCTAATCTGTTCAAGTGTGCAATAGGGCTAGCGGAAGCTAAATACCTTGGATACCTCATGAGGAGAAGTGTAGTGAAACCTCAAATGAGCAAGTTAGAGGTGATCCAAAGTTGGCCATGACCAATCTAGAAGAAACAGGTCAGAGCATTTCTGGGTATACTACAAGTGATTAATTCCCACTTTGCTACCAGGGCATATCCTTTGATGCGGCCCAAACATAGTGAAAAGGACCAGAATGGCTGAAGAAGCTTTTGCAAGTCTGAGGACAGCACTCTGCAGTTGTCTAGCCCCAGGCTTTGAGAAGAAGTTTATACTACAAAAGGATGCCTCTGAGGTAGGATTAGGAGCCATGCTTTCTCAAATGTTGGAGAGGAATAGCATCCAGTCTTACCTTAGTGGGAAACTCCCTCTCAGCAAAAGTAGGAATGGCTTGCTGTAAAATGAGCCATGGAAACCCTCCGGTGCTACCAACTCAGATGGAGGATTACCGTTGTTACAGACCACACACCCCTGAAATGGATGTATTGGAACAAAAGAAAGAAATGCCAGGTAATGAGATGGTTCCTATTGTCACAACCCTTCCACTTCAGAGTACAGCACAGGGCAGGAATTGAGCAGGGCAGTACTGATGGCCTGTCAACGGTGCAATGTTTCTTGGCCCAAGTAACCCAACCCCATGGTGTTGATCGGGGGAGAGGAGGAGGATATGTGATAAAGTCAGGCTGGACAGCTATAAGAGAGTGGCGGAAAATGGGTATATTAGCCCTAGAATGATAAAGATCCTTTTCTCTATAAGCTGAAAGGGGTTACCTCAGGTCAGCGAGGACCTGAGTCCAATTAAGGGCTGCCTAAGACCTTTAGAAACCTCTCCTCTGGTGAGAGGAGTAGGCAAGTGTTGCAAGGCTAGTGGCACCAGGGAGAAGTCATTTGATTCAAAAGTATTTGAAAAACAAAAAAATTAGTTTCAAGTTGACTCAAACATTTTGGTCACTTTTAAATGAATTTTTTTGAATTTTTTTGATTTGACAATTTTTTAAAGAAATCAACACTCATCAAGCAATTAAGGTGTGAGATCACACAATAAATGTTCTCTGGGCCCCCAGGAAAATCTGTTCAGGTCTTGTTTATATGTGATAAAGTTTAAAAATGAAAGCTGCAGGCCCAGTGACAATCAAAGGGATTGAAATAAGAAGTAGTTCTATGTGGTGGTATTATTTTACACAGGTGGTTGGAAATTTTCCAAGAGAGAGTTTTTTCATCTGAAAATGCCAATTCCTCAAAAGTGACAAGTTTCTGTGGACTGTGTTACTTACTCAGGGCTGGCCTTACCAGAGGCCAACTGAGGTGGCGGCCTCAGCTGCCAGACTGTGTGTGTGAGTGGAGGGGGAGGGAGGCATCACTAAGATCCAGAGTGTAGAAAATTATCTGCTGCTGGTACATACGTATTCTTTCTGCTCTAGATGCACAGAGATGGTGGAGTGCTGTGCTGGAGGAAGAAGGGCACTAGAGACATAACAGGCAGGCAGGAGAAAAGGTGAGAAGGAATAACAGAAAGCAGCAGGAGCTCCAGGGAGAGAGAGGAGGAGGAGCCTCTTATGTACCTCTTTAGCACTCCCAGGAGCGTAGACTGATTAACACCAGCTTCTCAGGGAGCTTCCTGTTTCCTGCTGCTTCCCTGAACCCAACTGAGGAGAACAGACAGTCAACTGAAGTAGTAGGAGCCAGTTAGGCCCTTAAGAAGCTCATATCCTCCCTCACTCAGGCCCTGCTAACAGCCTGCTTATTTGTCCCTTTCAACTGATTGTTGAGAGCCACTATAGCTGGCACAGAACAGCAGTCATGAGTGAAAGAAGAAAATGCCCCTCTGG
>NC_133769.1:180945405-181018526 GCF_003597395.2 Chelonoidis abingdonii | reverse complement strand
ACATCCAGCGGAGCTGGCAAGCGGTCTTTATCTTTGTGTGTCTCTCGAGCATGGGAATTTGCCAGTACCTTGCTTGCGTCAGCATGGTGATATACGGGCCTCCCCGAGGCGGCGGCGCGTCGTTGACCGGGCTCGGGTAGCCATCAAACAGGATATGGTTGGCGTTAACTTCGAAAGTCTATGCAGAGCAACGGGAGCCATCAGGCTTGGTACACCAGGCCACTGGGCTGCGCCATTCGCTCCGGCAGCGGATCTCATGACCTAGTGCCAACAGTGGCCTGGACCACTCCTCACTTCCTGGCTCATTCGGCTACGTATCGGCCGGGCAGTTGGCCAATAACGACTTTCCTGCTCGGTTTTGAGACCGTGTGACAGGTGGCGGTGTGCAGCCGTTAGCGCCGTGAAGGTCTGTCGGAATGCCGAGGAGACACCTTGGCTGCTTACTGTGTTCGTCCGTACCAGGGCCTCGCCTAGCACTGGTTCGTATATTTCCGCCGGGTATTCGCGGAAGCTGTTCTAGCTCTGGCGGGATGGGTCGATTAGCAGGCCTCTCGGTCCCCACGGCTTTAGCAGGTTAACTGTCGGTAATAGCTGCTTTTCCTTCCAGCGACCCGGTTGGCAAAATCTCGTAGTTACGGGGACCCACCCTCCGGCAGTATTCGTAAGGGGGCCCTGCCACTGGCAAAACTTGACTCATGGAGGCAGAGGCAGAACCAGTCTCCGGGGGGCAAACTCCTGCACTTGCGCGTCTTGTTTTTAGCTTCCGCTTCCTGCCTCTTCTGGGGCTGCTTTAGGTTCTCCCTGCCAGGTTCCACGCCTGAATTAGGTGTTCCCGTAGCGGAGGAATACTGGAGGAGCCCCTGGGACGCGGGAGCCAATTTGCTCGCCAACGTCTCCATTAGGCCCAGGAGGCCCGAGCCTCCGGCACCGTATGAGTTCAAAGGGGGAGATTGGTCGACGCCTGGGGGGATCCTTCCCGGATAGGAGGAGCAGAGGTGCCGAGGAGTTGTCCAGTGACATAGCTGTCTGGCGGACCTTCTCAGCATGCCCTTGAGGTGCGTTTGAACCAGTTCTACAACCGTCGGTCTGGGGTGGTAGACGAGGTATGTAAGGCTGCTGTTACCCCAGGTCGGCAGACTTGTTTTAGCACTGCGATGTAAATTAGTGCCTGGTCCATTAGAAATCTCCTGGTAGGCAACCCACGCGGGCAAAAATTACTTCACTAGGTTCGCCCGTGATGGTCCGCGGCCGCGATGCTCCGCAGCAGGATTGCCTCCGGAAACGGGAGCAGTCGACCCGGACCAGGACGTACTGAAACCCACATGTACTCGGGGAAGCGGGACCTACCAGGTCCATGGCGACTCGCGTCGAATGGAGTTTTCGATTGGGGCTAGGGCCAAGGGCGCACTTAGGTGGTCGGGGTGGGGTGGCCAACTGACAACTCGGGCAGGATGGCGTATTGCTTCACATCTCCGTCGAGGACCGCCAGTAGAACGGCCGAATTCGGGCCAGATTTTCTCATGTCCAGGTGGTCCCGCTTTGCTGGTATTTGTGGCCAAGCTCAACATGCCCGTCGATGCATCGGGGCATTGAGGAGTTGCAATCCGTGGCTTGTTGCGTGCGGGGGTCCGCCTCACCCGGATAAGTCTGTCCCCTCGGGCTCAAAATGGGCCACTGTGTAGCCCGAACACGGTGTCCGATAAATGACGAATCAATTGCGCAAGGCTTGCTCGTTGCCCGTCGGAGTGTAGGGTCGGCCGCTGCGTCCTGACAGAAGGTCCGTGTCAAGCGGGCTCGGGGGGGCTCTTTGCCGCGAACCTCAAGCCTCGGGGTTCCTGCTCCAGCCTTCTCTGTTCCACCGGGGTTCCGGGGACTTGGCCACTAGGCAGTATCGCCGAGGAGCCTTCGAAGGGCTATCGCTCCAAGATGACAGGGTAAGCCGTCGAGGGCACGGCCAACATCGGAGGGCCATTGAAAGTCAACCAGCCGAGCAACTCGGGTGGGTCGAACATCTCGTGGATGCATTGCAAGTGGATAGTCCTAGGCCGGGGTCTATCAGTTGTCCCAGGGCCTGACGGACATGTTTGACCACAGATGAGTCGTACCAAAGGGCCGTGTGACTTGGGTCCCCACGACCCCGGGATCGTGACTGGGAGGCTGGTTGTCGCCGGGCCCGTTGCCCTGCGCAAACTAGCCAAAGTTTCACATTCCATTTCAGTACTGTTTCGTTGGTAAGTGGCCAGCCCTCCACATCACAAAGCAGGCGTCCTATTTCCGAGTGTTCATCGCGGGGACCGTGGCCCGGCTCCTGGTCTTCAGCGTGGGCTCGAGACCCGCGAGGGAGATCCGAGCGGGGGGCTCAGGATCGAGCAGAGGCCGAGGGGCCAGCCGGGGGTCCGTGTCCGTGATCGCCGCCGTGGGTGCCCGGGTGGGATGACCCTTCCTTCCTCTCGGTGTTGGTCGGGCCCGGAGCTGGGGGCTGGAAGGCGGGCCCCACCAGAGCCTCCGCAGCGAGATCTCATCAAGAAGACTGCTGCCCAGGGTGGTTGGCCGGTGCGGAGTATCCAGGCCCTTCCTCGAGCAGAGGATGTGTACCAAATTGTTCTACGCGAGCTGAAAACACCTGCTTGGTTACTTCTCCCGAGCGGTTGTCTGGTGAAGCCGGGCGAGGCTCATTTGGCCTTGGGCAATTTAACGGGGAGGGCTTTCTGTCGGGTACGTTGGCCCCGGAACCGTTGTTGAAGGTCTCGGGCTGCGGTCCACGGGGTCAGGACACTGCCTTTCACCTGATCGTAGTCCTTAGCAGTCTTCCGTCGCCAGCCAGATAGGCAAGCTGGCTGGTCGTTGTCCGGGGCAGGGGTGGCCCTTGGCTCTGGCCATCCTGCGACCAGGGCCACCGCTCGAATGGACCAAGAAGGCCTCAGGGTCATTCCCCCGGGCCCATCATTGTCAGCGCAGGCGTGCCGCGCCGGGCCCCAGTTTTCTCCGTGGCCCCTTCGGCGGGTCGCGACAGGGCTCCGGAGACAATCGTAGCTTGCTACTATGGGGTTGCTGGAATGAACTAGCTGCTGATGTCCGAACACAAGCCTGTGCGACATGTTGCTGTTGTTGCTGCTGGAGGTTGCCGTCTCGTTGTCCTTATCCTTACTTCCAGCAGCCTGGACAGTCTTCCGATTCAGGTCTCTGGCGGACGTTGATGCAAGCTCTCCTTCAGCCCTTTCTCACGGGGCCACGGGGTTTTGATCTTCACCCCACTTCTTCCGGTACAGTTGTAAACGAGTTCATGTTGTGGGCTCGACCCTCCTTGGGCGAGGGCGAGCCACACAGCCTCGCACTGTCTCGGCCCGTTATTGGACTGGCCGTCCTACCCGGGGAAGGTTCGTGGTTTGTCCCTGTGATTGGCGGGGAGCTTGTAGGCGAAGTAACAGAGGGTCCAGCCTTGGGTAGGCGGGGCCCAAACACCAATTATAATATATAATCCAATGGCCTCTTAGGCGGGAGATTAGTGCGGCAAGAATGAGCTTCGCGTAGTCTTGCTCCACCAAACACTGTTAATGCAGTCCAGATACGTTTGCTTTTTTGCACTGATCACCTGACTCATATTTAGCTTCGTGGGCCACTGTAATCCCTAGATCCTCTTTTTCGGCTTACTCCTTCCTAGACATCTGCTTTCCCTTCCGTATGTGTGGAAACTGATTGTTCCTTTTAAGTGGACAGCACTTTCGCATTCTGTCTTCATTAACTTCATCTGTTTACTTAGACCATTTCTCACAATCTTGTCCAGTATTTAATAAACAATCCTGTCCTCACAGCAGTTGCATCCTCCCATTTGGTGAATCATCCGCAACTTAAAAAATAAAGGGTCGTATTTCTTTAACATATCTAAGTGTCTGTGAGATACTGAACGAGTGGATTCCCAAAATAGACCACTGCAGACCCACTTTTTACCTTTCAGCGAATTGAGGACCGTTAATAATTATCTGAGTACCAGTTATATCCAGACAGTTTATGCACTCACCGCTTTTTACGTAGCCCCATCTTAAATTGTATTGCTAGTTTATCGTAGGATATCATGCGAACCGTATCAATGCTTGATGATAGAGATACCACATACGCCATATTCTTCCTTATCACAAGGACTCCTATTCCTATCAAGGACGCTAGCAGATTGTTGACCGATTTGTTCTTTACAATCATGCTGGCTATTTCCCTATCCTTACCACCTTCCAATGTGGTTGGCAATTATTTTCTTTAATTACTTGCTCCATTATCCTTCCCTGGACAGAGTTTAAACTTAACTGATCTGTAGTTTCCTGGGTTTGTTTTTATTTCCCTTTTTATAGATGGGCATGAATTGCCTTTCATCTTTGGAATTCATTCCGTCTCCATGGACTCTCCAAAGATAATAGCTAGGAGGCTCAGATACCTTCTCTGTTGCTCATTGGAGTATTCTAGGATGATTCTCAGTCCCTGGTCCTCTGCTTTATCTAACCTTTTTCTAAGTGATTTTTAATGTGTTCTTTTATTGAATTAGTCTAACCTACCCCCTTCCATAAGCCATTACTATGTTAGACATTCCTGTCAGACTTCTCAGGAAGGACCGAAACAAAGAAGTTCATTAGCATCTCTGCTTTCCAGTTTTCTGTTACTGTTTCTCGTCCTCCTCACTGAGCTGCCTACCCTGTCCTTGGTCTTCCTCATTGCTTATAATGTCTTGTAGTCGTTGTTTCCCTTCATTCCCTAGCTAGTTTCAGCTTCAATATTGTGCCTGTTCCTTTTAATTGCCCTGCATTTCTGTGTTGTTGCCTTATCTCCTTTTGTAATCTGTCCTAGTTTCCATTTTTTAATGAATTTCTTTTTATTTTTAGATCTGCCAAGATCTCATGGTTAAGCAGCTGGTCTTATGCACATTGTCTCTCTTTCCTACCCGATCGCATAGCTTTGTTGACCTATTTGTTCTTTTGAAGAACTGCCAACAGTCTCCAGTGTTTCACCCCTCGTCTTCATTCCATGGACCATTACCTATCATTCTGAGCTTAACCAAATCGCTTCCTGAATCTTGTCTCTATTTTGCTGTTATCCTCTACCCTTCCTTAGAATTGCAAACTTTATTATTTCAAGATCACTTATCAAGCTGCTTCTATTTTCAAATTCTCAGTGAGTTCTTCCCTGTTGTTAAATCAAGTTAGAACAGTTCCCTTCTAGTCTTTTTCAACCTTTGAAATACAAGTTGTTGTATTGCAGTCCAAAACTTATTGATAGTTTTCCTCGCAGGTGTTATTTTTCCCCAACATATATCTGGATAGTTGCACGTCCCATCCATCCCACACAATCTTGGCTTTGGGATATTTTGTTAATTGTTTAAAAAAGCCTATCCACCTCTTCCACCTGGTTTAGGTGGCTGTTTAGTAGATCCTAGACGACATCACCCTTGTTACCCCTTTTAGCAGATCCGGAATCATTAACTTCTGTCCATTGTCCATTGTCCATCTCCACTCTGTCAAGTGGTAAATTTTATATATAAAGCACATTCTCCTCCCCTTTCTGGATTCTTCCTGAGCAAGCCTGTACCCATCACACCAAATTCCTCATGTGCTATTTATCCACCAAGTTTCGGTGTGCCAACAAATGTCATATTGTATTTTTTATTTGCACTTTCCAGTCTTACTTGCTGATTACCTATCTTTTCACATGTGTATATAGTCATGAGTAATCTGTTTGATCTTGCCTCCCACTTTTGCCCTCACCACTCCTTTTCTCTCTGCCATTAATAGGCTCACGCTCCCTGCTTTGTTTAACATCTCCCAGGTCTCCTGTCCGCACTTACTGTGGCTTGCTCAGCTGTCGACTAGTTTAGCCTCCTCACTAGGTTGCAGTCTGTGTGCAATAGTTTTCCTTCTCGAAATTTGAACGCCATCTCTGTTCTATCAGTCTTCTTTATTATTATGTTGAGGCCTTCTGCCTTTCCGCAGCCTTCTCCTGAATGTCTTGTCCTTCGATGACAGGTGGAGTCACTGCGCTCTCCTTACCGTACTTCTCTGAGTCATGTAGTCTTACCAGCTGTACATTTGCCAGATATCATTGTCCCAATGGTGAGTAGCCTGGATTAGCGTTGGTGATATCTGCATGCCTCTGTACCTTTTGTGGGCCGGCGCAGCTTATCTCGAATGATTTCGGCGAGTATGGGGCACTCCGTCCTCAGCAGAGAGTCTCGACCACACCTATTTTCGTTAATTAGGCCCGCCATATCCCTGGCGCAGGGTGAAAAAAAATAATGTAAAAAAAAATGTGGACGGGCCGGTAGGGCCATTCATTATCCCCGTGGTGCGCGACTACCAGCTTTAGGTCGAGGCTTCTTCTCTTACGTAGGAGGTATTCTTCTCTCCTGTATCACGTAAGAGCTACGGTTCTATTACCATGCGGTGAGGGTTGAGGCAGGGGTGGAGCACTGTCAGCTGCAGAATAACAGCTGCCGTGTCCACCTGAGCCTCTCTCTCACCGTGGTTGTCGCTCTGTTTTATGGACAGCTACCTGCTGTCTCACATGGCACTGTTGGGATTCCCGTGGATTTGGAGGTCTCAACTAGCGACTCTCCTGTTAGTCTCCACTGCTGCTGAGCGATTCCACAGTAAGCACCTTTCCATTGATGCCCGCACCCCCCCTGGTATCATAAATGAATTGAGAACGAGTCTGCAACGCGGCAGTTAGGTAGAAGCATCATGTCAGGGCTCTGTTGGCCAGGCGAGTGGAGAGACGAAGCATACTGGCCATAGGTGTGTGGCGGTCTTGACATGGTAAGCCCCTTGTCAAGACTCTTGTGCAAATCGTGTCGTGCGTATGTCGTGTGTTGTCTGCGCTGTCTGGCTTTTAAGCCTGCTAGTCAGTCCTCCCCTCGGAGTCACATGGGGGAGGCTCTTATGAAGGAACAAGTCAGGAACGGGTCAGCACTTCAGTTAACTGCACAGCACTGTAACTGAATGAAGTCACCTGAATCAGATCACAATTAAAATTCAACAGCGGCCACTTGGAGTCCTTCACTGGGTGTCTGTTCGCGCGGATCTCTTGCTCTCCTCTCAAACTCCTGTCTGTAGCATGTCTCTCTGGATGAACAACTATATTTAGAATTGCTGACCTTGGGTGACAACGCTTAACACATCATACGTTGGTGATATTATGCCTTGCCTGGTCGCCACCTCAGTATTTCTTCTCTATGGTGATGTATGTGTGTCGTAGTGTATTTGTTGTATTACAATGTAATTGTTGTTGTGCATCATCATATAGCTGTCAGATTAGCCAGGAAGATCAGGTCGGGTTCACCTTATAGCAACGATTGGATTATCGTTTCCTGTGGAGTAGTGTTTAGGGGTGTTGATGTTATGCTTGATATAAACTGGGACACATTGAAACATGGGTTGCAACAAGGTTCTGCGTGGCACATCCTATGTTTATTATTTTTTTTGCCTATTTGTACGGGTTACTGTATGCTGTCTGTTGTCCTGTATCATTTCGTAGAGGGTTTGAGTATTGATATTTGGCTTGTGTTACTTTGTATTTTAATGGTGCTCGTTTTGGGGACACCAGACAGTTTGTTCTGTTCAGGTCTCTATCTTACTCTTAGCCATGGGCTCTTGACTCGCCTCTACCTGAGGCAACTCTATCCAGAACGATACACAATTGATCCCTCGAGAGAGGCGGATACGCCCTGGATTCACCGGAGTGAGCCAGGGTGAGCAACTGGCCAAGGCCTCAGCTGCTAGCACAGTACCTTTGCTCGTGTTGTTAGATGCTATTGCAAAGCAAGTAGGAGCAAAGAGAAGTTCGGCTTCTCGACTAAGAATCTCCTACTAAAAGTGTAGATGTACTCTCGTAGCTGTCTATTTTGTCTTCAATTCTGCTTTATTAACTCTGGATAGCACTCTATACTGTTATCTCCATATTTCGTCGTACTCTATGGATGACGAAGGATACTGGTGAGCCCAATCCAAGGGGGGAGTCTCCAGAGACTCAGGACTGCAAGTTACTTCTCCCGTGTACCCATGAAAAAGGCTCGTCTTTGCTGGGCCAAAAGGAATTTGCAAAATAACGTGGGTCAATGTATCTTCACGGTAAAACATCAACTAGGTCAAGCGCTAGTAGATAATAATCAATGGTTGTAATAGGTTTATGTAAACTAGCGTATATAAGAAATCTCTCTATGCTAGATTCGTAAGCGCGTATTGGGACGAACCCAGAGCCAGGAGGGATGAGTCACTTTCTGTGAGTGGTTAAGGTCAATCTCTTCTATGCACATGCCCATGAGTGGTTGGGGGCATTACGTTTAGAGGATGTCTTGGATAAATAATATCACCTAGACTCCATAACTCAATAAGCCGAGGTCTTCCCTGTTATTCTGCTTGTGATGTGTGCCTCGTTGAGACACCGAGATGAGAACAAAACTCAGTTGCATAACTGTGAGACCAATCCTGAGTAGTAGATGAATGCTCAGTTTATGAAGCCTCTTTCTATATGATAAGCTCATAATTTGCACTTTCCTGGCTTTGCGTTCGAGGTGTCGTCCTTGGCTAAGAGAGCGGCTCCGTCTTTATATTTTGGTCTCTTCCGTGGTTTTTAATTGAATTAAATTCGTTTTGAGATCGCCACTGATAGCTGGCACGGAACACAAATAGCGGAGTCATGAGTGAAGAAGAAAATGCCCCTCCTGGGCAGCATTTTCGATGGGAAATAAGATAGCAAGTTCAATAGTGCGCTAGCTGGTGTCTGTAATCATAAGCAGGAAGGAAGTCGTCTTCTCCTAGGATTGCTTGTGAGGTGTGAGCATAGACACAAATAGTTTGCATGGTGAGCTTCCAGCCCAGTGAAGATGTGAATGGCTGAGAAGATGCGCTGATCTTCAATTAGTTTCAGAGTATTGCAGGGGGGTGACGTGGGGCAAGTGATGTCGTTGGCTGGTTTGGTTTGTTGGAGCATCCGAGTTATCATGGTCCATTCTTTGCAAAGAGACATGAGATGTAACGATGCAGGTAACATTCCTTGAACAAAAGTATAAGATCAGCAGAAAGCAGTGGTGGAGGTGCAAGGAAACAGCTGCTGCTTGAGGTTAGTTCCTTAAGTCTAGATTGATCCAGCGACTCTGGACCCGCTTGGGCAGGTAGCCTGAGGGACTTCTTTGTACTGCATGTGGCCACAGCAAGTGAAAAACTTCATGTTCCCCCAAAAGACAAGGAAAATAGAAAGTTTTCCATTCCAACACATTACTGGCAATGAAAATCCCCAATGGTGCAGAAGTTGCGAGGAGGCCGTGCTTATGTACTCAAAAAACCCAGAATGCTGCAGTACCTGTTTTTTGTTGCAAACTCTTCCAGTCTAATGTTCCAGCCCACATTGGTTCTACAGGAAACCAAAGGACTGGAAAAAAGTCTGGCTGAATCTGGCATTGCATGAGAAGCAACAAATCACCAGAGTGCATACCATAGGTGGAAAGATGCTTGAGATGAGGACTAAAGTTATAAGAGCCACCATAGATGAATCAGCAATCAAGAGAAGATTTCATCAGGAGTCTCTTCTACTGTAAAAATGTTCTGAAAAGGACTCATTGTCATTGTGAGAATGCTTGCTACCAAAACCTAAGCACTGTGTGACACTTCAGATCAGCGGTTACGTGTTCAGACAATGCGAAACTGCCATGAAAATTGTGGAAGCTGATAGGCTGATTATGATGCTGTTATCTCCAGGAGCATCTGAAGAAGAGTCACCACCGAGAAATGTGTATCACACCACTACCTTGGAAAAACAATTCAAACATTGAGATCGATACAGTTACTAGCAACAAGTCAAACAAGATTGTGGCAAGATCTTGAAGTCAGCAAGATATTGCTGCATTTATTTCTGGAAACTGCACACTTGACTTCAGCCATATGGACACAAATGACTTTAATGAGGTGTATTTTTTTGTTAAACAAACAAGCAGAACCTAGTGAAAATTGTCCTGTACAATGATAGTCATGTCAGAAAGCATTTTCAGAATGTTATGGACATTAATGATACAACAGGCACTGGCTATGACAAAATGTGCTCTTAAAAAAGCTGGCAGATACCGGGAATTGCGATAAGCTGACATGAGAGGTCAGGGGCTACGATAACGGTGCCAAACATGAAAGGAAAGAACAGGAGTGCAGAACCACGGATCGAGAGTTAAACCTTTGGGCTTTTTTGGTTCCCATTGATTGTTCTCATTCATTGAACTTTGGTGTCAGTATGACCAGATCAGCTTTCTAGTAGAGGCTGCCTGAATTTTTTAATGTTAATTCAAACAGCATCTACTGTATTTATTTCTCTGCCATCAACTCATTGCATTGCAAATTTTGAGCATAGGCATCTGGGAAGACATCCTCTCTGACACTGAAACCACTGAGTGCCACACAGATTGGAAAGTTGTGTGGAGGCGATAAAAACCTATCAGACACCAAATTGGGAAGATAGATGATGCCATAGTTGCTAATATGGAGGATAATGCTATGACAGGAACTGTTTGTGGGAGAACAGTGGCAGAGGGAAATGGAATCACCAGAAACATACATAACTTCAAATTTCTGTGTGGCTCTGAGCAGGGGGTTGGATTAGATGACCTCCTGATTGGATATCTATCAGGATTAGATATCCAATCCTGATATTCTATAAAAATCAAGCAACAATTTTGTTTTCTGTGTCCGTTTAAATGATTTGGACATCTTGCTGCCATATGTAGGTTATCCATTGATTTTGTTGATGTAAGACCACCAAATTAGTTTGTCCTGTTCTCTTGTGCATGTCTGCATTCTAACTTAATAGGCACTATTTGGTAGTCAACTCAGTTTTCCTGATGGTGTAAATTAGAAGAAACAGAAAGCTAATTAGTGTAAGCAGAGACCATTTTTGGACCATTTGCATTCACAGCAGTTTGGAGATAACAGACAAAAACAGTTATTCATAGTGAATAATCACTGATTTTTGTTTGGGACAACTACTATTGCTACTGGGCCAGATCTTTGGTCCTGCTGAGCTGTACAGGTGCAGGTCAGTGCGTGTGTTTGTGTGTGCAAGCACATGCACACAGATGGCTTAAATATCCTTTTTCTTGCCATGCAGGGCCAGTCCCACTACCCAAGTCCTGCTGGGTGTACACTGACTGCAACAGTCCCTGGAGGCCAAAGAAATAGTTGAGAATTGGTGTGCTATAGGGATATCCAGGTGACAACCCCTTCACGCTGCTACATTGCAGTTGGGTTTAGGGAGAAGGCATGTAAAAGCATTCTACATGGGCTAGACCAGTCAGAGAATTACCATTATACTGGACTGATCCTCCCCAAGGTCAGTTTACATTGGTGGTGCAATGCAAAGTGGATGCCTCACACTGATAAAAATGGCTCACTATGTCCCTTTAGACTAGAACAAATTGGTTGATGGTCTCTCCTATTTTTGAAGAGTGCCCCCTTCTCTGTAGCTCAAAGAACAAACTACAGAAGACTCTGTCCTTTTTGTTATCTTACGTTTGGATCAAAATCATAATAATAATTAATAATAATAAAAAGGAAAACCTTCGCTACAGGGCCACTTTATTTTTCCCTTTGGAAATTCACAGTGCCCTTTTGTGCCAGCAGTGTTTGGCATTCTTCCAAATGGGGGGCATTCTGTGTGGAAAATATTGAGTAGTGCAATGCACTAGGATGCCCATACGCCAGCAGTGCTGCGGAAGCCTTTGTGAAGTTTGTTTAAACAAAACATTTCAAACAAATGGAAGCGACGAGTAACTAGCAATTGCTGACAGTTTTGCTTTGGATGTGAAGATCTTCTCCCTGCATATGGACAGAAGTTTTAAATTAAAATGAAAGAATGGAAATAGAAAAGTAAGTCACAGGGACACATTTAGGTCCTGATCCTGTAAGCAAAACAACACAATTGGACCCTTGCAACAGTGTATTGCCCTTCTGTAGTCAATGGGGTTGGGGGAGAAGCAGCAGGATGCTGCCCACCTGGGTCAACCTGAAGAATCAGGTAATGTTGTAAACTCATTTCTAAAGGGAAGAGCATGTCTCTCTATGTTGTCATATATGTATTTTGTAAACTAGAGCTGAAAAGAGAGACAATCAACTGCTCTTTCTGAAAATATGAACTCTGTTAGTGAAGAACTTTTAACTTCATGCATTTACACTCAGAGAACAATCATAGTTTGCCCAACTAATATGTCAAGTACATCATTTGAAATATCATTTGAAGCTATAGGTACCATTGTCTTAGTGGCAGTAAAAAAAAAAAAAAAAACCTATATATTTTTATTTTTTGCTCGGACTCATCAATGACTGAATGGCTAAAAGTGAGGGGGGCGGTATGTGTATATGGAGAAGAAAGTTAGATTTGGACTGGAAACTTATATGGTAAGTATCAGTCTAATGGAATTTAAAACAAATGAGATATTGATCCTTAAAAAAAAAACACCTTACACTTTCAGTAGCTGCAAAATTAATAACTTCACTTTCAAAAGGCTGCTGAAAATCTTTTTGTGAAATTGCCATAAGACAGGGGTATTCCTGCCTTTTTATTCAGAGGATGACAAATATAGGAGAAAGAGAAAGAGGCAGACAGCCTGACCCACTCCTGGACCAGTTTTCTTGTTAATTCCCGAATCTATTCGCTACTTGGTGTTGAAAGAGCTAGCTTGTGCTTTTAAGACACACTCTGGGATGCATAGGGAGCAATGCAGACTCATGAAAGTTCTCCCCAGCTATGCAGAGTGGAGCACAATTTGCTATATCCCCTGAAAGGGTTCAGCATATTTCCTGTGCAGCTGGCTATTTTATGTAGAAATGGCTCCACCCACTTTCTGATTTCCAGACCAGAATTCAGGGGCTAAAGGGTGAAGTGGGACAGAGGTGGATTAGAAGCTGCAGGTAAAAATAGGCTAGGACACAGGTATGTTTTAACTGGAGTCCTGAAAGTAGAATTTCCTCTGAAGGAATGTCTGCACTGCAGTTAAAAACCCACTGCTGCCCCATGTCAGGTTACTCTCGTTCACGGGACTTGGGCTAAGGGGATGTTTAATTGCAGTGTAGATTCATAGACTTTTAGGCCAGAAGGGACCATCATGATCATCTAGTCTGACCTTCTGCACATTTCAGGACAGAACCTTATCCACTGACTCCTGAAAGAGACCCATAACCTCTGGTTGAGTTACTGAAATCCTTAATGCATGATTTAAAGACTTCAGGTTACAGAGAATCCACCATTTATACCAGTTTAAACCTGCAAGGGCTCTATGGCCCCATAATGAAGAGGAAGGCAACAAAATAAAATAAAACCTAGGACCCTGGCCAATCAGACCTGGGGAAAAATTCCTTTCCAACCCCAAGTAGGTGATCAGTTAGACCCTGAGCCTGTGGGCAAGACCCACCAGCCAGACAACTGGCAAAGAATTCTCTGTAGTAACTCCCATCTAATGTCCCATCACTGGCAGCTGAAGATATTTGCTGCTAGTTGTTGCAAATCAGCTGCATGCCATTGTAGGCAGTATCCTCATATCATCTCTTCCATAAACTTATCAAGCTCAGTCTTGAAGCCAGTTCTTTTTTTTGCCCCCAGTGCTCCCCTTGAAAGGCTGTTTCAGAACTTCATTCCTCTGATGGTTAGAAACCTTTATATATTGCAAGCTTAAACTTGCTGATGGCCAGTTTATATCCATCTGTTCTTGTGCCAGCATTGGCCTTTGACTTAAAATGACTCCTTGCCCTTCCTAGAGTTTATCTCTCTGATATTTTAGAGCGAACATATCTCCCCTCAGCCTTGTTTTGGCCAGGCTAAACAAGCCAAGCTCTTTGAGTCTCCTCTCATAAGTCATGTTTTCCATTCCTCGAATCATCCTAGTAGCCCTTCTCTGCACCTGTTCCAGTTTGAAGTCATCTTTCTTAAACATGGAAGACCAGAACTGCACACAATATTCTGGATGATATCTCACCAGTGCCTGGTATAACGGTACTACCACTTTCCTATCTCTGCTAGAAATTCCTCTCTTGATGTATCCTAGGACTGCATTAACCATTTTTCACGATTGCATCACATTGGCGGCTCATAGTCATCCTGTGATCAACCAATACACTCAGGTCTTTCTCCTCGTCTCTCATTTCCAGCTAATAAGTCCCCAACTTATAGCAAAAATTCTTGTTAGTCCCTAAATGCTTGACCAGGCACTTTGCACTATTAAATTTCATCCAATTTCTATTACTCCAGTTTCAAATTCATGCAGATTTTCTAGTATGACATTCTGGTTCAACTCCATATTGGCAATACCTCCCAACTTTGTGTCATCTGCACATTTTATTGGCACACTCTCACTTTTTGTGCCAAGGTCAATAATAAAAATGTTAAAGAAGATTGGTCTAAAAACTGATCCAATAGGAACTCCACTAATAACCTTCCTTCACAGTTTAGAGCATAAATTCAGCCAGAACATCCAGAGCGGAGTTCTCATAAATATTTTCAAACCCACAGGAGCCCCGTGTCTACCACAGGGCTGAAAGCTCACTGCTCTACAGCCAAAATGCTTCTGAAATAAATGTAGTCAAACTTTACTAATTCTGGGTCACTGAGAACAAAAATGATGCTTAAAATTGTTGATTGGCTCTAGTCTAGCTGTTGGGCTCCAGACTATAGCAGTGGAATCTCCTGGCAGCTGATGTTAGGGTTTCCATGTTCCGTGACCGTCAAAAGGATCTTGTCCCATTCTTCTTCATGGAAGGTGATCTTGTAGCCTGCAACAACATCGATGGTGTGATGGCAGCCCTCAACATCGTTCACGATCCAGATGAGTGGAGACTGTTCATTGATTCATCGAAGACGAGTCTTAAAGCTGTTTTGCTGCATAATGGCAATGTTTTGCCATCAATTCCAGTTGGTCATGCAGTCCATATGAAGGAAACCTATGACAACATGAAACAACTTTTGAGGTGCATAAACTATGACCAACATCAGTGGCAGCTCAGTGGCGATTTGAAGGTTGTTGCTCTCTTGCTTGGTCTGCAGACTGGATACACAAAGTACTGCTGTTTTCTCTGCGAATGGGATAGTCGTGCAAGAGATTCCCACTACATCAAGAAAGATTGGCCACTCCGACAGTCATTGGAGCCTGGGAGGAGAAGTGTTCAGCATCCACCACTTGTTGAATCAAGGAAGATTTTGTTACCACCCTTACACATCAAGCTGGGTCTGATGAAGAACTTTGTCAAGGCCATTGACAAAACACAAGCAGCTTTCAAGTACCTCCGTGGAAAATTTCCAAGGTTAAGTGAAGCTAAGATAAAGGAAGGTGTCTTTGTTGGTCCTCAGATTCGTGAACTTCTTCGAGATGATGCATTTGACCATGCACTGCGTGGCAAGGAAAAGACGGCATGGAAAGCCTTCCAGTTAGTGGCAATAAATTTTCTCGGAAACAACAAGGCAGACAACTACAGGTTGTTGGTGGAAAACCTCCTCAAGGCATACAAAAGCCTTGGTTGCAACATGTCACTAAAGATACATTTTTTGCACTCTCATCTAGATTTTTTTCCACCGAACTGCGGAGCAGTGAGCGACGAGCACGGCGAGCGATTTCACCAGGACATTGCAACAATGGAGAAACGCTATCAGGGCAAATGGAGCCCATCAATGCTTGCAGACTATTGCTGGACAGTGACAAGAGATGCTCCATTTAATGAATACAAGAGACAAGCCAAGAAGCGCCGAGTAGACACTGAATAGGACTAAACTATGTACATAATAGTTTTTTGCCTTTTGTTTCATAATAAATTTTATTTATATAACCCTTTTGCTGATTTTTAAAGTGTTACATAAACAGGACAGGTGAAATATTATCATGTAAAGCAACCATAAACACATGAAAAGACCTAGGTTTACACTTTATGATTAAAACTCTACTATCTACACAATATACATAGACATAAAATATAAAAACTTAAATATCTTAGAAACAGTAGCCAATCAGTTGTTTTAATTGTCATATTCGAATTCAGCACATCAAAATACATAATAAATACCACATTTTATCTCTGAAGCAGACGACTTCTCAAAAATTGTAGACCAGTGAAGCCCAAGCCCCAGTGTGCCCTGTGGCATAGAAGCCCTGAGCCCAAGCACCTCCCATGGGACAGAAGCCTTGAGCCCTGACTCCTCACCCTGTGTGACTAAAGGCCTAGCGCTGCTCCACTCCCTCCATTCCCCTCCCCCCACCAGCAGGGCTAAAACCCTGCAGCTGAAGGCCAGAGCTCAGAATGGGGGAGGGAGGCATGAGAGGCTCTGGGAAATAATCTCTTAGTATTTAAGTCCTGCTCTAGCCTGACAATTCACCTTTCAGTATGACTTGTTGTAGTCTCTCTTTTAACCAGTTCCTTATCCACCTTTCAATTCTCAAAATCCCTATCTTCTCCAATTTAACTAATAATTTCCTATGTGGAACTTTATCAAACAGTTTAGTCAAATCCAGGTAGGTTAGCTCTACTTCATGTTCTTTGTGTAAAAAATTAGTTAGCTTCTCAAAGAAGGAGCTCAGCTTGGTGTGGGGTCATCTACGTTTTGTATAATCAGGTTGTATTTCATCGCAATTACCACTGACCTCTATGTCCTTAACTACTTCCTCTTTCAGAATTTGCTTCAAGACCTTGCATGCAATTGAGGTCAAACTAACAGGCCTGTAGTTTCCCAGATCACTTATTTTCCCTTTTATAAAGTAAGAACTATATTAGCAATTTTTCTGTCAAATGCCCTACCACTGGGACAAAGATTATGAAACATGGCACTCAATCACAAATAGCTTTAGGTCATCTAAAATTGCATGTTTTGCTGAACAAGCTATTTGCTGGAAAAAATTTTCCCCAGCACTAGTTGTAATGCACCTGAGAATAGTTAAGGTTCTAACATGAACCTTATCTTTGTCATCTTGTCTTTGATCTCCAGGGGCGGCTCCAGGCACCAGAACACCAAGCTTGTGCCTGGGGCGGCAAGCCGCGGGGGGCGCTCTGCCGGTTGCTGCAAGGACAGCAGGCAGGCTGCCTTCTGCGGCATGCCTGCGGAGGGTCTGCTGGTCCCGCGGCTTCTGCGGACCTCCTGCAGGCTGTCGCCAAATTCGCGGGACGGGGGACCTCCTGCAGGCAAGCCGCCGAAGGCAAGCCTGCCCTGCTTGGGGCGGCAAAATACCTAGAGCCGCCCCTGCTGATTTCAGGCCTACATTTAACTTTTACCTATGAGCTACAGACTATCTAAACAGGAGAAACAGTATATAATATTAAATCCATCCACCAGTTAGAGGTTGGAGACCAGTTCTTCCACTAACCCCATGACATGGGTCAGAGACCACAGCCCCTCATATGTAACATTTGACACATGGTATACTGTAACCATGATAAAACTCTAACTCTCGTCAATTCTTCACCCCAATATTGGTCAGAGTCCCCAGCTAGTGGCCAGAGGTCAATTTTTTCCACATCCACTTGGAACATTTCAGGTCACAAACTCGTCTCTATCATACAGGCTATCACAAGACAGCTGGAGATTCCTTCTGAGTAGGGCAGAAGGGATGTGCAGGTTATATGACAATGCTACTAAATACCCAATGTATTTGGAAGCACATTTACCTCAAGTGAAAACTAGAGGGGTCCTCCCACCAGTAAAGAGGAAGATAAGTGAAGGAAAGCAGGGAAGCATTCACTTTGCTGTTTGGACTTTTAATTGAATATTTTTAGACTTTCTGAAGTTAAGGGTTTTTGAACTATTAGGTTCCAAATACTTTCAGATACTATTTTATAAAACTTACCTCTGAATTTCCTTACTTTCAAATATTTGAATTTTGTTAGTATATAATATTCTAATAATGTGGGGTTTTTTTTTTTAAAAAAAAGTAGCTTCTTGCAACCATATCTCTATCTCAGGGAAGCTTTTCGTTTTGACTCAAATGTTGGAGTACTACAGCTTATCCACTAGATGTCACTCAGAACTCAGAATACTCTCAAACCCTGAAATAAAACTCATAAAGGAGAAATAAATGGTAAACAGATTATATGTTCATTTGTTTTCTCATTCATAGCTAAGGCTGTATTCTTTCCAAAATTCTGTGAGTCAGTCTTTAAAGTTAAGAACTGAAATGAGAATGTTTTTCATCAGTGCTTCAGAATGCATGACATTGAGCCTGTATATTGACCTTGTTTATACATCATGGTTGCCAACTGGAAATAACATTAGTCCCTTTAAGAAATCTGGGCCTTAGAAAACAAATACTGAGGGGTTTAGGAAGTAACATGTGAGGTCCCTTTAGACTATGAACATGCTGTTCAGCATTAGGTCGGTATGAAACTTGGTGGCTTCAGTTACAGGAGGGTGAGCAGAGAGCCAGCACACTTCAGATGTGTTGATCAGTGGTGGCAGGAGGCCCAATTGCTGAGAGCCCTGAGCAGTTTAGGGGGACCCCAACCTAGCATTTCTCCCTAAATACTAATCATTTTACTTAACATGGATTTTTAAACAAGTATATTGGTGTGTGCTGTGTTGATATATATTATTTTCTAGAAATAATGCAATTAGTATTTTTAGGGTGTGAGTGAAGGGTAAAGGATTGGCTCCAAAAAATTTCCGTTTTAGAGCACCCATTGGGCTAGCATTGCCTCTAATTTTGATAGCTAACTAACAAAAAATGATTGCGTATCCCAAAGTCCTTCATTTTATTAAGTTCCCACTACGACATATGCTGGTCTACTCTGGTAACTGGAGGACGCCAGACTCAATTAATTCAGCTCCACTCCAGCATGGAGGCAAAACCCACCTAAAGTAATGCTGGTGCAGTTAGGATTAATGTAGATGAGAGAGTCCCAGCAGGAAAGATGACTCACAAAGAGCGGTTTCTGTCTTTCTTTCTTGCTCCCTCCCTATTCACAAATCCCCAGCTCAGATGATCATGTGTGGAAGGCTTACCATGGGGTTAGGAATAAAGCTATGGAGGCAGAAATCTTCACACTCATGCAGAACGCCTGGATCATTGGGGAGAGGGCACAATTTGCACTATAGCTCCATGCAATATGCTACTGTGGTATTTCTGAATGAGGCTTCCATTGGGAATTTTTTGTGGTGTTCTCCATTTTGATCATGCCAGTTAACAACAATTTTTTCCATAAAAGCGTTAGGGTTCCTGGAAGTTTATGGGCCAAGCTAGGTTTAGTCTTCAGGCAATATAGCGCAACCAAGGCAGGAAAAGGGGTTTCGATAGATTGTAAACTTGAGTCTAAGCTAAGGTTGAGGTGAATTTTTGAACGCAAATTAGGGTTATATTAATTATTGATTTATTAATAGTATAGATTTATCATTAGCTTTTCTCTGGCACAAAAGGCTCTGTGTAAGCTTGGAGGCTTGTCTCTCTCACCAGCGGAAGTTGGTCTGCCTTGTCTACCTCAAAAACATTAATTTATCTTAACAATCTTTTGAGTCAGAGTTGCAATATTATCTCAATTTTACTGGTTTGTGACCAGACTAAGACTGGGATTGGAGGCCACCTCATTCGCTCAGGTTATAATAATCATAGAAGCATAGAAATTTAGGACTGGAAGGGACCTCGAGAAGTCATCAAGTCCTGCCCCCTGTGCTGAGGCAGGACCAAATATACCTAGACCATCATTCACAGGGGTTTGTCCAGCCTGTTCTTAAAAAATTCCAGGGATGGGGATGCCACAACATCCCTTGGAAGCCTATTTCAGAATTTAACTATCCTTTCTGTTGGAAAATTTTTCCCAATATTGCACCTAAATCTTCCTTACTGCAGATTACGCCTATTACTTCTTGTTTGATCTTCAGTGACATGGAGAACAATTGATCACCATCCTATTTATAACAGCCCTTAACATATTTGAAGACTGTTAGGGCCCCCTTAAATACATCTAACTTATCTAAATATACTTTAACCTGTATTTTCCCTATTTTTGCATTGCATTCCTTCAGCCTGGTTGTTAAAATTCGCTATGTTGAGTATCTGATCACCTTTAAGCTTTTTAGTGAAGTCAGAAGCAAAATAGGCATTAAACACTTCACCTTTCGTGATGTTGTCAGTTATTAGCTCTTTTTTTCCTGCTAAATAGAGGAGGATCTACAATTGTCTTCATCTTTCTCTTGCTCCTAATGTATTTAAAGAAGCTCTGCTTATTGCCTTTTATGTCCCTTGCTAGGTGTAACTCATTTTGTTCCTTAGCCTTTCTGATTTTGTCCCCGTGTGTCTGTGCTTTCTGGTCCAGAGATTTATTCAATCAAGTCTCTGTGATACCAGTTTTAAGTAATAATTTAGCTTATGTACTAATAGTTCCAGTTCTTCCTTTTTATTCCCCATACTCCTTGCATTTTTGTATAGACATCTAAGATGTTGAGCAAATGCTCCCACTGATTTCACTATTCTTGTTCCTATGACCCGATTGTAATTTCCATATCCCCTCCAACATGTAGCTTTGTGTTAGTCACCTCTTTTATGCTTACCTGTGTGCTTTTTCACCTGCTCCATTTAAAGCCCTTACTTGGTAGCCTGGTGAGTCGGAGATCAAGGCCAGTTCAAAGCTCTAAGAGGTAAGGTTTTGGCCAGACTGTTTCTAGGCTAAGTTGGCTGCTGTTTGGGTTCCTGAGCTAGTGCTGAAGCTGGGACCAGTGTAAAGACCCAAGCTAGAATTACATTTACACTGATCTCACTGGAACTTAAGTTTAAGTCAAGCAGGTGCTTATATACTTTACTGAATCAGGGCCAAAAAGCCTTAAAGGCATCCTGCATTCTAGTTTTAGGGATTGCTGAAACACAGAAGCCTTACACAATTGCTGGAATTAATTCTTCCATCCTTTATGGATGTTGTATCATATGTGAAAAAGAAATAGCAGATGCAGGTAAAATGTTCCCAGTCTCCAAATTGGTCAGGCATCATATTAATAAGACATTTGCACAGACACTTGAGTCTTCTGATGTTGCTTGACTGTCAAATATATCGTTATTTTTTTAAAAAAATTGTACTGATTTTCTGAGAGTGTATATTTGTGCAGACAAATCCATACTAGCACTGACCAAGCTATAATGGTCAAAGAAGTGACCTCTGAAGTCAAAGTTGTCCAGCTACTCACAAAGTGGACCCACAGCATTATACCCATAGATGCACCTGAAATTGTCTTCAGAACTTAACCCAACTTTAATAGATGCTGTAAAACTGGTATATTTTATCAGGATAAAGGCACTCAATTGCAAATTTTTCTCTGTACCTAGAGAGGAAATGAAGTACCAATGCCTCCCCTCCCCTTTTTTTTTTTCTATCTTTAAGATTATGGTCCACATTCACAAAAGTTGAAATCAGTGGGAAGTATATACCTAAATACCTTTGTGAATCTGGGCCTGTTTGTATTGTGATAGTGCTGCCATAGGCACTGTATAAATCTCTCTAATGGGAGACAAAACAGAGGTGAAATGTCTTGCCCAAGGTCATGCAGCAGGTTGATGGTAGAGGTGAGAGTTGAATCCAAGTTTTCTTACTCCCAGTTTAACATCTGTCCATTCTATCCTGATGTGAAGAGGTGATCCAGGGAAATCTTCTGCCAGCTCTTTGAAGGAGGAAATGAAGACTTTGTTTTTCTAGTAGGTAACTCTGTGCAGAAATTCTTTTCTGACCAGCAGTGGCTGTGTAGTCTGGCATTCTTGGCTGATGTATTTGATCAGTTAAATATATTACTGAATTTGTCCCCATAGAGAGATGAGGCAAACGTTCTGAAAATGACAGAGTAGGTTGCTGGCACTGTAAGAAAACAGATTACGGAAGAAAGCAAAGAGTAGAAAACAATGACATAAGTTTATTTGAACTTCTTAGTGATTTCCATGAAAAGGTGGGAAAGGCTGTTGGCAGTTGAAAGTCAGTCTATAAAAATAATTACAGAATGAGTCCATGTCTGAGATTAAGGAAATGACCAAGTGAGAATTCTTTTCAATAAAGCAGCTGCTATTTCTGCTCCTTGGCCCAGTGAATATATGGAGATACTGCATGAACTTTTGACTGCTCATAGCAGTCACTGTGCTAGTTTTAGCTGTTTGCATGAAATGGCTGGCTGGATGTAGGCTCTGAGGCATTGAAACCGTTGCTATCTTTTAGATCTACATAACGTTGAGGATTTATCTTCTCTGCAATGGTTATGGTAAAAAGAACACTCCCACTCCCTGAAAAGATGACTCTGAGGCAGGGCCGTTCTTACCCAAATGCAAAACTCGCAGCTGCGCAGGGCAGCAAGAAATTTGGGGCACCAAATTGCCCCAAATTTCCTGGTGCCCTACTCAGCTGAATGCTGCTCCGCCCAGGAAAGCTGCCCTTGCCCCGCCTCTTCCTGCCACTTCTCCTGATCAGTGTCCCCAAGGGACTGCAGCTGGGGTCGGGCATGCCCTGCCCTCACCAGGCGGTGGAAAGTGGAGAGACCCAGACCCAGCCCACTTCACTCCACTGGCTAGGCACCGAAATGTCTAGGGACGGCCAGTGACAGCTCCAGGCACCAGCGCAGGAAGCAGGTGCTTGGAGTGGCCAAGGGAAAGGGGCGGCACATCCGGGTCTTCAGTGGCAATTCGGCGGCGGGTCCCTCAGTCCCTCTCAGAGGGAAGGACTGGCCACCGAATTGCTGCCGAAGAATGAAGTGGCGCGGCATGGCTGCCGCGAAGTGCCGCCAATTGCAGCTTTATCTTTTTTTTTTTTTCTCTTCGCTGCTTAGGGCAGCAAAAAAGCTGGAGCCAGCCCTGGGGACAGTCCAGCTCTGAGGGAACAAAAAGTGCTTCGGGAGCTGAAATCAGTGTTGCAGGAAGAGCCTCCATGGCTTACACTGAGGGGGCTACCAGGGCTCCAGCTCTAGTCTCTTCTGCTCCTAATTAGGCTGGGAAGGGGGGAGGAGAGGAAGTGAACCACTGGCTAGAAAAGGAGGGTCAGGCAGCGAGTACAACTCTATGAATAACTGCATTTTTGGTTCACTGACAGTTCCAAAAAATTGGAAAAAATTATAGATGCCCATTTTCTACTCAAAAAGTGCTGCCTCCAGAATGGGGGAATGCTATATTAGATCTCACCTTAACAAATAAAGCTTAGGTACAAGTGGTCATGACTTGATTACATTTGTTATGTGCAAGAAGAAAAAACTCCAGGCAAGTAATGTATACAGTTGGTGCTTTAAAAAAGCCAATTTCACATAGCTGAAAACAAACACATAATCAGCCAGGACAGTTGTGAGAAAGAATTTGAACAGGAAATATGTGACTGTTAATTGGAAAATATTTAAGAGTGCTTTACTAGATGCTCAAAAAGCCAAAATCCCACAATCAAGAAAGAAGACTGTACTGGTTAAAAAATCAATGTGGCTTAGAGGGGATGTGAAAACAGCTCTTTGAAACAAACACAAACAAAAAAGTGTAACTGACAGAAGAATGGGGAAGTTTATAGCAATGAATTTAAACCAGAAGCAAGAAATTGTAGAAAATTGATAATTAAATCAAAAGTTTACAAGGAGAACTCGGTGGCAAAGTTAAGGACACTAAAGATTTTTTAAAAGAAAAGGGATCCTAACAATGATATTGGTTTACTGCTAGAAGAAATGGTGGCATTGTCATTAATAATGCAAAAAAGGCAGAAGAGTTCAATAAATATTTCTGTTCTGTATTTGCTAGATGATGTAGACATGTCATATGACAATGATGAAATATTTTCCATTTCAACAGTAACTAAGGAGGATGTTAAATAGCAGCTACTAAACCTGGACATTTTTAAACCAACAGATCTGGGTAACATGCCACAAAGGGTTTTCAAAGACCTGCTGAGAAGCTCTCTGGACAGTTATTGTTAATTAAGTCTTGGAACGTTGGTAAAGTTCCAGGGACTGGAGAAAGCTAATACTTTAAAAAAAAGTAAACAGGATGACACAGGTAATTATATGCCTGTCAGCCTGACATCGATCCCAGGCAAAATAATGAAGCAGCTGATATGGAACTCAATAAAAGAAATAAAGCAGGGTAATGCAGTTAACGTTAATCAATATGGGTTTTATGGCAAATGAATCTTGTCAAAGTAACTTTTGGTATCTTTATTGATAAGATTGCAGGTTTGGTTGACAAAGGAAATAGTGTTGCTATAATACACTTATACTTTTGTAAGGCATTTGACATGGTAGCATTTGATATTTTGATTAAGAAACTAGAACAATACAGAAGCAACCTGACACATTACATGGATTAAATACTGGTTAACTGATAAATCTTAAAATATCATTGTAATTTTATCAATGACCTGGAAGAAAACATAAAATCAGTGTTGATAAAGTTTGCAAATGTTGGGGGAGTGGTGCGCAATGAAGAAGATAGATCTATATTGTTTGATAAGGTGGGAGGAAGTCAACAGTATGTGTATTAATATGGCCAAATGTAAAGTCAGATATCTCAGAACAAAGAATATAGGCCATACTTTTGGACTGTGGGACTACCTCCAGGTAAACAGTGACAATGGAAAGGACTTGGGGTCCTGGTGGACAATGAGCTGAACATGAGGTCCCATTGTGACACTGTGGCCAAAAGAGCTAATGGGATCCTTGAATGTGTAAATGGGAATATCAAGTAGCAGTAGCCAGGTTCTATTACTTTTGTATTTGTCCCTGGTGCATCCATTACTAGAATACTGTGTCCAGTCCACAGTTTAAGAAGAATACTGAAAAACTAAAGAGAGTTCAGAGAGAGCCACAAGAATAATTAAAGGATTGGAAAACATACCTTATAGAGGTAGACTCAAGGAGCTCAATCTATTTATCTTAATAAAGAGAAGATTAAGATGTGACTATCATAGACAGATTAAGAGAAGATTAAGGTGTGACAAAAAGTTGATAAAGGTTACTTCAATATAGCAGTCAAAGAAGTATAACAAGATCTAATGGTTGAAAGTCGAAGCTAAATAAATTCAGACTAGAAATTAGGTGGACATTTTTAACAGTGAGGGTAATTAACCATTATAATTATTTAACAAGGGTTGTGGTAAATTATCTGTCACTGGCAATTTTTTAACCAAGATTGGGTGTTTTTCTAATAGAGATGCTCTAGATCAAACAGGGATTAATTCAGGGAAGTCTTATGGCCTGTGTTACTCAGGAAGTCAGACTAAATGATTACAACGATTCCTTCTGGTCTTATATTCTATGACTCTAGGAAATGAGGATGGATCCTTAGTGCTATGTCCCTTCCCTTTCTTCTTCTGATGTGGTGCAGAAGTTTGCTGAGCTGGGCCCCTTTCTCATCAACACAGAGGACAGTAGCTATTTTAGATGCTCACAAGGATGCACTGAGCTCAGTGCTGGGCGCGTAGAACAAGTTGTAATGTGCCCTAGTGTCCTAAGGGACCCATGCAACAGTCTGAGGCCTTATGGGCCAAGATTTTCAAAACTAGGAGCTGGAAGTGAGGCTCCTAAATCCACACCTGGGCACCTAAATAGGTGTCCTAGTTTTCAAAAGTGCTGAGCACCCTTTGAGTGGCCACTGCTTCTGTTTCTTCCTTACCTATACTTTCTGTCCTCCAGTTTGTTTACTCGTTAAACAAGTATCCAGGTGTTGTAGTTCGGAGCAATTTGTGTAGTTTGGAGTAGGTGATTAGTGCAGCCTTTTGGTTTGTTTTTTTTCCATGTGTCTTTTGGATGACTTGACTGATAGTTTACAATCTAGAGGCTAATAACAGTACACCTTTTGAGGTAAGCTACTCACTTGGCCTTGGTTTTGTTTTATGCACTCTCTTTGAAAATAAACAGCATGACATTTTTTCTTTCTTTCTTTCAGAAATTCACATAATCAAAAATGGTTAAATTCCAATAACACAGACACAAGGGTAAATAGCAGATTCTGGCAACTCCAATATTTGTTGCTGATATAACCAGGACCTCCACGGCAAGAACTGTTTTTGAGTGCAGCTGTACATGGACATTTGTGCAGGAGGTTTTCGTATTATTGGTTACTTGATCTTGACAGGCAATGATAGAAGTTGAGGTTAATGCTTTTACTTCTGTAGCTCTAGTACAGTTAATATTAAGGGATATAGAACAATGAATTTGCATTTTTCAATGAATGCATCAGTATTTCGAATATATCTACACTGGCAACTGAATGACAAAACTTTTGTCTTTTAGAGGTGTTAAAAAATACCCCCCCCGAAAGACAATTTTTGCCAATGACAAGTGCCGGTGTGAACAGCTCTTTGTTGGCAGGGGGACTCTCCTGCCAACAATGCTAATGTCGCTCATTGGGGGTAGACATTTTTTATCGGCGGGAGTGCTTTTAGCGAAATGACTGTAGCAACACGGCCCTGTCGCTAAAAACTGTGTAGTGTATACATAGCAGATGTAAGAGATGGAGAGCTACAAGGCTTTTCAATGAACAGTTGCTTTTGGAATGTGTCCATACGAGAAACAGGATTAGCTTACAAACATACTCAAAATCCTACAAAAGTTATGATACAGGGACTAGAGTGCTCTAAATGTCTGAAGTGCCCATTTCTGTACTGCAAAATGAATAGTAATGGAGATCCTGTCAAAAGTACAAGTATGGCAGAGGGAAGCATTAGCTTTGATAAAATACAGTTCTTCATTTGCAGAAACAAAGGAGTTTTTGAGAGGCACCCTGAGAGTCCCTTGTACAACAGACCTTTAATAAAGCGGAGCAGAGACATGCAGCACTGTGCTTTGAGTTACTAATTTTGAATATGGAAGTAATCGTTTTAAAATGTAGATTTGGGAATTCATTACTGGTTCCCTCATTGAACAATGTAAAATATAGGATTTTAAAAGGCTCAATATATTTAACAAAGGTTCAGAAATCTTCATGCTACTTGTGCTCAGGCCATTTTGTGCTGCAGTACTTTCCTCTATTCTCTTCATCTTTGTAGCAATATACGGGGAGGGTAATTAAGAGATAGTTATGAATGTGCTGAGTGGTGCATCCTCTAAATATGCTTTAAGGAAACTCTAGCATTATAGATGCATGAGCAATCCTATTATGTGATAATTGTATTTTAAAATGCTGCATCTTAGTTATGCTAATATACCAGCTCTTATATTTTCAATTTAATACCACATTTTACATAACGGATTGTGTAAAGTCTTGCCCCATAATAAGTGAATTTTTTGGAACTCTGCACATAACAAGCCATAAATATATCCTGATCCTCTAATTAAATGCGAAAGTTGTTCAGATAAATTGAATTGAATATATTTGTTAAGTTTAAAATAAAAATTAAATTAAAAACATTTATAATAGTCCTGTGCTCCTCAGACATGTTGAATTATTCTGTTATAATAGAAGTAATATATAGGACTAGGTCAGTCACTAGTTCAGCCTCACAATACTTTGTTTAAGAGAGAATATTGTGCTGTTTTGGGCTGAGCACTCTGGTAAGTCACTTGACACTACAGTAAAGTCACAATTATCAAGTAACTTTTCTCAATCATTTTCCAGATTTCTGTGATGTCAGCTTCAGGGAACTTATTGATAGGTTTATGTTTTCAGAAGTGAATAGTGATTCTGACTGCCTTAATTTTTGGGTACCCTACTTGAGACATCTTTTAAAGAGGGCTGATTTTCAATCTTTAGCTGCTTTGGACTTTCTGAAAATCAGACCTCTTTATAGTGTCTCAAGTTGGGCACCTAAAATCATAGTCACTTTAGAAAATATAAGTGTAAGAGGTAAAATTTTCAAAAACATCTAAGTGACTTAGGAGGTGTAAGAGGTCAAGTTTTCAAAAACATCTAAGTGACTTAGGAGCCTAAGTCCTGTTTTCAAAACTGACTTAGGGGCACTTGGGATCCTAAGCCTAATTAACTTTAAATTAGACGTAGGCTCTTAAGTCATTTATGCGGTTTTGGAGATTATATTTTATGTGCCTAAATTTTAGTCATGTTTTAACATGTTAAATGACACAGCTGTAACTTCTATACAGATGTTCCACAACTTAAATGTTTGTTCCTATTTGTTTAATTATAGGCATCAGCTCCCTGTCTGCCTGAAGGTGTTCTGCTGCCTGAGGTTAAACATGACTAGCAGCAAGTAATTTGATTCTGTCTATGATAGACTTTATAACTCTTAGGCAACACATGTCAATTAGCATGTTTCAAAACATGACTAAATTCAAGTGTAGACAGAGAGATGGACTTCAGTTAACACTTCCAGTCCAGACTCTGAACATGCTAATGCCTCAAGCCTTGGTCTTAGCTGGCACTTTGCTTACCAACATCATACCCAGCGCAGCGTCCAGCCTCACCTTTCCCTCCAGCAGCATGGGAGGAGGAAGGGATGGAGTGATTTTGGTGAGGACTGCCTGGCCTCATCTTCAGCTTGGGTCCCAATGCTGAGGTTACAATATGAGGAATGAGCTTGGCTACAGAAGCAATGACATGCAGGACCCTCTAGACACAGGTATGCTAAGATAGAAGCAGCCAAAAGGGAAATGGAGCGGACACAGAGCCCCTAGCATGAGGGAGGAGGCGGGGAGGTTGCACAGAATCCTTGAAATAGAGGGGGATGAGAAAATGACACACAGAGCTTGTGGAAGGGAAGGAGGCATGAGGTTGGAATGGTGCAATGCAAGCAGCCCCTGGTGTGTGCAATGAACTCTGCCTATGTCCACTCCATTTCCCTTTTGGCTGCTTCTGCAAACAACTGAGTGTATGACCCTCTGTTTATCCCCATCTTATAGATAGGAAATGGAGGCACAGGATGATTAAGATCAAAAGAGTCCATTATTTTTGGGTGCCCAATTTGAGATGCCTAAGGCCTGGTTGTTTTCAAAGTACTTAGCACTATGTGGCACTTAATGGCAGCTATGCTTTAACATGTGGACATCAGCAGCAGCTACAAGTGGTCGGCACTTCTGCACCAGGGTCTCAAGTTGGACACACAGAAAATGAGAAACACTCAATTAGTGTCCAGCTGTGACATTTGGTTCAAATGACTTGCCCCCCATGACACAGGAACTAAATGGCACAGGCAGGGATAGAATCTAGTTCTCCAAGATAGCATGTAGATAGTGGTATGCTATCTTTCCTTCTCCTGTAGTTCCCTGCCTCATTCAACAGACACTTTCCAACTAATGCAAAATGAGGCAGCCACCTTTACTACATAGTCCCGAGTTATCCCCAACCAGGATCATCATGTGCAAAGGTCCTGTGGGAAAAATAGCGTGTGACCATGTAATTTAAAGATCGCATCATCATGCATGTGCACAAGGGGGATGAATGAAGATGGCATGGAGAACCTGAATTCTGGCATTTCCTGACTTTTGAGTATTTGACTTTGCAACCTTTATAATGGTCTTTTAATGTCATTTTCTGTGTGCAGTGTTGTATGCAGAATAAGAGATGTGTGGGAAATGTTTGCATGTGATTTTCCTCATTGGTGATTCATGCAGGGTATTGGAAATAAAATTGCTTAAAACATAAAAGAGAAAAAGAGCACGGACTCTCTTATCCACTCTGGGTCACATTGTGCCTATTAGGCACAGGCCAACTTTATGCACCCCTGAGCCCTTGCGGAGTCCACTTGCTGCTCCATCACTTAGGAAGGGTACAGCATGTGCTCAACTTCATGGCTGGCACTTGTGCAGAGGAGCCAGGTTTTCCCTCCTCCCGACCATTTTTTGGAATGTCTTGTACCACAGGGGCATGCTAGCTAGTATGAGAAAAGGCTTCTTGTGCCCTCCCCACCTTGCACACCCATGGTACAACCAGCTGCACTGTGGCCCTCAGTGAATGCATTTTATGTCAGAATCTACAAATGGTAAAAACATCGCCTAGTTTTTCTGAGTGCATGTGTACCAACATTCATGTGTCTTGCCTAATGCAGCTATTAAGATAAAAGATCCTACTGGTTCTAATTGCTTTTTCTGAGTCTCAGTGTTTTATTCATTCCACTTAAGTAAAGCTTCATAGAAAATCTATTTATAAATGTTGTCGACATATGGTTAATGCTTTTGGCCTTTGATAATAAGAGACGACAATGGTTATATAACCCCGCAGCAACATTTTCTGTTACCATTCAGGATGCTGTTGTTGCAGAACAGTCTGTGACCCCTTTTTTCTCTCTCTTTTTTTTTTTTTAGCCTGCCAAATAAGAGGAATTATTTGATCAGAGCACAGAATGTTGGAGTGTTATAGTGTCTCATGAGTGGTACTCCACAGGGCATTGCTAAGGTAAACTTTGAAGGCTGATATTGACACAGGTCATGGCTAAAGGGCCCCACCTGCCTGCGAAGGGTTTGCAGACCCAAAGCAAGTACATGGGGATGAGACGACTCTAACTGTGCACAGTCATTGCAAAGTTACAGACTGAAAGACAAAAAAATTATGTACCTCAGACTACATGTCCAAGTAGGTCTTAAACAAGCAACTACGCTGCCCCTCCTTCTCACACATGAAACCTTGAGCCAGTACTATCCACCTACACATAAGCAATCTTTCTGACCATAGGGTAGATCCCCCTGGAGTGAAAGATCTCGATTCTAAAGTGCACTTTCTGAGTGGTACTGTCATTTTATGCCTCCTGAATTTTGGGCTGGGACATGCCTGGGATTAGCTAGAGCTGTCACAATGGAAAATATTTTTTTAAATGAAATTAATACGTAGGGGAAGGAAAATTGGTCTTTTCTGACTGAGGAGAGAAAAAATGAAGAAATGTTAAAAGTTTTCATAAAATAGCGTTTGTTTTTTTACCAACTCTGGTATTTATTTTAGTTAATTACTTTGGGATTTCCAAGTAACACTCAATGAACTATGATATATTTCATGAACTGCTGGTTGTGATTTTGTTTTTCAAATATCTAGAAGCAGGATTGCTCCCTCCTGCCCTTCCCTCCACACGTGGTTTCAAACACGTAGGAGGGGCCTGTGATGAAGGAAAGATCTGCATGGATTCCTTGGAGTTCCTACCTGATTGTTCTATTGAGGTGGAGCATGGTGTGGTCCTCTGCAGAGTGGCCCATCAACAAAGTACCAGCATCCCTAAGAGCTCTGCAGATTTTGCAGGAGGCCAGGGCCATTTGTCCAGAGGGTGACCAACCTCACTACTTACTGGAAGCTTGTGGCACACTGCCTCAAATGGAGCTGCAGAATCAGGACTCCCCTGGAAGTACCTGCTGTGGGGCTCCACTTAATGGGGGATCCTGACCTCAGACTGGGGCTGTCTTATCTTTTCTGGGTAAGATCTGCAGAATGTGAAGGAGGGGATGGTGCTGTGCATGTCTCTGTCCCTATATCAACCCAACTTGATGTAGGGTGCTTATTCCTTCACCCTCTTACTTCCCTGGTCCTTCTTGCGTAAACAGAGAGCAACAATACTCGAAGTCCAAAGGCGCAAACAATTTGATGTTTATTGGGGTGAACTTCCAGCAAGCATGATTCCAGTTTCCTTTCTTAGTGTCCCCCTTCCCAGCTCTGGCACCACAGAGCCTTGCCTGTGTCCCTGTTTCTGTTCCCATCCCCTGTTCCCATTTCCCCCTTTAGCAAAACATGATCCCAATTCCCTCATCCCCTGTCCCTGTTCCTATTTCCCCCCACACACTTCCTGATTGACTGCAGACTATATAGTAAAACTTGAATTCTGCTTAGCTATACCTTAACCAATCATTTTATTGACATTTAACTAACCAATTTTAACATATTGTAACATGGTTATTTAACCAATTATATCCCACCACCTTAATTGGTTTACTCCCAACGAAATTAATTATACAGCAGACAGAAGCAATCACAGAACCAGACAGAGACCTGCAAATAAGCATACAAAACAATACAGGAGTGAGGATTTTACAACTACATCTATGCAGACATAAGGGTTTTACAACTACATCTATACAGACATAAGGGTTTTCCAGCTGTGTCTATTGATAAGTGAGTTCTTACCAGACAGGATGCTATCAAACTAAGTTTCCTTTTACGTCTTCTATGCTCTTCCCTTTCTCTGGAGGTGATAGATTGGATCACCTTCCTAAAAGCCCCAGATTGCCTTATTTCAATATGACCAAACAGAGCCTCAGACTGTCACAGTAAGAGAAGGCCATTACAGAGACAGACAGTGATTTTTTACTCTTTCTTTTATATCTCTATAACTAGCGAAGTGATAAGAATACTCGTATAGGCCTTTGCAGACAGGCCTGAATATCTATATCCTAACACTTGAGACTGCATAACGCCTGCATAAATCTTGACCTCATCGAGAGCCCTCCATAGGATTATCAGAAGGGAGAAGGGGATGGTGCCTCAACGTGCGCATTTTATAGGTAAACCAAGGTGCAAGGAGGATCAATGTCTTGTCTAGACTCCAATGCCACAGGGTAAGTGCTAAAACTAGGCATAGAACTCAGGGAGAGCTCTCCTTTAACTACATTGACCACATTCCTATGCGTACATGGTTGCAGAGTGCTTTAAGTATAATTGGCATACAGTACCTATCACACATCCCTATAATTTGTACAAGAATGTGTTTTTCTAAGTCCACTAGTTTAGAGTATAAATGGTAGGATTTGGTACTTCTAATCCTTGCAATGGAAGCCTTTGATTCAGAGTGAATTTGAGTCAGTATGATGTTGCTTATGCTATCAGTGTAGTGCAGGCTGTGATATTTGTTCTCGACGTATTATTCATAATATATGGCCTCCAATGACATCTCTGTCAAATGTACTTTAACCTTCTTCAGGGTTGTGAATGATGCTTCAGGAATTTTATTAACATGTCCATCTACCGAATTGTACATGGTGCAGAGACTTACACCACATCCCCTGGGCGTGGAGCTGCAGACATAAATAGGATAATGTGTTAGCATCTGGTCTTTGGAGGGCTAAAGTAGATCTGGGGGAAAATTGAATAATTGACTGCACCTCTGCACATGCCCAGCCAGACAGCATCTGCTCAGTTCGGAACTTTTGTATGCAATACAATCTGAATAACCTAGCTGGTCCAAAAGCTACCAATAGTTCCGTTTGCCCCTTCTTCAGCTTTCCAAAATGTGGAGAAGGATCTGTGTAAGTGGACCTTTATGCCAACCCAGAACTTCAGAGAGTTAATAAATATGCAAGGTCTAAAAAAAAAAATTCATTGTTTCCTTCAACAGCTCTATCTTTCATATGGGAAAGAAATTAAAACACCAGGATTTGGGATAATTCTGCAAACATTTTTCTTCAAACATTTGCTACAGATCATAAT
Organism: Chelonoidis abingdonii; assembly: GCF_003597395.2. NCBI lineage: Eukaryota > Metazoa > Chordata > Testudines > Testudinidae > Chelonoidis > Chelonoidis abingdonii. The sequence goes on along the minus strand of NC_133769.1, from coordinate 180,985,267 downwards.
GATTTTGCTTCAGCCACATCATGCTCCTTTTGTGTTTGCTTTCTGCAAGTATTTTTATCATCCAGTTTTACTAACACAATTGTTCATAGAAAATGACTTTCAAAGTCACATACGGCACACAACAATTCACAGAAACTGGATTTTAAAATAATATGCACGAGTATTTGCATCAGAAATATTGACAATCATCCAATCAGAGAACAGTAACAATTCAGTGTGACTTAATCAATCACAGCTAACCATCACAGTTCAAATACTTCTAATCAATGGAAGTTTTGCGTTTGATTTCAGTAGAATAGTATTTATTCATAGTGCACGGAGAATATACCAGAATAAGTTTCACAATCAATCCAGAGTTACAATAATTCATAATGTTCAAATACTTTCTTATAAATAAATACATTAGATGAAATAACGATCTGCTTATTGACATACCACAAGCAGGGAAAAAAATTAATCACTATTCATTAAGATTTATTCTCTCATCGCTATAAACAACTATTTAAACAGATGAAATTCTTTTCAGATATTTTTCTTTGGCTGGTAATCATACTGCACAGTGAAGAAACTATTTCTATATTGTTAAGCTATGAGATAGAGAACATCCAGTACCTCTATATTCCTAGGTCAACATTTAAAGAGGAGGAAAAATGACATTTAATCAGAATTATTTTCACTTTGCGGGTTTTATTATGCATGCAGAACTGCAAATCAGTCCCACAAAGATTATGTTATTCCTTTTTGTGCTACATAACAGCTCGCTGTTGATGATTTGCTTTTTATAAATGGTCCATTATATTAACACAAAAGCCAGGCATTGTTTACTACTGAACTCACTATGCCTTGAGGATTTTTTCCCCATCATGAAATATAGTAGCTCTTCAGATTAGTAGTTAGAAGAAAGTTTGCTTTATAGAAAAGACCCTAACTTTTATACATGATTTCATGTACATGGCATCTTTGTCATGTTAGGTTTGAAAATACTCCCCCACAGCTACTGATGAGGATTCTCAGATTTTTTAAATGCTTTTCAGTTATTCGCTTTTCATGCAAAGTCTGGAATTTCATATAACGATATAATTTGGCTGCTTTTAGGAAAATTGTAGTGCCTCATCCTCACTCTAGAAAGTTAATTGAGATTGGGACTCATCCGATCTGTTGGTTTATGCAGAGCATACAGAAAACATTGAAGCCAACATTTTGGTGACAGATATAGTGTCTCCGTTCACTAGAAAATCTGTCTTTCTAATTTTGATTCTTTAAGCCATAAACATTAATAAAAAGGAGACACATACCTCTATCAGTGGTTTACAGCTTCCCTAAACTGACCCAACTTTTTAATGATTATTTTGTTTGGCAATCAAAGCATTCATGTTATGACCCATCTTGGACTATAAGGAGGATAGAAAGCTGGCTAGATTGTCGAGCTCGATGGGTAGTGATCAACGACTCGATTTCTAGTTGGCAGCCAGTATCAAGTTGTGTGCCTCAGGGCTCAATCCCAGGGATGGTTTTGTTCAACATCTTTATTAACGATCTGGATGATAGTATGAATTGCACCCTCAGCAAGTTCGCAGATGACACTAAGCTGGGGGGAGAGGTAGATACGTTGGAGGGTAGGGATAGGGTCCAGAGTGACCTAGATAAATTGGAGGATTGTGCCAAAAGAAATCTGATAAGGTTCAACAAGAACAAGTGCAGAGTCCTGCACTTAGGAAGGAAGAATCCCATGCACCGTTACAGGCTGGGGACCCCCTGGCTAAGCAGCAGTTCTGCAGAAAAGACCTTGGGATTACAGTGGATGAGAAGCTGGATATGAGTCAACAGTGTGCCCTTTATGCCAAGAAGGCAAACGGCATATTGGGCTGAATTAGTAGGAACATTGCCAGTGGCTGGAGGGAAGTGATTATTCCCCTCTATTTGACACTGATGAGGCCACACCAGTTTTGGTCCACCCCACTACAGGAAGGATGTGGACAAATTGGAGAGAGTGCAGCGGAGGACAATGAAAATGATTAGGGGTCTGGGGGACATGACTTACGAGGAGAGACTGAGAGAACTGGGGTTATTTAGTCTGCAGAAGAGAAGAGTGAGGGGGTATTTGATATCAGCTTTCAACTACCTGAAGGGAGGTTCCAAAGAGGATGGATCTAGACTGTTCTCTATGGTTGCAGATGACAGAACAAGGAGCAATGGTCTCAAGTTGCAGTGAAGGAGGTCTAGGTTGGATATTAGGAAACACTATTTCACTAGGAGGGTGGTGAAGCACTGGCATGGGTTACCTAGGGAGGTGGTGGAATCTCCATCCTTAGAGGTTTTTAAGGACCGGCTTGACAAAACCCTGGCTGGAATGATTTAGTTGGGGTTGGTCCTGCTTGAAGCAGGGGGTTGGAGTAGATGACCGGCTGAGGTCTCTTCCAACCCTAATCTTCTATGATTCCTAGGGTATGTGTAACCTTTAGGGTGACCAGATGTCCTAGTTTTATGAGGATAGTCCCGGTATTTGGGGCTTTGTCTTATATAGTCATCTATTACCCCACCCCCCATCCCTTGTCCCAATTTTTTCACACTTGCTATCTGTTCCAGCCCCCTAATCATTTTTGTTGCCCTGTGCTGGACTCTTTTCAATTTTTCCACGTCCTTCTTGTAGTGTGGGGCCCAAAACTGGACACAGTACTCACCAATGTCAAATAGAGGGGAATGATCACATCCCTCGATCTGCTGGCAATGCTCCTACTTATACAGCCCAAAATGCCATTAGCCATCATGACAACGAGGGCACACTGTTGACTTATATCCAGCTCCTCGTCCACTGTAACCCATAGGTCCTTTTCTGCAGAACTGCTGCCTAGCCATTCGATACCTAGTCTGTAGCAGTGTATGGGATTCTTCCGTCCTAAGTGCAGGACTCTGCACTTGTCATTGTTAAACCTCATCAGATTTCAGGATAACCACATTCATTATCAATGGGTCCCAGATTATTTTGCAGTTCCTTGCCAAAAGGAGATTTGTGCCTATTATCATAACACTGTCACAAATCTATTTTGGTTATGTTTGGCATTTCACATTGAATGATCTCTTAGAATATGTGCTAACTACTTATGCTAAACTATCTGTTTGATCTTTTATGTAGCTGTGACACTCTGAGTACCTTTCCCAGACCTGGAGAGGAGCTCTGAGTAGCTTGAAATCTTGTCTCTCTCCCTCAGCAGAAGTTGGTCCAATAAAAGTTATTGCCTCAGCCACCTTGATCCAGGATATTGGAGAGAGAGACATGGCTACAGCCACATTGCATACAACACTGGAAATATTTGATCATTCCAATAGTTTCTGGGAGAGAAGGGCCCAGTTGCCCAGTTCAAAACTCAAATGGGTCACTGGCCTAGCATGGCAGGGGCTGCCAACCCCTGGCAGATGGACCATGGGAGTATATGTTGTAGGGTCACTGCTTAGCAAAGAAACTAGAATTTACACCATGCTGTTAATACTCTGTAGTCAGTAGCCTAGGGAACCTGTGTTCCTATTAGTCTGCCATGTCAAAGTTTGATACACGTTTGATTTGAATTGGCAAGGAACATTCACTGCTTACCCATCACCCATCTTATTTTGATAACTTATATAATAAAGCTGAAGCCTTTTTAGTCCTTTCTTCCTGTAGACAAGCAGATCTGCCTCTTCAGTAGATGTATCCCAAGTGACAAGAGGATGGTGATGTATTAGATGATGGATGGAAAATTTCAGGCTGTCGCCATAATTTAGGGTGGAGTATCCCATAGTTAAAAAAGCATGAAAATCTGATCACTTCCAGGATTTTCTTATGAGCCAGATAGTAGGATTGTAAATACAAGTAGTACAAAGTTACTGCCTCTTTTGCATCCATCTTGTACCTGCTGTACTGTTTTGTGTTTTGGAATCAGCAGAGAATTACAGGCGACAGGTGCTGATCTGGATATTTTTATCCTTTTGCATATATTTTTTTTAGTTCTGTATTTATCCATCGTTTCCTTCCTCGTCTCCCCTGCTCCAGCCTTTATGTCTGAGTTCTGTACATGATATTTCTTAGATTATTTTTCATTAAACTGTATTGAAAAGGTAGGGTATTTGTCAGGGTAGAATATTGCCCAGGCTCAGGTGGTGTTCCTGGCAATGAAGCTGAAGGTTGAGTGCTGCAACAACTAGCAAATTCATATTATTATAAAGCTCATTGTGGGCTGTAAAGAGGCACTATTTTTGCCTTTTTTAGTAAAAAGAAAATTTGAGGCATATAAAATCATAAATCTATAGTAAGTGGAATAGGAGAGAAGAACCTTTAAGCAGATGATGAGAAATTATAAACTACAAAATATAAATGAGAAACAGTTTTTTACTCTAGACCCTGAAGCAAAGAAATTGTTTAAAATACGTTGTTACAGAAAAACAAAATAATTAACCAAACAGTAGTGACACTTAAGAGGAAATAATTGGATCAGTTCTTGTTCTGTGCAGACTGCTTCACCCATCAATAGCTTTTACATAGTCCTTTTGCATTTGTATCATTTAATTTACCCATTCTTATTCCAAACATATTCCATATTTTGGTTTTCAAATCTAGGATTTGTTCATGGCATAAACTTCCAGTCAAAATCCGTAACATAACCATTTTATCCTCCAAGTCAGTCTTCGAAATTGTACCTGTGTTATGATGCATATGTTATATGGTCATCTGAAAACACCTATGCAGATGGTGAGTTGTGGCTACTTCTCTTAATTGGCTAAAGATTTGCACACATCCTATTATTTTTGTTTTCCTGTCTTCCCCAAACCCTGTTCGGACCCACTTGTTTGTCTCATCTGTTAGGTATTGACTTTTAGACTGTAAACTCTTTGGGACAGGGACCGTCACCGCGAATATGTTTGTACAGCACCTAGCGCAGTGAAGCCCAAACAGTTTGGCCTCTAAGTGTCTCTGCAATATAACTGTTTAAGAGTAATGACAAACAACTAGCTTTCTTGTGCTTCCTTCATCTGCAATAGCACATATCCATTTTATAAACTGTGAATATCTATGTATCTGAGACTTTGTCTTTACTGCATGCTAAACTCATGCTGAACACTGAGTTTTCCCATTAACACAGTATGCATCTATACATCTACATGCCACTATTAGTGCTACAAAGCAAAACAGCCACCATGCTCTGAACTATAGAGCTGACCACAAGGTTGCTTTTGTCATGTCTTGCTACCTCGAGGTTAATGAAGTCAGTGAGTACACGCACTGATGAACTCCCACAACAACTGGGATATCATGGTCCTCCAATCCCTTGCCATAATCCCACTGGAGATACATTCCTTTGTACTGCCTTCCCATCCTCCTGTGCTCTGACCCCTGACTGGAAGTTGTCTACCTCAATATACCTCTTCTCAGTTTCACAGCCCACCCTGCTTGCATATTCTTCAGGCTCGCCCACCTCCGGTGTTTGGAAAAGCAGAATAATGGCCCCTGCTAGGACTGTCTGTTGCCAGGCATCCACTTGGCTGTATGAACACACCAGAATCGTGGAAGGGGCTTCAACCAAAGTTAGTATAACCCCTCCATTTTAGCAGTACAAAGAGGAACACAGGGGGGTATGAAGGGTATATTTCATAAGATGGAGGAAGACCATGGGATTAAGAAGACCAGACAGCAGAGCAGGACAAAGATAAAGGGGCTGTTCCTTATGTATGGAACAGGTCCAGACCCAGTTGCCCAATAGCTCAGATTGGATCTGGCTGAAGAACAAAGATGGAAGCTCACAGAGGGCCAGTTTACTCAAGATGTGTAGCAAATTAGGCCCAGATCCTCAACCCTATTTAGGCATCTAACTCCCATTGAAATCAATAGGAGCTAGGCAGCTAAAATACCTTTAATGATCTGGATTTTAGACCCCAATTTAGCAAGTACATAAACGTGTGCCTAAATTTAAGCACATGAATAATCCCACTGGAGTCAATGAGATTATTCCTTGCGTTTAAAGTTAGGCCTGGGTTTAACTACCTTTCTTAGTTGAGGTCTGATTGTGCTTGTACTGTGGTCTAGTTGATTTCAGTGGGACTACTGGAAAAGTGCGGTGCTACATGGTGGAAGAATGTCAGGATTGAACCCAGGTCTCTGACTTTCATGCTCTGCCTGACAAGTTTAGTTCTATGCAAACAATACAAGTTTTGGGTGAGTTTGGGATTTCGCATATGTTCCTACACATTTAGTTAAATGGAATATATAGTGCTCCTAAACACTAGCGCTATACAACCACCACTGGAATGTATCAGTGTGCATTTGTGCCACAAATAATAAATTGTGGGATTATGTGGCTTAATAATAAATTTAATCCTGTTTTGTTTTTGTTTTTAATAGTTATACTTTTATTTTTCCTTGAAATTTGAAGTGGCAACCTGATTCCTGCTCCAGGACCTAGAGCCTCCTGAATAAGAAACAAATTAGCTGAATTGTGGCAACTGCTGTAATGCCCTTTAGGTTACAAAAGAGCATAAATTTGTGTGTCCAGCTTGAAATTCAATGGGAGCTGGGTGCCTAGCTCCCTGAGGTCTTGTGCACATACAAAAGTTGTACTGCTTTAACTATTCCAGTATATTTAAAGAGGTATAACCCTACTAATGTGGATTGAACTCTGTTATACCACTATAAATGTGCTTATACAGACACAGCTTATTCATGTATGAGAAGGGGACTGAGCTATACTGATATAAGGGATCTTTATACTGGCATGACTGCATCCTTATCATGGCTGTGTATGGCATAATTATACCAGTGAAAAATCAAATCCCTAACCAAAATAGAGATACTGATACAAAATCTGTGTGTAGATTAGGCTTTAAGTGCTTTGAAAGTTCTGTCTTTGATGAGATATAAAGAAAATTGCATAGGGACTATGTTTAAAAGCCATAACAATCATCAGTGTGTGCTCCGTATGCCCATCCTCAGTGTTTTAAGGATAAATTAATTTTGATTCTCTTAATAAGAGTTAAACAGTTAATTTTACATAAGTGTTTGGCATTCACATGGAAAATATTTGTATAAAATCGATATAAAAATGAATCTATTTTGGTAACTAGTACAGTGTGTCATATGGCAGTTTTTCCCTAATGGTGGTATGGAGCATTTGTTTCTCTGAGAACAAGGAAATATTACTACTTTCCCAGTCAAAAGTGTAGTCATAAGGATACTTCATTTTCTTTTTCTGCTTCACAAATTTAAGAGAAGAAAATGACATAGGATTGATGTAAACAGTAGTGGCCAAGCTTTTCCAAAACGAGAGTCTAAAATTAGGCTCCTAAATCTATATTCAAGCAACTAAAGAAGACTTGATTTTCAAGATTTAATCTGAGCTGTTGGATGCTCTATGCTTTTGAAAAGTAAAGCACTTTAAAGTGTCTAAATATGGATTTTTTGTAGCCTAATTATTTCAATATCTTGACTACTATGTTATCAATTGGTGTTGATATGAAGAATGGACAAACTCATCCTTTGTGTAACTTAATTTTTATGGATTCTTACTAGAGATAAATTTGGCACAAGAGTGATAAATCCCAGATAACCAGTATATCCAAAAACATATTTTTCTTCTTATTATGATTCTTTTAATTTATGAGCAACTACTTTACAAAGTGGAAAGAAAGTGTAATCCTGCATAAAACTGACTTTCAAAAAGATTTTTGAAGTGTCATACACTTAGTGATACAGTACTTCAGGGAGTGCACTCATAGGCTTTTTGGGCTGCAGACCACCAATGCACAGGCTTAACTTCAAGAGAGTGAGTAGTCCTACTGAAGCTGGGAAACATAAAATGGTGTGAGATTCCTTCCTTTAGGAAGGGATGTGTTCAAAGGAACTAATGGCATTGGGTTGCCCAGCTGCCACTGAGATCATATCTCTTTGTAAAAGACCCCCTCTGCACATGAATCACTGGAGCACCATATAAACAGAGTCCCAAACTGCATCCCCAGTAACTGAATTATTGATCATGAAATGTTCAGAAAGGAAATTGGGGACAGGAACATCGCATGCTGTCCCTACAGCTGAGTATTTTACAAGGACGTCTCTGTATGGTTGGAAGATATGGGTCATACAAGCAGTTTGCCATTGACAAAGAAATGGATGGACTAAAGTCATGAAGAGAGAGCAGTTTACAGTACTGCTCCAGTCATCTACACTGCTGCTTACTTTTCTTTCTAAGTCTCTGCTAACCCTGTTTGAAATTTCAACTGGGTCCATTCATTGCCCTCTTGCTACTTAATGGTCCCGCAACTCCAACCTGAAAGGAAAACAGAAACCGCTATTATGTTGTGTAATCCTGCTTTCTTTTAATTCAGATTGGTATTGAACAACTTCTGTTACATAGGAAAAGCAGTGCATTTTCATTCCACAGATCATGCAATGTCTTCCAGACATCTGCTTTTAGAAAGCTCTTATTCTGTTGAGAGAAATTCTTCTCTTGCTATGCCAGACTCTGTGAAGAGGAATCTTGAGGTCTAACTTAACTCCAGCCTAGCTTTTGCTTTTCAGATTAGTTCTGTTGTTAAATCACATTGTCTCATAATATTTATGTGGCTGGTGTTGTGATAATATAACTGAAAACTTCTTAAGAGTCTTCTTTAATATAATAATAATTATATTAGCATCTAAAACATAATAGGATCTTTAATCAGTGTAAGTTGGATTTGTACGCAGAAACACTGCACCTTTGAAGGGAAGAAAAAACTCATTTAATTATCAATATCTGTTTATTGTTCTTTACTGTGAGAGGTTTTGTGGTTGAAACAATGGCCTGAGCCTCAGAAGATTTGGGTTCAGTTCCCCTCTTTGTCACAGATTCCCTGTGCGACTTTGGGTAAGGCACTTAATCTTTCTGTATCTTGTTTCCCCATCTGTAAAATGGGGATGAGGTTTCCTTTCTCCAGTCTTTTTATCTGAGCTGTCGATTTAGACTCTAAGTGCTTTGGGGCAGGAACTGCCTCTTACTATGAGTAATGGATCTGCTCACTGAGGAAACTCAGATATATTCCTTTGTACTAGAGGTTCTCCTTTCAACTTGGTTCCCATGTTAGTTTTGAAACACATGGCAATGAAAAACACATATGTCTGTGACGAGGAGCACTGGGAATGGAAAACCTTCCTGATCATTGAAAAGTTTATCTAAAGCAGTGGTTCTCAAACTGTGGGCTGGGACTCCAAAGTGGGTCACAAGCCCATTTTAATGGGGTCTTCAGGGGCTGGCTTAGACCTTCTGGGACCCAGGGCCAAAGCCCAAACTCCAAGGCCAGGGCCAAAGCCAAAGCCCAAGGGCATCAACTCTGAGTGCTAGGTCTCAGGTTACAGGCCCCCTGCCTGGGGCTGAAGCCCTTGGGCTTTGGCTTTGGACCTGGGGCGGTAAGCCTCAGGCTTCAGCTTTGCCCCCCCCCCACCCAGGATGGTGGGGCTGAGGCGGGCTCAGTCCCCGCACTGGGGCCATGTAGTAATTTTTGTTGTCAGAAGGGGGTCGTGGTGCAATGAAATTTGAGAATCCAGATCTAAAGAAAGTCAGAGGCCCAACTGACATAAAGGCACCAGTGCTCCAGGGGCTGTTCAGACACATAGTAAGGAATGGCTCCTACCCCAAAGAGCTTACAGTCTAAGTAGGCAAGACATACAATTGGAAAGGACATCTAATGAAGTGCTTCTTCAACTGTGGACCATGGATGAGTTTCTAGTGGAGAGATTTCTGGCCTTTCAGTGCTGGTTGTTCCTTGTTTCCAGCTGCTAGAGTGCATTAAAATAAGTTAAATGCATTTAAAATATATTCCTGACTTTTGGTTTTTTATTCCTTTCAGTAGTAGCTGTAGTTACCATGGGTATGTTAATTGTATTTTAGTAAGTTATATTTGTGATGTTGCACTCCATAATTATTTATGGAAATATGCTTATGAATGTATATATGACAAATGGAATACGTTTTATGAGACATACACCATGTAAAATATCTCTGTAAAGGTTATGATCTACTAAATATATTCATCTTATTTGTATGCATGTATCTTTTTAGTATTTGAAGTTATGAATATTGGCTGTGTACTTGTTTGAGATTAAGTAGCTTAGTAATGCATTTGGTCAGCTTCTTGAGAAAAGACTATTCTCAGTAAGTGCCCAATCAAGAAACACTTAATCCAACAATGAACTTGGAGATGCCAATCCACATCTGAGCTTTCCCAGGAATGTGACCTGACTGGTAAGGAACTCAGTCATGCATGGACATGTGACTTGCCCATGTGACTCCAAAACTCCATCTTGGAGCTGAATTCAGGATAGGAGGGGGGGGGTCTCAACTCACAAGAGAAAGTCTATTTAAGCCTCTGGGAGACCCCTCCATTTTGTTTTCAGCTGGCTCAAGTGATAAGCTCTCCACCCCCAAAGGATACCTGAAAGAAACTGGAACAAAGGTCAGTAACCACGGGGGGGTGAGTGATTGCTGGACCGAGACTAGAAGGAGGCTAGTCTGCAAAAGAAATTTACTGGAACATCTCTGAGGGTGAGATTTCATCAATAATAATTTTCTTACTGTATTAGGTTTAGACACGTGTTTTGTTTTTATTTTATTTGGTAATTTACTTTGTTCTGTCTGTTATCACTTGGAACCACTTAAATCCTACTTTTTGTAGTTAATAAAAATCACTTTTTACTTATTAATTAACCCAGAGTATGTATTAATACCTGGAAGAGGGGGGCAAACAGCTGTGTATATCTCTCTATCAGTGTTATAGAGGGCGAACAATTTATGAATTTACCCTGTATAAGCTTTACACAAGGTAAAACAGATTTATTTGGGGTTTGGACCTCATTGGGAGCTAGATATCTGAGTGTTAGAGACAGGAACACTTCTTATGCTGTTTCCAGTTAAGCCTGCAGCTTTTAGGGGACATGATTCATGTTTGTAGCAGGCGAGCATGCCTGGCTCAAACCAGGCAGGGCACTGAAGTCCTGAGCTGCCAGGGGAAACAGGCTCAGGGGTAGTCTCAGCACATCAGTTGGCAGTTCCCAAAGGGTTTTCTGTGATCCAACCCATCACAATATTATCTGTCATTTTTAAGTGAGAGTGATTAACCTTGGAACAGCTTACCAAGGGCTATGGCACATTCAATGTCTCTTGAAGGCGTACAATCAAGATTGGATGTCTTTCTAAAAGATATATTATAGCTCATCTGGAAGTTATGAGCGTGATGCAGGAATCAGTGGGTGAAATACTATAGCCTGTGTTATGCAGAAGGTCAAACTAGATGATCATAATGGTCCTTTCTTGTATTTAAATATATAGATCTATGTTGTTCAGTTATATATGGCAGGGCATTTGATCTGCATGATAGTGAATGAGAGGGGAGAGGGTTCATGCTATGAATGGGTTTGAGAACCTTTGACCTAAAGAATCAGCATTCATATTTCACCAGATAATGGCAAGTACTAAAAAATCACTGTTTCTAGATCCAACAGAATTCTACTGTTGAACAGAAATATGTTCACATATTTCATAAAGCCCTTTGTAAAGGTATTGATACAAATCCTTTCTACTGTAGGAACAGTATAGTGCTTTCTGACATAGTGTTGGCTCCATAGCACCTGATAGTTAGCATTGCATAAACTCTTGAAAATTGTACTTTACAAGTACCACCACACAGGGGCGGCTCTATATATTTTGCCACCCCAAGCACGGCAGTCAAGCGGCTTTCAGCGGCATGCCTGCGGGAGATGTGCTGGTCCCGCACCTTAAGCGTACCCGCTGCCAAAGCTGCAGGACCAGTGAACTTCCCGCAGGCATGCCGCCAAAGGCTGCCTGACTGCCCCCACTTATGGCGACCGGCAGGCCACCCCCCGCGGCTTGCTGCCCCAGGCACGTGCTTGCTGCGCTGGTGCCTGGAGCCACCCCTGCCACCACAAGTAAACAGGATTTCCCTGCTATAATAATTATGGTAATCTATAATGAGGGAAGCCCATTACAGTATAAAATAACAGGATCAACAAGAAGGAATTCATGTTAAATAGTGTTTATTTGTATGAACTAAGAACATAAGATTGGCCATTCTGGGTGAGAACAATGGTCCCACTAGTCCAATATCCTGTCTTCCAGCAGTGGCTAGTGCCAGATGCTTCAGAGGGAATGAACAGAACAGGGCAATTATCAAGTGATCCAGCTCTTGTCAGCCAGTCCCAGCTTCTGGCAGTCAGAGGTTTAGTAAGCACTACTGACCCGCCTGGCTAATAGCCATTGATGGATCTATCCTCCATGAACTTATCTAGTATTTTTTTGAAGGCAGGTTGTACTTTTGGCCTTCACAACATTCCCTGGCAATGACTTTCATAGGCTGACTGTGCTTTGTGTGAAGAAATACTTCCTTATGTTTGTTTTAAACCTGTTAATTTCATTGGGTGACCCCTGCTTCTTATATTATATGAAAGGATAAATAACACTTCCTCAAGACTTATATGAAATTAAGAGCCCTGTAATGTACGTGAAAGACAGTGCTTTCTCCTTGAGAGTAGTGTATATACTAGATCATGGGTCCTTGTGTGTGTAGAGTGTGCTTATCTTCATACTATTAATATAATTTCATTTTACTGTAAATACTCATAGGTTTTTTGGTGTCTTGATGTGGAAGACCCTGACTTAAAAACAAAAACTGTTTACCCAGCTTCTAGCATCTTTGAAACTTGCATTTTATAAGAAGTGAAGGGAAGCAAAAAAGACTGTGAAATTGTTCAAATGATATGTCATGGATGGTTTACTACCTTGGTTTTTCTTTTTATGACAATACTAAATCTTTCATAAAGCATTAGAGACCACTAGATGCGTCTGGGAGTGGAAGACATCTTTGAATAGTTTCCCAGTAGAAAAGGTCTGTTATAATGGTGTCCACTAGGTGGCAGACTGAACCTATTAAAAGGTATGTTGGTTTTTGACTTGATAAATAAAAAGGTAGGGGCTAAGGCTGGACCAGATTCTGCCACCCTTACTTACTGGGTAGGTTGTTGCTTCACAAGTAGTACCACTGAGGTCATGGGGCCACTCGCCATAAGTAAGGGAGGCAGAATCTGACTTGTGAAAAAGAATAGAACATCTACTTAGATGCACATATTTACTACATTACATCTGCGATCAAGGAGAGAGAAAGTGAGATCAAGGCATCAAATCCAAATTAAAATTAATCTTTTTATATATGCTTGAGCAAGTGAATAAAATAATCTGATTTACAGCAGTGTTGCATCAGAACAATAACATAGATTAGTGTTCAATTACACATGAAAAAAGTTATCTTTGTGTTAATTTTAGCTTGATGCCATGAAAGGAAAAAAACGCTAAATGATATGGTTCTACAGAATCATGTTCAAATGATTCTAGCTCTGATCAAAAGTCAGAATTTAAGTGAGTCTCAAAGTGATATCAACGGCCCTGCTCTTTCAATCCCTCCTGAAAACGCCCAACTACCTGTTGTAGGAAGTGCATTATAATGCCACGCTTTACACTTGAGCCTTTTACAAACTGGAGAGTGTTATTACATATTATTTGTTTTGTAGTAGCCACTAGAGTCCCTAATCCCATTGTGCTAGGTTCTGTACAAACAAATGGCACCAAGCTGGTCGCTGCCCAAAAGAGTGTGAGTTAAAGTAATTAATTACTTAATGAGCAATACTAAGAATGAATTATGAAGTTGCAGTTTTATGTCTACATTTCTTGGCACTAGTCCTGTTTTAGACCCTTCACATTAACTGAAGTATGAATTTCTGTTGTTTGGTTTTCTTTTTTGTCCCTGTATTCAGTGGTAATGAAATAAGAGGGAGCTCTGCCTTTCTTGGAAATTAGAGAATTAATGCAATAACCACTGATTACTTAGTTAAAATTAATGGAAAAAGTCTGGTTTCTTGGTAATTATTATGCAGAGTTTCACCCTAATATCTTGGAGCATACAAAATTAATCCTTGGTATTTGGGTGTTAACATGTAACTAGAGCTATAGAGCCAGACATGAGAAAAAATGACTGGGCAAACAAAGTCTTCAAACGTGAGTAAGTAATCTACATAATGGTCCCAGGGCCAGCGTGGCAAGCCCTCTTAGTTACAAATGTTAATAAATGAAAACAAATATTTTAAATAAAAAGATTGTTTATCTGTGAAAGTTAAAGCTGGAGCTGAGATATGAAGTAAAAAAAGTTTTCATCTGCAGCATGTTACGTGGACGTTGATTACGCAACACACGCTAAAAATATTTATAAAGCTAAAAGGTTCTCAGGTGTCAGGCTTCCAGGCTACCCCACCAGAATCATCCACCACAGGATCCTGTGACAAATTAATGGCAGACTCTGCTAAAAGTGAGGTTGTGGCTTGTTCTGAGGCAGGATCTTAATTCAGTCACAGGTAAATTATGTCCAGGTGCAAATGTCTATGTAAGTAGCAATGGAGAAATGGGCCCAATGACCCATCAGCTTGGCCTCATCTCCTTGTAGACCTTTTCCCTTTTTATCTTCAGTCTCAAGAATTTAAGGTAAGACCTTCCCTGCAGTGCCCTAGGACTTTTTGGAAGGACTGAGAACTAGAGCAAGCCAAAACTTGGAATTTCCAGTTCACTGGAAATTCTGAGATTTTTAAAAAGTTTCCATTGTGTTTTGGAATGAAAACTGGAAATTTCTAAATTTCCTGCTGCAAGAAAATTTAAAAAATTATTTTGGAAAAAGTGAATAGTTTGGGCTTCTTCCCAAAATGAAATAGAGCAGCTGGCTGCCCTGACTCCTGGAAACTCCTTGTTGGAGCTCTTGAATTCAGGAAAGCCTGGCAGTCCTGCACTATGTAGTGGGTACTCGAGAAGCCCTGAGAGCTCTGTCTTGAGTCAGGGTACCCAGGGCACCCCAGGGTCCCAGCTGTGCAGAAGGGAGCACAAAAGCCCTCAGAGTCCTGGTTCAAACTGGGGTTTCCAGGAGTTTGGTGCTCCCTGCCCTGGAGCAGAAAGCCTACATGCCCTGAGAACATCGTCTCAAGCTGGGGCCTCCAGACCTGCTAGGTTTTCTGACACAAATAGGGACTGGGAATTGAGTCCCAGTTAGACCCAGGGCACCCACCTCACAACTCCACAGCACTGACATGGAAGGGCAGTGTGGAATCCAAGGACTCTCAAAGCCTGGACTCCGTAACAGCCCACCAGGAAACCAGGTTGGTTTCTGTCTGAACCCTGTTTGTGATTCACTGAAAGTTTGCCTGTCCTGATCCATTCTCATGAAACATTTCAGATTCAATGGATTGGCATTTTCCTACAGAACTGAGTTTTGTCAGATAATTTACAATCAGCTCTACTCAGCCCCTTCTCCAGCCTTTCAGTCTCCCTAGTAGCCACTTTTCTTTAGTCGCCTCAGACTTAGGGCCTGATTCTTCATTATCCTGCAGCATGCACGGTCATTTGTATCAGTACTAAGTGGGTACAAAATGCTATCAAATCAGAGCAACGTATTACACCCCATTTGCTGTGGTGCAAATGGCCCCCCGCAGTGCAGGATCAAGAGAATCAGACCTTTCAATAGGTGCTTGTGACAGCTGAAATTGAGAAGGCACAAAAATATTAAATAGCTGTGAGACCGTCACTGAGCAAAGGTCATCGCAAAATGGAGTCAAGAATGCTTTATCTAACAAATGTCCTCTGGAAACTCTCCTTCCCCCCAAAACAAATCCAAATGATGCTTCTAAACCACCAGCACTCTTTATCTCAGCAATTTACAGTCTGCCTCTAATCACACAAATTTAAAACCCTAATTACTGTTGTTACTGAAAGTGCTCCTACTCAGTGTTAAAACTGAAAGGTCTGAAGATGATCAGCAAAGCAGAAACAAAGACATGTGTTTGCCCTTTACTGTTCTTTCATAATGTGTAGCCTCATAGATGCTACGAAAAATGGCTTGTTACTTTACATTTAAAATCTCAGGTCCTCCCTTCCGTATCTTTACTGAGGGGCTCCTTGCAAGGAAGGAAAGCTGCAGCTCATGTTTCAAGCATATGTGACATTATTCAGCTTTCTCATGGATTTTGAATGTAATTCCCAGCAGAATGAAAAGTTTGGGTTTGGTTTTATACATCATAATGGAACAGTAAGAGGGAAAGTTTTATTTTTTAATTCACTATTTACCTTTAAACCATATAATTTTAGTACTTAGGAGCAGCAGAGAGGATGTAAATGTGTGTTCAGAGGCAGAATCTGATGGCCACTCTGTTGATCTTCTGTCTCCCACAAACTTATCTTCCTTGGCCCAGGCCATTCTTAATAATAATAATTAATAATGAATAATACATAATACATTATTTATTATTACAACTTCTTTGTATTGCAATTATGCCTGGGGGAGCCACATTCCTGGACCAGGAACCCATCATACGGGACACAAATCTTGCTTCCCTCATTGCAGAGTGCAAGAATGCAGTGAGACAGAGCTCTGAAGAGGGTTTTAGCAACTGGAAGAAGTAAGCTGTAGAGTGCTTATAACACGGAAGCAGGGCTGGCTCCAGGGGTTTTGCTGCCCCAAGCGGTGGGAAAAAAAAAAAAGCCGAGATCGCGATTGGCTGCAGCTCCGCCGCTTTCTTCTTCGGTGGCAATTCAGCAACAGGTCGAGGGACCGAGGGACCCGCTGCCAAATTGCCGCCCAAGAGCCCAATGTGCCACCCCTTCCCCTTGGCCGCCCCAAGAACCTGCTTGCTGAGCTGGTGCCTGGAGCCAGCCCTGCATGGAAGTAGGTACCAAAGTATTCTTGAAGCTAGGAAGCAGCTGGATTGCCTGTACTTATGCTGGGTTGGAGAGAAGTTAGAAATGTTTGAGGAAGTAGTATGGATTTCTCTGATTTAGGTAAGAGTGAGAGGCTGTCAATTTCTATCTAAAGATGTTCAGCCCAGTATGGAGGTGGACAGAGCTCATCTGAATGAATCCAAGTTTTATAGGTTCAAGTTTGCTCTGGTAGTTGGGTGGATTTTCTGGCCAGGTTTGGGCAGGAAGAGTTGCTTTTGTCTTTTTTGCAGGCTTGATTTATCTATTTGAAATTGCATGTGTCAGTACGTAGCAGGTGGAAATAGACTGCTTCTCCAGCCCAGTGTGAAAGAATTGCCTAACACAGGTTGCCCATGTACATGCTTCAAAAATGGTCCTGCCATTTTCACTCCTTTAAAAGGATTGGGCAGCTTGTAATTATTAATACCAGGTCATTCTTGAAGACTGGGTTTGGAAGCATGTTGTGGTATTTATGCCAGGATGAGAAGAATCAACTTTCAGCTCAAAAAGGAAAAGGATTAGTGATGCAGCAAGTAATTAAGAACATCTTCTTGTAAGCCAGAGAGGAGTAACAAGTGTAACAAGATTCTGCATACCATTAGTACCCTGGGCTACAGCAAGCTGTACATTCAAGAATTTGGCTGTAAATGAACAGTGATTGCCTTTCCCACAACAATTGCTTTAATTAAAAAACCAAGTGGGTTTTCTGAAATAGAAAGTACTATCACTAGCAAAAATGAGCATGAACTGAAGCCTGCTGGCTAATACCAAAAGCAATTTGCAAATATTTTTATAAATAAAAGCAACAAGTAAAGTTTGCTGTTATTTAAATGGTAAGAAACTAGGGTGACCAGATGTTTCGATTTTATGGCGATAGTCCTGATATTTGGGGCTTTTTCTTATATAGGTGTCAATTACACTCTACCCCCAGTCCCAATTTTTCACACTTGCTATCTGGTCACCCTATAAGGGACAAGTGTATGGTATATTTATTGTTTGAGTATTTGTAAGGCTACAAAGTATTTGTTGGGGGTTAGTTCTGTTTTGTTGGGTTTGGGTTGTTTTTAAAGTTACAAGTCCCAGAAATTATATGGGGCTTTATAGGATTAATTATTCATGAGAAAATTCATACCGCAAATGTGTGGCTCATTGTTGGCTACTCATAACTCATCATCTTTCTATTTAGCACTTTGCCATCCAGTCAAGAATTAAAAACAATGCCACATGACTTGGGTGATCAGTCATGCACCGGAAATACAGAATATCAAAGTGAATAGCTTACATACAACCCACAGGCTAAAATTTGTTTGCATAACCTGCTTGGCAAATATTTACAAAGAATATATTTGTAGAAATCAAGATCAGATTGTAAATAGCTCACAAAGAAGAATGCTTCATTTTCAAGAATTCAACAGCTCTCATAATGATAACAAGAGCAACTTATTATTATTATGTATTTGTACTGTGGTAACACCTGGCGCCTTAGTCCTGGGCCAGGACCCCATTGTGCTAGGTGCTGTACAAACAAAGAACTAAAATACTATCATAAGAAAAAGTTATCCACTAGTGAAAATCTCCATGATCAATGTTGTCGTCATGTACAGCCAGGCAAGATCAACCTGCCTGGGTGCTATCCTAACCCATCCTCAACAGAGCACACAGATCCTGTACTTTGTGTAGAAATGTATCATTTTTCATAGGGTTTGGGTTTTTTTGGTAACTCAAACGCTGACAGAAGATAAACCCCAGAGTGAGCTTCCTCTCTGAGCATGGCTTTGCATAGCATTTCCTGCCAGAACCTCCATTTTCCTAGTCTCCTAATTTTCTCTCTCTAAAGTCCCTGCCCACCTCCTCCTTTCTGTCTTCACTGGAAGAGTTGATGAACTGCACCTGTCTGGATGAATCAGCAGAACTTTTAGTGCATTATACAGGGTTCTTTGTTGTGTGCAGTTGACACTATGTTCATAGACGCTCTGATACTTGTAAAACCCTTCTTCTTAGAGCATGGATAAAAATTTTTAGAACCAATATTTTGGGAGAGGGGGCAGGGAGGAGAGCTAAATTCTCCTTGGCCTTGTTGTGATTTTACAATGGAGCAAACCCCTTGCATAGCACACATAAGGGCTAAATAATATGGCAGTCTCTGTTCTCTGGCAGCGCAGGGATTTCTCCCTCGCTGTTGCCTCCCGGAAAACTGGCTTCACAAAGGGGACATGGTAGAAGTGGGGCCATTTTCCTGCCACTCCTCCTCCTACCTCCCCTCACTGGCCCACACAGAGTTGCCCCTCTCAAAGGGATAGCACTGTATGAAGGATCCCCTGAATACAAGGCTGCTCCTGGAGCAGCGTAGCTCTTCACTGCCCTTTACTATGGCTTGTGCTGTAAAAGCATGAGCAAGAGCTGAATATTCAGTAGGCAGAAAAATGTTCTTCATTCACAAATGTTGACATGCTTCTCTTACCCCTTCCCTCCATGTTATAAGACAGACATTTAAAAGAGTTTAGGAGCTGCATAAGCCAAATATGAAAAGGCAGTGCAGTCTCCTCACAAAAAGCTACTGAATGTGGCCATATATAGTTTTGAATAAGAATCCTGAAAAGGCCCGGGAAACTGGGTCACATGTCCCTGCCCTTTCTTCTTCTCTTTTTATTTTTAATACATTTTTTCAAAATAACATCAGAGGGAGAAGGTTTTGTTATGTTAAAGCTACAGTACTTGAGGTCATTTGCCTCAAGCTGAGATCCAGATAATAAGTAGCTCACCTAAGGTTTGGGACATAATATTGGAGAGCTTTTTGGCCATAAAGCAAAACAGCTTATTTCTGAGTTTGCCTAAGCAACATGGGTGCAGCTCTTTCATGCCTTGAGTCTCTTCTGCTGATTAAAACAGATGTGGAGTCCTTGGGGCATTTTAAACTTTTGTGACCTGCATCTCATAAACCCTATTTTCCCCCCTTCCCGTATAAATAAATAAATAAATAAATAAATATCTTTGTACTGGTCTTAACTATAACCTTATTATTTCAAGGACTGAATTATATTACATCACCCCACATTTTGTTCATGAGTAATACATGAAACACTTTGAAAATGCAATGCATGTGAGGCATTAGACAATGGATCACCAAAGAGAACTGCATGAGATCACTTGAGATTCTTTCTGTGCATGGAGTGAATTGATTTCCCCCTTCGCTCCCTGTCCTAAGCCATTTTGTTGTGTTGGATGTTAAATATCTGTCATGCGCTACCCCTAATGGTATCCACATTTTAGTGGTGGGCAAAAAGTTTGTACGATATTTTGCTATCCTTGGAGATAGATGAAAGGCACTAAAAATTGAAATCTTTTCTTATTTGTTTAATAAAAGTCTCCCATTTTTTAAACATGGGGCATTAGGACCATTGTAAGTGAATGTTGAAGTTAAATAACAATGGTATTTTACTTACTAGCATGAATATGTTAATAGCTTTAGTCTCAACATTGAATTTACAATCATTTATCAGTTTAAACATGCCATAAATGTGGTTTGTTTCAATTAATTTCTTTACTTACAATAGAGATAAAATCATGTTAAATTATCATTACTTACAGGCCAAGATTTTCAAGAATAACAAGTGTTTTGGGGGTTCTTCCATTTCTGAAATGCTCGATTGCCAGCAGACAGATACTCAGCAGTTTCTGACAATGAGGTCCCTGTAAGTTATGTCACATTGGGAATCCATAAATTAAGGCACTCAGAATTACTAGTCACTTTTGCAAAGCTTGGTCATTAACGTTAATGGAACATACAGAATCACCTTGAAAGGGACCTCAAGAAGTCATCTAATTCAGTCCCCTGCACTCATGGCAGGACTAAGTGTTATCTAGACCATCCCTGACAGGTGTTTGTCTAACCTGCTCTTAAAAATCTACAATGATGGAGATTCCACAACCCCCACAGGCAATTTATTCCAATGCTTAACCACCCTGACAGTTAGGAAGTTTTTCCTAATGTCCAAACTAAAACCCCCTTTCTACCATTTAAGCCCATTGCTTCTTGTCCTATCCTCAGAAGTTAAGAACAACAATTCATCTCCCTCCTCCTTGTAACAACCTTTTATGTACTTGTAGCTAAGCAAGACTCACTGGTGCAGTGCCTCCTGCTGGTTGTCTTCAGAATTTTAGCTCTTGTCCAGCCCGGAGCGCCCTCTACAGGCTGGTGACTCACCTGCCTCAGGACCCCATGTTCCTCCCAGACACCAGTGCCCCTTACTCTGGGGTTCTGCCCTCCACAGTACCCCTGCCCTGGGTCTCCCCTCCCAGGGGAACCCCCAACCCTCTCACCCACCTTGCCTCAGTGGCTACTGCTAGTTGTCATCTAGCCCCCGGCTCACTGGGGCAAACTGCAGTCTGTCATGGCCACTCATCATTGGCAAGGAGGTTGGACCAGCTGCCTTTGCCTGTCTCTGGGCTGTACCTCCCAGCCCCAGTACCCGCACAGGCCTTTACCAAGGCCTCAGCCTGGGGAGTTGCAAGGCTGGAGCTCCCTAGCTCCTCTGGCCTTTCCCCAGCCCTGCTCTGCTCCAGGTACCCTTTTATCCCAGGCAGCCAGGTCCTTCTCTCTCCACAGCTAGAAAGAGACTGACCCAACTCCTCCCTGAGCCCTTATAACAGGGCCTGGTGTGGCCTGATTGGGGTGTGGCCCCAGCTGTGGCTGCTTCCCTAGTCAGCCTAGCTTTTCTCTTAGGAGCACGGTAACTGCTCCGCTACAGTACTTGAAAACTGTTATCATGTCCCCTCTCAGTATTCTCTTTTCCAGACTACTCAAACCCAATTTTTTCAATCTTCCCTCATCGGTCATGATTTCTAGACCTTTAATCATTTTTGTTGCTCTTCTCTGGACTTTCTCCAATTTGCCCACATCTTTCCTGAAATGTGACACCCAGAACTGGACACAATATTCCACTTGAGTCCTAATCAGCGCAGAGTAGAGCGGAAGAATTACTTATCGTCTTTTGCTTGCAACACTTCTGCTAATACATCCCAAAATTCTGTTTGCTTTATATATACATATGCATTTATATCATTGGAGAAATAGATCCCCTCATATATTCATTTGCATGTCATTACCCAAAATGTTTTTCCTACTTAAAGTTACAGTTTAGGGCCCAATCCTTCCCCCACTGACTTACATGAGGTCAGGACCGGACCCATAATACAATCTGATTATTGGGTTTTGAGAAATTACAAATGTTTTTTGATGTATTCTTCTCAGATTTACTATCTACTGACCCTGCACAGGAGAAGTGGTAACCTAGAGGCAGCAAAACTGACTGAAGGGATCCTCATGCCAAGGCTGTTCTGCCTCCAAGCAGGCAAAGCACAGGAGTTGAAAGGTCCGTGTCTTCCATAAGTCCAGAGGAAACTTTATTTTCTCAAACTTTTTTCTTAAGTCATTTCCTAATCTCCCTCTGTTTACTTCTGACATTTTTGACTCTCTCCTGTCCTCACAATTCAGGGTGCCTTCTGGGTGATGCCTAGCAGTTACTTCACAAAATGGTTGACATAAGAAAGCAGGAGAGAGCCTGCTTTCATGTGAAATGCAATGCCACCTCTCAAATGGCATGGTCCTTCAGGGCAGACTGTTCAGCTAAGGAAACAGCTCTTTGTGAGCCAGAATTAGAAAGGTTCACATCTGGTTCTCAGGATAGGCTTTTTCTTTCTGTTTCAATGATACTATGTCTAAATGGGTAGTCATTGTGCTGAGTCTATAATTAGATACGCTATCTGCTAGACAAGATGGTGAGTTGCCACAGCTTGGCAAGTGTTTTCCTTCCAGAAGTAAAAATATACCTTGGCCTCCCTCTCAGTTCAGCTTTACAGGAATTCATCAGATGCGAAAGAAAAAAAACACTATCCAAAAGCCAGTTCCGACATGTAAGGATTTGAAGCATTAATGATTTCAAAAGAAGGATCAATTCTTGTTTCAGGTACCCAAAAGAAACAATGATCGGAGCCAGGTGCAATTTTTGATTTAAGGAAGAAGTCATAAAAATTGAATCCTTTCCTTGGTGGAATTATGAAGCTATGGCCAGTTCTCTTCACATCTCATCCTCCTCAGTTTATTTGGCAAGAACCATTTTTGCAAGGTGCAAGAGACTAAAAAGCAGTTTCCTTTGCTCATAGGCAAAAGGTCACAAGTGCTTCTGAATGAGATTTCCATTACTTCTCTCTTGGTTGCTGATGCCTCCCTGGATAACAGCCACATTTTGTCAGGAACTATGGCAGCCAACGCAATTCCCAGAAGGTACCTTTGGTTGACCATGGAAAGCTGATTCTCAGGCAAAACAATTAGTGGCGACTGCTTTCCTCGAGGCAGGCAGAGTTTTTGGCATATCTCACAACTAAGGAGTCACCCAGAACTCAGGCAATACAAAAATCCCTTCCTTCCTTTGTCGTCATGCAAACCTCAAAGGAATGAATGGAGATGTTCATATCATGAAGAGCAGAATTTCTTTGCATGCTGACCATCACTCTGAACATCAAACATACTGCACTTTCACCCAACGGAGATTTAGATCCAAAGGCTGCATAAACAATGCATGCAATCAAGGGGCAGAACTAAGGTTTCATACAAAAGCTTAAATCTGGCCTTTCCTAACTTTTGAGTGTTTGATTTTGCAGTCTTAATAATATTCTTTTAACATAGGTCCCTTATAGGATATTTGTCATTCATATACATGGAATTTGGGT
Source organism: Chelonoidis abingdonii (assembly GCF_003597395.2). NCBI lineage: Eukaryota > Metazoa > Chordata > Testudines > Testudinidae > Chelonoidis > Chelonoidis abingdonii. Next base: position 180,961,745 of record NC_133769.1, on the reverse strand, counting down.
CAATTTGTGACATTAGCCACTAAAAGGTTGTGAAAGAATGTTGGAAGCTTTCCTCTCATAGGGCCCATTTGTATATCTTGCACCCATGTTAGTGAGCATATAGCTGAGTAGTCTCATTAAATTAAGTGGAACTGCTCAAATGCGAAAAAATACACTGATGTGAGAAAGGCTTGCATATTTGGGTCTTTAACCCACATATGAATTTTGTGAGTATCCGTTTTATCAAACTCAGTTTTTACCCAGTGGCTGCCTTTTGGAATCTTTAAAATCTGTTGAATAGTTATTTTTAATTTGCGGCTTTTAACTTATTTTAACACAGTATTCTCTTGCCTGTTAATTTTGTTGATTTGTATATATACTGTACCCGCAATAGCCATCTCAGCATGCTGTACAGCACAGATGTGTAAGGAAGATGCAAACCCTAAGGAATTTGCAGTCTTATTCCAATACACACCTCATTGGTGTAATTCTAATGGTCACAAATACAATGGTCTTTAATATACACTCAAAAATATACAGCAGAGGTTTCCAGGTATAAATCATCATTCATCCAAATTACCTCATTTTTGGAATCAAGTCAAGTCAAACTTCCATTTCTCCTTTTTCTTTTAATTCAATGGCTTGAATAATGTTGTTGCCTTAATATACAGTTACAGAAGAGCTAATACTATTATATGGTTTACATTTGTTTTTGCTTCCCACTGTTGAATGAACATTCAAGTGTTTTTTATGGATTAGCAGCAGTTATAAAGTGTTCTGATTTTCTCTTCCTTTCAAGCTAAGGAGTGAGAAGCAAATTATATTGGTTGCTTTGGCATTTTTGGAGTAGCTGAGGCATTCACAGTGCAAACCACTGTTATTCATACTGTTATAATTCCTTTGCAGTTAAGTCATTACTAGCAATCAGAGCAGGCTTGTAGTACAATACCTTATTTGGGAATGTCATGTGAGATGCCCAGAGCAATATGAAAAAATAAAGGCCAACTTGTCTGGCTGTGGAGGGATTTATAACAAGGCCACTGGCAGAGATCTGTTGGGAAGTATTACAAGCTCCTGCTCATTTGATGATATAAACACCAAAGCCAGCAGGTGCATTACATTTGTACACTGTCTTTTTCCTTCAGGTGTGGTATGAAAAATGGGGTTGTTGCAAAATGTTTATATAAACCTGAACTATAATGTCATCTTCCTGCAGATGGTGGAGCTAAAGTTTTTCATCAGATGAACATGAAAATCCTATAAAACCACTTAACACTTCATGTTTGCTTTTTTTTTTTTTTTTTTACAAATGGAAATACTTTACTAAAAGAACACATCTGCTCCTGATAACGTTTTTTCTCTGAGCATAGTAGGAAAACTATCCTTGATTACATCCATAATAGAAATATATAATAATCAGGTGTTAAAGATTACATTTGAAGGTGTTTGTTTTTAAACAGCTGGACCCTCTAGGATGCCCTGAATCTGAGCTCCTGTTTGATTTGATCCAAATCTTAACTTGTGACTTAAGCTCATCACTCTTTTTTTTTTAAATAACTGTTTTACATGAAAAGACTTTTTAGTTACATGAAAATTTGAGTGTACTTCCTTCCTATTTACAAGGTGGTAATAATAATCATACCACGGGGTAAGCAAACTTTGACATCAATGGATGAAATGTTGCTAGCACAGAGAAGAGTTATAATGAAGTTATCAGGAATTCTCTGTAAGTTGTTATTACTCTATGCAAAAAGCTGTGCTGCTATAATAAACTTGAGACCGCTGAGCACTCAGGTCAGGAAACAGCAATATTAACTTTTTGTTCCATATGCATTACTTGTACAGTCTTTAAATACACTATAAAATATGCCTGCATAAGTATAAGGCCTGTTCGTTCGTTTGTTCTTTCTTTCTTTCTTTCTTTTTCTTCATTCGGCTGTTATGGGCCTTGTAACAAAATGAGGAGGAGGAGGAGAAGGAAGAGAAGAAAACAAGGAGGAGAAGAAAGCTCATAAGGAAGGACTCAGGATAAAGACAGAGAATGATCCAGTAAATAAGGCGCTAGCCTTGAACACAGGGGACCTGGGTTCACTTCCTTGCTCTGCCACCGACTTCCTGTGTGATCTTGGGCAGGTTACTTAATTTCTCTATGACTCGGTTCCACATTTGTGAAATGGGGATAATAACACTTCCATATTTCATGGGCGTGGGTGGGTGGAGAAGGATGTGAGGGTAAATACATTAATGAGTGTGAGACACTCAGTTAATATGGTGATGGAGGGGCATTAGATAGAGGAAAATCCTATACAATCCTTATATCTTCATTATAATTGTGGCAATTTTTTAAAAACGGCTTTTTGCTTGAGAAAGAATTTGTAAAATGATACATTAAAGTTGAACCTGATAGCATTTTTCACTAAAATATTATTTGAAAACCAGGCCCTTAATAGGCCAATAGGTATTGAATACGTATACTGACCCCAGTTTGAAATCGAAACTATGGACAGAGATGCCAATTCCCATGAGAATTCTGCATATGGCACAGCTGCAGACTAGCTGCAAACAGACCTTGTGACTGCAAAATAACATTTAGTGACTGTATATGGCTTAACCAAAGAGATTTGAGATGTTGGTCCTGATGGTGCTTACATGAAGAGATGCTTGAGTTGGAGATGGGATCAAAAGGGACACTGCAGGATTACTTTGGAGGCCTCCCCTTGGAAGAGAACAGGAGATAGAGCGGGAGAGTTTGATGTTGAAGAATGGCTGCTCTGGCAGAGGGAGGATCTGACTTTGTAGATTTGGAAGGAATTGGGTCTCAGAGGTTTGAGAACTAATGCTTGTCCAGAAGACAGAGGAGGAGTGGCAGGGCTTTCTAGAGGGGAAAGGAAGCTCAAGCTCCCAAGAGTTTATCAATTGAGTAAGTTGGAAAGCTGACCAAGGGTCTCCTGGAGATAAAGATAAAGGCTTGAGACCAGCTATTCATGGTGTTTCCTCTGAGTTCCTGGAAATTCACAACTGTTTGCCTCCAGTGAAGGTAAGTGAGGACCTGTCTCCTCCGCCCCCCCCCCCCGTCCCTTTTTGGAAAGAGAGAATCTAAGAACGAATGGGAAGGATTTTTTTCTGTCTTGAATGGACTCCTGTGAGTGCCCTGCATAAAATCTCATCCTTTTGTTGACACTTTGGATTATTATTAGGCTTCGAGCGATTTTTTCTCCTACATTCCAGATATCTTCAATTATCATCAGTTTGTTTTCTGCCTGAAAGACATACCCCATTTGCTCTAGCTGTTTCAGTACAGGACTCCGCCTATTTGAGAAATGACTTAACATTTTCTCTTAAGGAAGGCATTGAATGGATCTGATGTAAAATTAAGACTGCCATGGCTTTGCCCATCTCTGACACTTTTTTCTTTTCCCCTTATACAGCCAAAAGTGCAGCTGTAGCCCAGACATTTTGAAATCTAATGATAAAGTGAAAGATGTAAGTAACAAAATGTAGCACCACCTGCTTTTCCCCACAAGTAAACTGTGGGAAATGAATTCAATGAATTGGGCCTTACTGTAAACTTCTGTGCTTCTGCTGGATACCCTGAAGAGTTTTAGAAATGCATAGCACCTGTTCTGTGTATGTTGTAGGTATCATTACCAATTAGCTGTTAACCGGAATCCAGAAGCAATCAGGTCCCATAGTAAATGAGTGGTGAGGGAATTGTTGTAAACTGGGAGCTTTTCACAGTGCTTTTGGAGTTAGTCCTGTAAAAAGCACACAAGCATTGCTTATTGTGTTCTTTTGTGTTGAACTTCACCTATACCCTGTAAACTTTCACTAGTTATTATTAATTTTATGTTGAAAATATAAGACTGATTTTTGTGGCTGAGAGTGGGCAGATGCTGTATCAACTTCTCCACAGAGCTCAGGAGAGGTGCATCCTTCCTGACTTATGTAAGTTACTGTATTGCATAACTGGGTCTCTCCTGAGGAAAAATTGCTAACCATGCCAAAATGTATAATTGTTATGTCAGAAAATCCTAATTAGGTGTTAGAGTAAGACCACCTCTAATTACACTTGTGAGGTGAAACATATTAAAACTCTGTCTCCAGGCTAGAAATGGCCAAACTGTTTGTCATGAACAACTCACTCAACAATGGAATCTTTTTTTTCCTATTCATAAACTGTTAGGAAACAGATGTAACTTCTACAAATATGCTCACAATTAATCCCTGAGTCATTTTTATGAACATTTATTAGATGTGGACTGTCTGTAAACTGTTCATAGTGAGTATTCAGTCTAGAATAGTGAATTCATAAATAGTTCAGTCAATAAAAATAAATGTCAAAACCAAACCAAACCAAAAAAAAATGCATGTGGATTTTTGTTTCCCCTGGGAGAGGAAATGGGGAAAGATGATAACCATGTTGCATTATATAGTAGTAGAAGTCCCTCAGTGCTAGACGTAAGAACCTAAATAGAAAAGTTTTTTCAAATTTCAAAAATCAAGCTTTATGACTGGTTGCCTAAGTTAAATGGTACTGTTTCTGTTTTTTGAGTGAAAGACTGAACCTTTATAAACTTGCTAACTTTGTTTTTTCACAAAATAATCTTTGCTATAAATTTGATTCCAGTCAACATTTGTATAGACAGTATTTCAGTTGCATAAACATTCTCAAACAGTGTCTCACTCTTTCTAAACCCTGGCACGTTTCATGCACAGATCCGCAACTCTGCAGAGCAGCTATTGTAGAATAGCAAGAGAGAGATGAAATGGTATCGCAGAGGTCAAGCTCTTTTCTTACACACTACTGATGAGGGATCGACTAGGTCTTTGTGCCTCCTGCTTGCCAAGGTGAAGAGGATGTTCTGGGTCAGTTTGTCTGTTACTGGATCATGTTTCCATGCAGATTATAGATGGCATATTTTTACAGCATCAAAAATGTTGGAAGGAAATATTCTGAATATCTTACACAATGAATTCACAACACTCAGTAAATCAATTTCCTTGTGAAGATAGTACAGCTGAAAGAAACAGTATTCCAAGGTTATGGGGAACAGGCCAGGGTCTAATGAAATTATTTTAGTTATCAAGATGGCTATGTTACAACTAATATTTAATCTGTACTACAGCATTATCCTAAACAAATGGTACTATCTTACAGCCAACACTACACAATGGGAACAATTGTGGACACTTTGTTTTCTAACTGCTCTTTTCCCACCTGAGACAGTTATTCTCTATGGATTAATTAGCAATTATAGTTAATTAACTATATGGTCGACATGACCTTTGCTATGCTAAAGACATGACATTGGAAACTGAGATGGATTTAAAAAAAGCCAGTGAACTGAAATTTCCTTGTGAAAGTATGGTATAGAATAGTGAGATTTTCCTGAAAACTTCATAGACAGTAAATAGTAGTTGTTAAGAACTTGTTTTATAATTATACCCTGTTTTAACCCTCCACCTGCTGTTTTTAGTGTTTAATACTTCTAGGGAGTAATATTCATTAGACTTTTTAATTAAGATGAGAGTTTTTAATAACTATGCAACTTGATGATTGCTTACTCTAAAAGATCTAGGAGAGGGGAAAGTGCTGCAGAAGATTTGTGCAAGTAACCTCCGAAAAGACCCTGATATCATTCCTGAGGTGGAAGTGTTAGCTCCAGTGTGTGGTATCCTGAGAACCTGGGTTATCATTAACCTAGGTCCCTACAATCTGGTAAGAGATCGTGGTCTCATCTCTGCAGCCTCTGGGAAATTCACATGTAAAGCTGGACACCTATTGTCAGGATCCCTTGTCCTTGACAGGGCAGGGCAGTCACTTGGTAGTCATGTTTCCACTGGCCTCCAGGGGAGAAACAGTGTATTTCTTATTCCTCCAATTGGTTTGGGGTTGAGGCTGCAGATTAGAAATTAGTACCATAAGAGGCAACGTTAACTTTCGATGGAACAGCCACACCAAATAGCAAGGATTTTCAAGCGACCACCCTGTATATCTTCAGTCCCCTCAACTTCCTGAAAATTGTTCACACCTTCAACCACAAGGTGGTGGTGCTGAGGAGCTTTTGCGGGGTTGGGCATCAGAGAAGCATGTGATATAAGTTTCTCTTCCCTCCTTTCTGAGCTCTAGAGTTAAAATCATTTTGTGTGCATTTGCATCCACCAGCACAGAGCAGAGCATCTGGGCCTTTATTACCTCAGGGGAGCAGACTATGACACACACTTGTGTGAGTGTACATGATGAGTATGCAAGTAGCCTCTTCACCCACTAACTTGGCCTGCAAAAGGGCCTGTCAAAGTTGCAGTTCTTGTGCTCTGTGGATTGCAGGGATTACTACCTTTGTTCACCTCAAAGGAGGCATGGAGAAAGCTATGCATGGCCCTACCCATCCTCTGCACTGGCCTGCTGAGCAGGTCAGCTGCAGCTGGGGGCTGCAACGAGCACAGTTCCCTTGTGCACCAGGCTGCACTGACAGGTGTTATGCCCCCCATAGGCAGAACCTCTCCTGCAGCTCCTGTTGGGATGGGTTTCTCACCAGGTCGTACACAAAGCTGTCTGTATGATCTAGCTTTTAAAGAGTGGGCTAGAGACATAACATCAAACCAGAAACTACATATACCCAAACAAAGGAGAATGAAAGGAGTGGGGGATCGCATTTGAGCGTAAATGTTGAAAATCAGCAAGAAAAATATTGTTTTCCTTGTATAAGATCCATTGTTTTTAAGACCCTCTCAAGAGGACAGGAAATCATTTGATCCCAATCTCATTACATTATCCAACTGGACAGGGATCAGTTCCCAGCAATGACAGCACTGTAACACAATGCCTCCTTCTGAGCATTATTTAAGCTTTTGCTTCAAGGATGTTGAACATTTAAAGTGGCACAATTTACAAGAGTACAAATGTTCTAATTCCAATCCAAAATAAAGAAAAGAATTAGAAAAAAAGCAATATTCCTACTAACCTCTGTGAGAATTAAGTAATGGATGATTTCTCTTTCATAATATATGTAATTGTTGCCCACCTCCAATATTAGACTGAAGATAGACTACGCCCAGGGGTAGGCAACCTATGGCACGGGCACCGAAGGCGGCACGGGCGCCGAAGGCGGCACGTGAGCTGATTTTCAGTGACATTCACACTGCCCAGGTCCTGGCCACTGGTCCGGGGAGCTCTGCATTTTAATTTAATTTTAAATGAAGCTTTTTTAACATTTTAAAAACCTTATTTACTTTACATACAACAACAGTTTAGTTATATATTATAGACTTATAGAAAGAGACCTTCTAAAAATGTTAAAATGGATTACTGGCACGCAAAACCTTAAATTAGAGTAAATAAATGAGGATTCGGCACACCACTTCTGAAAGGTTGCCGACCCCTGCTACACCTATTAGCTTTTGTTATAATAAAGGCCTTGAAGTGATCCTGCCAGAAGGACATTTAGAAATGAATCCTATACCAGCAATTTTTGTTATTTTATTTTGAAATACTACTGAGTTAAAAAACAGATTAATACAATTTTTAATGTAACTAAGAACAAGTTTGTCTTTAGCTACAGTATCCACTATTAACTTTTGTGGAACATAAACTAGTTAGTGGCATGATTACTCTATAATCTCTTGTTTTCAGACTCATATTTACTCTCGTCCTTGTTTGTGTAAGGTAGCTTTGGCAGTGAAATTTGCCATAGAGCGACACTTATATTCATGTTGGTGTTCTCACTGATGAACTACTGTTTGAGCACTCTCCCAAAAAACTCAAAAAAACCCTCTGTGTGGCACCCTGTTCATGTGTAGTGACCCCGCAAGGCCATCAGCAGCATTTGAACCCAGGATTTTTTGAACTAAGAGCAAGTTCATTTGCCATTTGAGCAAAAGGACAAATTAGCTGATGGAAATACACCTCTACCCTGATATAATGCTTTCCTTGGGAGCCAAAAAATCTTATTGTGTTATAGGGTAAACCGCGTTATATCGAACTTGCTTTGATCCACCGGAGCACGCAGCCTCCCCACCTCCCCATCCCCCCACCCCTGCCCGGAGCACTGCTTTACCACATTATATCAGAATTTGTGTTATACTGGGTCATGTTATATCGGGGTAGAGTTGTAGTAAGCTGTTACCTTTTGTGGACCAACCCCAGAAAGGCAACCCACATCATTTTCTTTACAACAGTTTAATATGCAGCTTATTTTTCTTTACTGAGATTCATTTTCTTAAGTTTTGCTTTCCTTTCACTTGCCAAAGGCAAGAAGCAAACAGAGTATGTTTAACTTCATCATCTAAAGTTACTTGACGTATTTGGCCTCAACCCTGCTTCCATTGAAGTGAATGGAATTCTTGCCATTGACTATCAATCTTAAGAAATTAATGTTACAAGCTTTTCAAACAGAACTGTTCTTTCAGTTTTTCTTGCCTTGCTTAATTATATTTTTATGTAGTTACAATAAATGTGTTGGTATGTACTAAAAAAGAGGGAGGGGATGTAGAAAAGAGACTAATATGGACAGACTGATTTTTTAAAGAAACTTGAGTGGCAGGTTAATGAGATTTCCAGTCCAGAAGAGCTGACTGCTGTGTAGCTCAGAGTCATTATGAGAAAGGAATATGGAGTATGGTGTTCAGTGATTATCCAGTACTTAAGGTGCTTTACAAGAGCTTTGCTTTGTTCTGTATTTGGTTCAAGCTGCTGAGCATAAAACCAAGAACTTGACAGTCTATACCCAGACTCTCTGTCAGGGATGCTGTCATAAACAGATACCTAAGGGTTAATGTTTCTTTTACCTGTAAAGGTAACAAGGAACCACACACCTGACCAAGGACCAATCAGGAACCAGATTTTTCAAAGCTCAGGGAAGGGATTTTTGGGTGGTGTCTTTCGTCTGTGTCTCTGCTCTAGTTGCTCTCTGTTCTAAGAGAGGATCTCTCTACCTTCTGATTTTCTAATCTTCTGTTTCCAAGTGTAAGTACAAAGGTTAGAAGACAATGAGGTTTTTATATTGTTTTTGTATTTACATTGTGTAGTTTGCTGGAATGGTTTAAATTGTATTTCTTTTTGGATAAGGCTGTTTATCATTTTTCTTTAAGCCAAATACCCTGTATATTGTCAACTTGATACAGAGTCATTTTATGTCTTTTTCTTTTTTTATATAAAGGCTTTTCTTTTAAGACTGGTTGGATTTTTTCCTAGTTAGAACTCACCAGGGAATTGGTGGGGAAAGGAAACAGGGGGAAGGGAAATCTTGTTGTCAGAGGTGCAAAGTGCCTTACTTTGCAGGGGTCTCTGACTGAGGGTGGAAAGAAGACTTGATCTCTCTGTGTTACATTTCAAGAATTGAAATAGGGTGATTGTCAGGCCAATTCCCAGGGGGGAAGCCTGGGAGGGGAATAAAAGAGGGACGAGCAAGGGGAGGGGTTATTCCCTTTGTTGTAGACTCAGGGCATCTGAGTCTTGGGGCCCCCCAAGGAAGGTTTTGGGGAGACCAGAGTGAGGCAGGCACTGTAATTCCTGTCTGGTGGCAGCGCTATCAGATCTAAGCTGGTAATTAAGCTTGGAGATTTCATGCAGGCACCCACATTTTGGACGCTAAGGTTTAGAATTGGGACTTATGCTTATAACAGATGCTCAGCCCTTTAAGGCATAGTCCTGAGTACCACATGGAGAGAAAGTAAAGGGAACCCTTTTTAGAAAAAGAAACTGTAAATTATCTGCAATCAAATCTTAACAAATAGTTCAAGTAATTGAAAATTTGAATATGTGTGTGTGTGCCTATTTAGAACAACCATTTAGTGCTTTGAGTGCTGCTCCAAACATTATGTAACATAAATTATATACAAAAAAATTTAAAATAATATTGTTGAGGTTGCAATGTTTACACTTGAAAATTAGCAAATACCATACACCTTAATTCTGTCTCAATGTGCATCTGTCCTGTGACTGAATGAGGCAGCACTCTTGTAGAAAAAATAGTATATGATCATGTAATTAAAGGCTCTGTCTTAATGCATACACACAAAGCAACTAAGTTAACATCGTCAGGCAACTTTAATACCTTAACTCTGGGATTTTCTAATCTTTGTGTGCTTGACTTTCAGATCTTTTAACACAATTTTTTGGGTTGCAATTTCCCAAGTTTTTACAGAAGAAAACTAGAGAAAACAGACATTCCATCAGATGGAATCATATTGACCATCTCACTATAGTCACCTGTAGGGTTGGGATCTTTAGATCCACGGCTCAGACATCTTCCATTGGAGCTGAGTAACTGGTAAGAGTAGAAGGCATGTTCATACACAGTCCATTCAGATGGAGTCTTCAGTGAATTTAGCTGCTGAACTCCAACAAACCTCTATCAAACATATGTGAGCCGTGATTTTTCAGAGGCTTATGACTTGTCCAAATTTGATTGGATTTTCAGGGGATGTTTGGTCACCATCAGCACAGGTGACCGTCAGCACAGTCCACCATCACAGACAACCATGCAGAGTCCACCATCACAAGAGATCATGGAGTCCCAGATTCGCAGACAAGCTCCAGCATGGTCTGAATGGGAGGTAGTGGACCTCATTGCATGTCGGGGAGACGAGTCTGTTATGGCAGAACTGCATTCTGAAAAAAGGAACACAAATACGTACACTAAAGTCTCCAGGGCTATGACAGAAAGAGGCCACTCTGAGACTGTTCTGTGTCCCTGTACAAAAATCAAGGAGCTCAGGCAAGCATACCAAAAAGTCAGGGAGGCAAACGGGCACTCTGGGTCACAGCCCCATACATTCCACTTCTACCATGAGCTCCATGCAATTATGGGGGGTGACGCCACCACTATCTTACCACTATCTGGGGACGCCTACAAGGGTGGAGTTGCACGGAGCGAGGAGAAAGAGTCATTTTTAGATGAAGAGGAGGAGGAGGAGGACAGTGTACAGGCAGCAAGTGGGGAATCCATTTTTCCCCCTAGCCAGCAACTATGCTTAACACTGGAGCCAATAACCTCCCCTCACTCCCAATGCAGGCTCCTGGACCATGACCCTGGAGAAGTTAATTCTGGTCTGTGAGAGCCTGATCAAAGCCACGATGCGGTAGAGGGTGAGGGGGAAACCCAGACATGCTGGGCTATTTGTGTATAGTTTAAAGGGCTCATCCCTGCTCAGAGCCTCATTGGAGCCACGCGGTGGGTGCGGGGAGGGGGAGCGGCTGGGTATTGTGTGAAGTGATCATCCCAGAGATCCCACAGGCCCTCCTTTATGGCAAACCCACCAGACATTGCTTGCTATGGGAAAGGGGTCCCAGCAGTTTGAAAACATTGAAATGAATGTAGAGGAAGCAGAACCCCATGTGCCCTTAGGCTGCCTGTAAGCTGAATTCTGTTGCCCGGCTGTGTGTGATGGCTTACTCATACCAAAGTGTCCCCTTGATTCTCTGAAATGTATATTTTAAAATACTACCCTCCCTTTTTCTCCTCCTGAAGGTGCAAATGTTTCAAGGCATCTGCTATCTACTCCGTCCCAGAGGCTGGTCCAGATTAGAAGGCGGAAAAAACGAACTCGAGAAGATATGTTCGCTGAGCTCATGCAGTCCTCCCACATTGATAGGGCCCAGCTGAATGCATGGAGGCAAACAATTGTGGAGTCTCGTAAAGCATTACAGGAACACGAAGAGAGGAGGGAAGCGTGCAATGAGAGCAGGCAGGACACTATTGTCAAGCTCATGGGGGAGCAAACTGACATGTTCCACTGTATGGTGAATCTAATACGGGAAAGGCAGCAAGACCACAGACTGCCGCTGCAACCCCTGTATAACCGTCCTCCCTCCTCCCCAAATTCCATAGCCTCTTCACCCAGACACCCAAGAACACAAAGGAGGAGGCTACGGGGACCTACACGCTGAACCCCAGAGGATCGCCCAAGCAGCAAAAAGGTGGGATATGCAAACTTTTGATTTGGTTTCTTGACTTGTCCTTCCCGTCTCCTCCACTCCCCTAACCCAACCACCTCCCTCCCCCAGTCTGCCTTCTGATTTCTCTCAATGTGTTGTGCAATAAATAATAAAGAACAGTTTTAAAACAATTTAGACTTTGTTTCTCTTGAAGTTACCCACCCCCTATATATATGAAAGGAAACACACATAACTGTCATACCTTACCCTGGCCAGTCATGAAACTGGCTTTAAAAGCTTCTCTGATGCGCAGCACGCCCTGCTGCACTCTTCTAATTGCCCTGTTGTCTGGCTGTGCGAAATTGGCTGCCAGGTGAGTTGCCTCAATCTCCCACTTCGCATAAACATCCCCTCCCCCTTACTCTCACAGAGATTGCAGCAATTACAATTGGAATATTGGTTTTGCTGAGGTCTAACCGAGTCAGTAAACTGTGCCAGTGTGCTTTCAAACATCCAAAAGCACATTCTATCACCATTCAGCCTATAGTTGAACTGCTCCTTACTACTATCCAAGGTGCCTGTGTATGACTTCTTGAGCCATGGCATTAAGGGATAGGCTGGGTCCCCAAGGATAACTATAGGCATTTCAACATCCCCAACAGGAATTTTCTGATCTGGGAAGTAAGTCCTTTCCTGCAGCTGTTCAAACAGACCAGAGTTAAAGTCATGCACTTCTCCCAGCCATCCCATGTTGATTTCGGTGAAATGTCCCTTGTGATCCACCAGTGCTTGCAGCACCATGGAAAAGTACCCCTTGCGGTTTATGTACTGGCTGCCCTGGTGTGCCAGGGCCAAGATAGAGATATGTGTTCTATCACCCTGCTGCAGTTAGGGAACCCCAGCACATTAAAGCCATCTACAATGGTCTGCACATTTCCCAGAGTCAGTACCCTTGATAGCAGCTGGTCAGTGATAGTGTTGGCTACTTGTAGTACTGCAGCCCCCACAGTAGATTTGCCCACTCCAAACTGATTCCCTACTGACCTGTAGCTGTCGGGCGTTGCAAGCTTCCACAGTGCTATGGCCACTCGCTTCTCAACGGTCAGACTTCTCTCATTCTGGTGTCTTTGTGCTTCAGGGCAGGGGAAAGCAAGTCACAAAGTTCCATGAAAGTGACCCTATGCATACAGAAGTTTCACAGCCACTGGGAATCATCCCAGACCTGGAAAATTATGTGGTCCCACAAGTCTGTGCTTGTTACCCGAGCCTAGAATTGGCATTCCATGGCTGAACCAGGCCCAATGCCACCATGAGCTCCCAATTGCCACATGCCATGCTTCTAGGACTGTCTGTGTCCATGTCCTCATCAGTATAGTAATTGCGTTGTCGTTGCTTCCTCGCCTGGTTTTGCAGGTACTGCACATACTGCTAGATAATGCACGAGGTATTTACAATGGTCAAAACTGCAGCGGAGATCTGAGTGGGCTCCATGTTTGCCGCACTATGGGGCCTGCATGGGTTATCCTGGAAAAAGGGCGCGAAACGAGCTGTTTGGTTCAAGATGGTCGATAAAAGGCAGTAAATGGTTGTCTTCTGTAGCTTTCATGGAGTCAGGAAGCTCGTTAGAGCTGCATGAGCAGGAGAGCAGAGTTTGTGGCGGAAACGTGGGCAAAGTTTGTGGCAGAAGCTGTGCGGCTCTGTTCACAATGGCCAAAAAATGGCAGGGAATTGTTGCCTTCTGTAGCTTCCATGGGAGCCCAGAACAGACAACATGGAAAAAGTGATGGAAGCTGTGCAGCTCTGTTCACGATGGCTGAAAAACGACAGGGAATTGTTGCCTTCTGTAGCTTCCACAGAAGCCCAGGACAGACAACATGGAAAGCGCAGCGGAAGCTGTGTAGCTCTATTCAAGATGGCTGAAAAAAGGTGGGAAATGGTTAGATGAAAGAGTAGATAGAAAGATGAGAGGACATGCAAGGTGGATTCATAGTACCAGGAGACAGGAGCTGCACCATGCTGCACCGTCTACTGGTAGTATGGCATCTGCCGTAGCTTTCACGGAGGGAGGAGCGAGTGACGGCACACATCCAGAAACACTCGTGAGAATGTTTTTGCCCCATCATGCACTAAGAGCTTAACCCACAATTCCAATGGGCAGCAGAGACTGCGGGAACTGTGGGATAGTTTCCCACAGTGCACTGCTCCGACATTCAATGCTAGCCTCAGTACTGTGGATGCACTCCGCCGAATTCATGCACTTTAGTGGGGACACACAACACCAAATGTATAAAATCGCTTCCGAAAATTCAAATAAAATAAGTTTGAATTAATTTCGTACTGTAGACATACCCAAAGTCTCTTCAGGAGAAAAGCCTGTTGAGAGTCTTTGGATTAAGTTTAGAGATGCGAGCAACAAGGGTGATGTCATGATGGACATCTGCTATAGACCACCAGATCAGGAGGATAAGGTAGACAAGGCTTTCTTTGGACAACTAACAGAAGTTTCCAGATCACAGGTCCTGGTTCTCATGGGGGATTTCAGTCACTCTGACATCTGCTGGAAGAGCAATACAGCAGTGCATTGACAATCCAGGAAGTTTTTGGAAAGTGTTGGAGACAACTTCCTGGTGCAAGTCCTGGAGGAACCAAGCAGGGGTCGTGCTCCTCTTGGGAAGAATTGGTAGGGGAAGTAGAAGTGGGCAGCAGTGACCAAGAGATGGTTGAGTTCAGGATCCTGACAAAACAAAGAAAGAAGAGCAGCAGAATATGGACTCTGGAGTTCAGAAAAGCAGACTTTGACTCCCTCAAAGAACTGGTGGGCAGGGTCCCCTGGGAGGATAATATGAGGGAGAAAGGAGTCCAGGAGAGCTGGCTGTATTTTAAAGAAGCTATATTGAGGGTCCAGGGACAAACCATCTTGATGTGCAGAAAGAATAGCAAATATGTCAGGCGACCAGCTTGGGTTCACCGAGAAATTTTCAGTGAGCTTAAACACAAAAAGGAAGCTTTCAAGAAGTGGAAACTTGGACAGATGACTAGGAGGGTGTATAAAAATATTGCTCAAGCATGCCGGGGTGTAATCAGGAAGGCCACAGCACAACTGGAGTTGCAGCTAGCAGGGAATGTGAAGGGTAACATGAAGGGTTTTGAGAGGTATGTTAGCAACAAGACGGTCAGGGAAAGTTTTGGACCCTTACTGAATGGGGGAGGCAACCTAAGACAGCTGGTATGGAAAAAACTGAAGTACTCAATGCCTTTTTTACCTTGGTCTTCACAAACAAGGTCAGCTCTCAGACTGCTGCACTGCTCAGCACAGTAAGGGGAGGAGGTGAGCCGTCCGCAGTGGCGAAAGAACAGGGTAAGAACTGTTTAGAAAAGCTGGATATGCACAAGTCCATGGGGCCAGATGCAATGCATCCAAGGGTGCTGAGTAGGTTGGCTGACGTGATTGCAGAGCCTTTGGCCATTATCTTTGAAAACTCGTGGCAATCAAGGGAGGGTGGGAAAAAGGCAAATATAGTGCCCATCTTTTAAAAAGGGAAGAAGGAGAATCTTGCAAATTACCGACCAGTCAGCTTCACCTCAGTCCCTGGAAACATCATGGAACAGGCCCTTAAGGAATCTATTTTGAAGCACTTGGAGAAGAGGAAGATGATCAGAAACAGTCAACATGGATTCATCAAGGACAAGTCATGCCTGACCAACCTGATTGCCTTCTATGATGAAATAATTGGCTCTGTGGATATGGGAAAAGTGGTGGACATGATATATCTTATGGTATCCCACAGTATTGTTGCCAGTAAGTTAAAAAAATATGGATTGGATGAATGGACTATAGGGTGGATAGAAACCTGGCTAGAGCATCAGGCTCAATGGGTAGTGATCAATGGCTCAATGTCTAGTTGGCAGCCGGTATCAAGCAGAGTGTCCCAGGAGTCCGTCCTGGGGCTGATTTTGTTCCACATCTTCATTAATGATCTGGATAATGGGATGGATTGCATCCTCAGCAAGTTCATTGATGACACTAAGCTAGGGGAGAGGAAGAAGAGCTGGAGGGTAGGGATAGGGTCCAGAGTGACCTAGACAAATTGGAGGCTTGGGCCAAAAGAATTGTGATAAGGTTCAACAAGGACAAGTGCAGAGTCCTGCACTTAGAACAGAAGAATCCCATTCATTGCTACAGGCTGGGGACCAACTGACTAAGTGGCAGCTCTGCAGAAAAGGACCTTGGGACTACAGTGGACGAGATGCTGGATGAGTCAACAGTGTGCCCTTGTTGCCAAGAAGGCTAACGGCATATTGGGCTGCATTAGTGGGAGCATTGCCAGCAGATCGAGGAAAATGATTATTCCTCTCTATTCAGCACTGATGAGGCCACATCTGGAATATTGTGTCCAGTTTTGGGGCCCCCACGACAGAAAGGATGTGGACAAATTGGAAAGAGTCCAGCAAAGGGCAACGAAAATGATTAGGGATATGGGGC
>NC_133769.1:180908403-180944532 GCF_003597395.2 Chelonoidis abingdonii | reverse complement strand
GGAGGGTCCGCTGGTCCTGCAGCTCCACTGAAGCTGTGGGACCAGCGGACCCTCCGCAGGCACGCCTGCGGGAGGTCCACTGGAGCCGCGGGACCAGTGGACCCTCCGCAGGCATGCCGCCGAAGGCTGGCTGCCTGCCGCCCTCCCGGTGACCGGCAGAGCGCCCCCCACAGCATGCTGCCCCAAGCACACGCTTGGCGTGCTGGGGCCTGGAGCCACCCCTGATAGTCATTAATATCTTCCTTGCACTCACCTGGTACTGATGTAAGTGACTGCACAAGGTGATGGAGGTTCCAATGTGTAACACACTGTGTTGTAAGAGAAGGTAGCGCAATGACTGAAAGTGTGGGTGGCGTCATGGTATTGGCCATGAAATGTCTGAGAGCTACACACACATAGAATCATAGACTTTAAGGTCCGAAGGGACCATTATGATCATCTAGTCTGACCTCCTGCACAATGCAGGCCACAGAATCTCACTCATCCACTCCTGTAACAAACCCCTAACCTATGTCTGAGTTATTGAAGTCATCAAGTCATGGTTTAAAGACCTCAAGGTGCAGAGAATCCTCCAGCAAGTGACCCGTACATATCATCCACTAGTAGATTAATCCTTATTACTTAGGCTCTGTCTGTACTAGATTAGCTATACGAGTACAAACTTCAGTGTAGATATTGCTGCAAGATCAGGCTTGGTGCTGAGGCCCTTCCCCTCAACATTCTTCCTTCCTCCTTCTGGCCAATGCTTTCTTTTGCTCTGACTCGCTCTAACATTGTCCCTCACACACTCCAACAGCAAAAGGGTTTTTAGCTTTCATAGAATAACAGGGTTAGAAGGGATCTCAGGAAGTCATCCAGTCCAACCCCCTGCTCAAAGCAGGACCAATCCCCAGGCAGATTTTTGCCCCAGATCGTTAAATGGCCCCCTCAAGTGTTGAACTAACAACTCTGCAGGCCAATGCTCAAACCACTGAGCTATCTGTCTGTGGCATTATTTCTGCTTCCATTTTTAAATGAAATATTAATTCAAATATTTAATATAAAATTAATTAAAAACTGGAAAATTTTGGCTTTCAAATTGGGAAATTCCAACATTTAATTTTTTTTTCAAAAACATAGGAAAAAAATTAATTTTCAATATGTGGAAATTTGCACTTCCATTTTATTACACTTTTCACTCAGCTCTAATTATCATCTTCTGTTCACTAGAGGAACTGGATAATGTTTCTCAGAGGGCATATAAAAATTGCCTTCTGACACCAACAACACTGCAGCCAAGAATCAAAAAAGAAAAAAGTATTTGTTACTTTAGAGTTGTAATAAAAAATTGATGGAAATTTACAGTTGGATTTAGTATTGCAAACATGTTCTGGAATGTGCTTTGCATAGTGCTAAAATGCTTCATGCCAAATTCAACACTAAATACATGATATATTTTTTAAAAGTTATATCTAATTTATTCTTGGGTTTTCAGCTTGTAGTGAGGTCATACTATGTGCCAGAGTATGTTCTTCGCTTTCAGGAACAGCTGGTTTTACATATGGTTATGAAAATGGTGGAGTTGGTCAGAAAAATGGGTTGTTATTTTTTCCTGTTGAATATTTCTATGAACAGACAAAAAATCATTTTCAAAAAAGATTTGTAGAAAATGTTTACCATTTCACTGAAAATCAGAAAAGGTTTTAGGTTTTCAGTTGTTTGACAAATGTAAAAAAAAAAAAAGGCAGACACGTTCCATGAACATTTTTCTTCTTTCCATGAACATTTTTCTTTAGCTGAAACACCAGTTCTCTGTTGAAAGAAAAGTCTGACAAAAGATACAACCGGACCTAAAAAAAGTTTTTAATAAGGCAGACACAAAATAAGTTTGTTATTATAAGATCTCTTTGATTCAGAAATTCTCTTCCAACATAACATCACTTAAAACATTTTTAGTAAAACTGTATCCTTCTGACTAGTATCTGATGTCCAGCTACTGCACGCCATATTTTACACAGTTTACGCTCACCAGGTCTCCATATACCACTACCCTTGGTCAGTGCAGAGGGGAATGTCAGTTATGCAGGGTATTCACAAATGTATGTAGTGACACTAGCTGACTTCTACAAAGGGCCTATTTTTTAAACTGTCAAAGAAACAGTTGTGCCATTACAAAAACCAGAGAAAAGCTGTCAATTCCTTTATTAAATTGACATTCCGCACATGCTACTTTCTGATGAAGGTCTATAATAAAGTTGGTCTCCTTTTTGCCTTCCATTCATATGGGTACTCAATGTTTTCTTTCTTATCTCTCACTCAATCAGACACCAGCTGATAAAGTGTTGGACATGCAAGCCGTACAAGAGGTCATCATTCTGGTGCATTGACAATTGTTTGGAACACCTGAAAAACAAAAACAAAAACAAAAAAGGTCCCAAGGCAGCCTTGATGCACTAGGCTGCTACAATGAAGCCTACAGAGATGGTGACATCTCTCAGGGTATTGTCAATCAAGAAGTACTGAACTAAAGCCAGACAACAGAGACCATTGTAATCCCATCTGAGAAAAAGAGAGATAACAAGGCTTTGTTTTGGCTTCAGGACATAACACATCCCTGTGTTTCTCTAACTGCTGCAAGCTAAAAGAATAACATGGGTCTGGCTGAACCTAATGGGAATTTATACAAATTGGATGCTAATTCCATTGTGATTCACATTTTGCTGCTGTCCAATGAAGCTATGAATGCCAAGTGGACTTCTCAGAAAAAGGACCTTCCATCTTCCCTGCTTGTTTGTTTTTAGACATGTCTAAAAGATGTCTCAGTAGCCTGGATTTCCCAGGTAGCCTGTCCCACCATGCTTCCTGCTGTGAAGTCTCTATCGGGATAACAAGGCAACAGAGTAGCTAGCTCTTGCCCTCAGGGGTGTCTTGTTTAGTATGTGGCTGTGATTGACAGCTGTTAGGAAGAATGACAAGAAGATATTTTACATCTGTTTAGTGTCTTGACTGTCATCCATTCCTTCCCACACTGGCTATTGTCATTCCTGGTATATCCAGGAATCCTACTGCTGCCAATGCAAATGCCAGACCACTGTGGAGCTATAGTGTTAGCATACATTATATGAGAAATGAAAAGTGGATCAGGGTCATTGCATAGTGGAATGCAATGATTCAAAACATTCCCATTGTTCCCAACCTAAGATTTCAGTTCGATACCAAACATAATTGGCCAATGGGCCATTCAACTGCATATGCTAAAGGTGCTTTGGTACAAGTGAATCACAAACCTTGTGGAGTTTTTCCATTGCCATTTTTAATTTTTGCTGTAAGCCTAAGGAAAATCTCTAGTGAAGCTGAGTGAATAATGCAGTACTTTTGCAGCAGTAATGATGGAGAGAAATCTAGCATTCCTGTATTCTCAGAAGATAACATTCATTGATGAATCCTAGGAGCCTTTGCTTTTCATAGTTCTTTCTGTGTCAAATTTGCTGACTGTGGAATGGTTCTCTCAGTAGTCTCATGGAATGACACAGGATGTAAAATATGCAGTATTTCCAGAGATGGAGAAGAGGTTCGTTCAATATATAACACATAGTGTCAGATAGGACAAACCTAATTGGAGGTCAATCCTAGATGATGCATCTATTGTATATGTCTGTGTTATTTTTCTCCTGCTGATGTATTGAAGCATTTATAAGAATGTCACTGTAGGATGATTATTTTTACAGTTAATAAGGCCACTGTTTTTAGTTCTAGAGACTGCCCAACAACTGAATATATATATATATATATATATTTACAACAACAGAAATGACCTGCCCTTCTAAAACTGTCCAAAATAAAAAAAAAAGAGGTATAATTGCCTACGGTAAACAATAACTATAATAACCCCATTCAACCAGCATCCCTACTCATCCCATCTGCAAGTCAAAAGACTGCAAAAAATTATAAGCTTTGCAGCCTGCCTGGAAGGTTAACAAATCTGGACTCTGGGACAGTGGAGAGAAGTGAATTTCAGAGTTAAGGATGGTTCATAGAATCTTAGCCAGCTGTAGAAGTATTGCTGGCTCTCTCGGATAACCACATTCCAAGCTATTTAGGGCGTTTATAAGTCAAAACCGGCACCTTGAATACCAACTGATAGCTTTTAAACAGTCATTGCAGAGCCCAAAGTAACATGCAAAATCCCACTTCATAAGGGGTGCAGCATTCTGCACTAATTTCAGATTCTGATGTCTTAGCTAGACTGCATTCAAGTCTAATAATCTCAAGGTGAGAGAGGCCTGGAAAACTGTGCCAAGGTCTGCATGGTATTTTTTTAAATGTGGGGGAGCTCATCAGCCTCTATTTATATCAGAAGCTGATTTCAGAATTACAAGTGACAAGCCCATCTGGTTTTAAACTCACTTTAACTTGCAGAACCGAACAAGAAAAAGCAAAGCTGCCTAGCCAAGAAATCCTAAAAGCTAACAGAGAGACAGTGCTATGTAATATCTAAAACATTCCTAACAAATTCCACCATATCTTCTTTAGTCACCAGAGGTGCAACTACACACAATGCTTGTCAAGGACATTATTTTTAATCAAATATTCAAACATCACCCTTTTTCAAGAACCTCCTCACCCACCTACATTTTAGACTTAATTGCTAACAATTTTTGTGTATGACATGAGTCATGGATGCCCTATCAGCCTGTGTGTTCCATCCACTGACCAAACTCCTAAGCAAGAATCTCAGGGAATTTAGGATTACCAAAAGCACTGACAGAAACAGGGTTGGTAAGAAAGGGCAGTACCAGGGCAGCCTGCACCCCAAAATACGGTCCCTAGTATCTGTGTAAAAAGGGTGAAATAGGAGGGAACGGGATAGGGGGGGAGTGAGCTGGAGGATATGAGGAGGTTCAGTGTCTATAATTTGCGTGAGACTTTCATTGCATCCCCTCCTCTGGGTCTGTGGCACAGGAAGAAGCCGATAAAATGGAGAGTCTTGAAATCCCTTTGCCTACCTTACCTAGCCAGTGTCACCAGAAGTAGCTAGTGAAAAGAGGGGCCTCCAAGTGTTTCCTTGGGCTCCTGTCCATTAGAAATAGAAATGAGGCCAACCACCCATTTCATATATACCAGTGAACAACAATCATTTGTTTAGATTTCTAAAATGGAAATATTCAAAGCTCCCCAAAAATTACATTCTGCCACTGAAATCTACTGCAAACTACTCCTGCAGTGGTAGTCCAATCTGATTCCACTGTTGAAATTATACCATGTTACCAACTAACCTTCATCTAGTCCTCATCACCTTCCTTCCCGAAAAGCCTGAGGACAGATGAGTTTTGAAGCATATCTAGAATAACTATAGAGTGAATGCACACAAAGAAAGATCCCTCACTTCTCTCTAATCAGCAAGTGACTACACTTTCATTGGTTTAGGGCAGAGCACCTCAAGCCACTCATCCGCAGCCCTCACCCCTGCACCCCACCCTGCTGTTCCAGCCCTGAGCCCCTACCACACCCCAAATCTCTTATCCCCAGCTCCACTGGGTCTCGGGCAGCAACAATTTTCTTCAACTGGGTGCCCAGAAAAAAAGTTTGAAAACCACTCCCTTAGGAGGGTTTGGTGTGTTTTTATAGGAAAACTAGGTCAGAGAAGTGAGAGTTGGATTGTGCTGTGAAGCTGCTGAGCTGCATTCTTATCCTGATCTCGTCCAAAGGTGAGTTCCCAACTCATAGGCCAGTTGCAGAGAAACTTCTGACTCCTTCACGTACTGGTTTTCCTCCTGAGGTTGGCACTTGTGTAGTTCCAGTAGAATGTGACTGTTGACACAACAAAGAAGCAGCACGGTGGCAGCAAACAGCTAGACTAGATCTTCTCCAAATTACCCCTGCTGCTGTTAGGTAACTGAGAGGCTTATAAAACTCACTCATAAATGCACACATCTTGCAGACGCTCAAGAACTCTATTAATCTAAATGTAGAAACTTCCCCTTTCAGGGCACCAGTTCAAGTGCTGTCAATCTTGACCAGCCAAGCCAAAATCTAATTTCAAATATAAAGTGGCTTTCGGATGACAATGACAACAAAAACAGAGAAACCATTTTGAAAATGATTTGAGATGGAACAAGAAACCTACAATATGTTAGTTCCTGAGAGAGAAGAAACAAAACAACCATGCAGATTTGGATTGTGGTATGTTGCCTTTAAGCACTTGATGGTACTTACTATTGCTTAATAAGATATTTAGAATTCCAACATGAAAGGTCTGTTTCATATTTTAAGCCCAATAAATCTCGATCACAGCTCTCACTTGAAACAGCCTCTGGCAAAACTACGTGGACAGCAGAAACTTTAATGTGGCTCTTCCCTGTCTGATCCTCCACCTCTCAGCTGAAGTTTGTTGTTGCCAGAAAAAACAGGCAGCAGCATATCTGAAAATTTAATCTTCCTTAAATTTATAGAGCAAGTCTACAGAGAAGATCAACCATATTAGCCAAACATATTTTATTATTCCTCCCGGTATGTATGTTATGCCTATTCCCACACCCTGGTGTATTCTGTTGTTTGTTATTGAGTTTCATTCCTTGGTGAATGGCAGATGTAGCAAAAAAAAAATTTAATATACCTTTGTCATAAAAATGACATAAGCTTAATTTTTTCCCTACTGTATGTGCAGCTCCTGCTCTGGAGGTACTGTTGACAGATGAATATGTTGGGAACAAATAGCAGAGTATAAAAGGCCTAATTAAAGCAGTTTTGTTATATAAAAGTCAGCAAGGAAGCTAAAAATACGTTTGTCACATTTGTTTAAAAATATAATCGCACTGTAGCTTTTAACATTGTTGCCAAGAAATGGATAAATATAATGTGCATCTTGCTCTCTGCCCAATTACTCATCTGACAAAAATGATGCAAAAGCTTGTTATACAGTATAAGTCTTACTAAATAATCTTAGAACGATTTATTGTTTTGGAGCTATGTTCACAGTCTAGGCCTGATCTAAAGCACACTGAAGTCAATCGGTGTCTTTCCATTGGCTTCAGCAAGGTTTGGATCAGGTCTGCTATGTATAGATTTAGGTTTAATGACCACCTAGTCACACTTTGTGTTCAGTCTGGAATAAAGTGCTTAGAACTCAATCCTACAGGAACTAAATATGTCCCATGGGGCACTGACTATCCATATCTCTGACTGGGATGGGTTTTGCATCTGCTGATGTACTCTGTCGTATATGGAAAAAGCAATAAAGGGGCTTAGTTTATAACAATATAAACGGTTAACATTTACTGAGGGAAAAGTAAGAAGTATTTTGTCCTAGAAAAGATTTCTTTTAGAATACAAAATTTCACCAGAAACACTACATAGGAATTTTATTCTTTTCTGTAAATGTTTACTTTTATCTTGTTTATTTAATTAAATGAGAGTTAAACAGATACATTACAAATGTGAGATATTGATAGCATCATAGTACTGCAGTTGCTTATGTCTCCACTTACCTTTTTCTAAAATTGTTCTATGATTTCTTCATTCTACTCTTGTGGTCACTTCCTTTCATGTCTGCCTACTAATTTTAAAAAGTTACATAAAAATAAAATCTCTAGGAGTATCCATGCTTTTCTAATCTGTAACGGTTTAGTGTAATTTTAAAGGAGAAGGCAGCAAATCCTAGAGTCCTTCCTGAGGTCAGATTTCCGTTGAGGTCACTGAGAAATCAGCATGGGTAGTAACGCAGAACTCACTTCTGGATGAAGTGAATGATTCTGAAAAATAAGTAACAGCACATTTTAAATTCCAAAACACTGACATTGCAAATTAGGAAACAAAACATTTAGGGCCAGATTTTCAAAGTCTGGCCTACGTTTTTGTGAGCACAGTTTTTATGCCTGTAGATTAGGTTATTTCATTTTATATCTAAATCTGCTGTGTGGACACATCAGGAATTTAGACATCTAAGGAACTAAATTGAAGGTGAAAATAAAATGGTGCAAATGTGTTCCTGCAGGTTTTTTTGAAGGCAAAAGCGGAGGCCCAGTTAATGTCAGAGTGAATACTTGGCCCTTAAAATTATAGATTCATAGATTTTTAAGGCCAGAGAGGACTATTATGATCATCTAGTTTTGCTTCCTGCATAATACAGTCCATAGAATTTCACCTGTGATTCCTGCACCAAGCCCATAACTACTGGTTGAACTAATGCATCTCTTCTTAGAAAGACATGAAATCTTGATGTAAAGACTTTACATAATAGAGAATCCAGCATATCTGAATCTTTAAGATGGCAGGGCCTTGAAACAAGTATATTGCCAATTTCTTACCATATTTATGTCTTGAATAGGTTTAGCTTTTATAGAAAAGTGGCAGAACAACTACCATTTGGATTTTTGGCCATGCTTTGCAATGCAGCTTTGACACATGGTAGGACATGTGCAAGTCGACAAAGCGTGGGAGAAAAGGAAGATCAAAATACAAATAAATAATCTCAGATTTGTAAACCAAAACTTAAAAAAAAACCCACCAACACCACAAATTTATGTTCAGAACTTGGCTTTAACATGCAAAATTGGCTTAAATAGTTCTGCATGTTGCAAAAAAATCAAGGTATCGCTGACCTTGGCAACATCATAAGGCCATCTTTAGTTGTGGTTAGATAATAATTATTAGGATTATAAATCTAGTTAGGAATATTACTACAATGTTTACTGAGGCCCTGATTCAGGAAAGCATCCAATTCAGCACAGCACTTAAATACGTGCTTAACTTCAAACATGTGCCTAAATCGTATTGAAGTGAATGTGCTTAAGTGCAATCCTGAATAGGGTTGAATTGAAAGCACAAGATTAAATTATTTCCAGAAATAGCCTCTGAGAGATTGATACAATTACACAAGCAGGAAATCTGGAAGGATCTTTAAGCAGGAGGGCCTATCTGAGACCAAGATCCTGGCCCCAGCTATGGTCCCTTTGCACAGTTTCAGTGGCACCAAGTGACTCTATGGCTGGCTCAGCAACCCACCTGAGGATGATCCTGGCTATACAACCGACCCTGCAGTCAATGGAACAAACTCTAAATGACACCAGCTAGCGATCTGGTCCACATCACTGCCTTGCATGATGCTGCCAAGCTATTTTAAAAATTCCTTATCAAGCAAATACAATACTCATTCACATATCCATGAATAAGGATAGGGAAAAAATTTAAATATAAAATTGTCTCACTGTCTGAATATGGAACTTTACCTTCTGTACCACGTATTAATTTACTAGATTGTTTTTCACAGCATTGTAAGTCCACAAGTATGAAACAAGGCAGTATGAAGCCTAAGATTTAGCATTTTTGTTAAATGGCAGCCATCTTAGAGTACCAATTCAAATGCAAAAAGTTGTGTTCCACTATATCTCCTTCTCTGTCATCATTCCAACCTTATAAGTACAGCTGGTCCAAAACATTCTGTTGAAACTTTTTTCCAATGGAATATTAGGGTTTTTCTGATTTAAGAAAAAAATTGCATACAAAGTTTGTTTTCCTTCAATTTTTTAACTGAAAACCCAGCCTCGCCTAAATTTTCCATTTTTATCATTTAAAAATAAGTCAACATTTTTACAAAAAATATATTTAAAAAAATCAATTTCATTGGAATTCTCTGCAGTAAGAAAAACTCGTTTTCTGACCAGCTCCTTTTCTGTAAAGCCATTCTTGAATCTCATTCCAGATTAAAATCAGTTTAAAAAAAAAGATACCAGTCCCACTCTAGATCTAAATCTACCTCTAGATGACTTTTCTGTGAATAAAAATCAAGATTATGCTCCAGATCCCTGTATATGATTGGTAGATGTGGTACAAATGACTGAAATGGAACACATATTGGAACTGTGCTTTTTTTTTTTTACTGCTCTGTTGTTATTGCTGTGACCATTGCCCCATTTTTATAAAGATTCCTGTGAAAGGCTATTCAAGTCTGTTGATGTCCAATATAAAAATTACCTTATAAAATGCATGGTATTTATGTTGTCATAACACTGATTTCTCTGGGTAGAGATTAAGCATTCAGACGTAAAAGAAAGAGGGGGAAGTAGATGTTAAAGAATTAAAAGATAGGAAGGCAGTTCTCTATTTTTATAGAGAGCATTACATTTGGTTTGCTTTGGCTAAAACCTTCTGTTTTCATTACTACCATATTTATCTAAGATTTTGGTGACAGTACTGTCTTGTCCTCTGAGTTTGACTGTCAAGAAAGCAAAGCTCAGTGAAAGGTAATATTCAGATATGCCAAATCTGGAATGCTATGCTACTTTACAATGACCAGGATCTGGAAAAGATGTGGAAACTCTGTTTCCAGGGTCCAGTCCTCTTATGCTGACAATCCTTCAGAAGGAAAAGTCACTTTGTATTTTTAAGTGCAATACTCCATCACATTTATGACTCTGCAGCACCAAAGTGGGAATTTCAAGAAAGCTGGTATAAACCAGACTTAAAAGAACAGGTCCAGTTCTAAGCAGAATTGGGGATATGTTGTCTTTGAAGTTCAGCCTTTCAGAAGTACACAGTTTAAAGATTGCATTACTAATATTATGTTAAAGTCTGTTCCAGCAACCTGGCATCATAGAATAAAAGCTTTCTCTGAGGAAACAGGGACTGACCCATTTCACAATGAAGTCAGTAGAAAGGCACCCATTGAATCAGGCTTCTGAAAAACATGGCTTAGCAGACTAGTTTTACTTTTTGATGCCTAATAATTTAACGTTTATATATGTTAATCAAGGGCTAACATGAAGATTTTACTGGAGTGAAAAACATTTTATGTGAATGAACTAATATCTCTGGAGCCTCTATACTGTACTAAACTGATTTGTTACAACAGTCACAGTAAATTCCAGGCTTCCCTCAGAACAGAATGATGCTAGCTACAGATGTGTGGAAATGGTTGCTGCAGTGCAGTTCTAGGGTGATTTCCTAGATTATCATGGACAGGGATATTGTTGCCAGACAACAGTGTATGATCAGTGCCATAAAACTATGTTATAAGGTACTTTGGGTGGGATTCCCAAAGCTATGTGGGTGCCTAACTCCCATTGAAATCAGTGGCAGTTAGTTAACAAAGTACCTTTGTGAATCCAATCCTGAGTCTACAACAGGATTTGGCTATAAATTAGTTTTTTGAAAGAAAGTTCTTGTCCTCACTGAACAGGAAAGTCAAACTAGAACCTTTCAAGCAATAAACATTCTTAAATTTGGATTTAGCTACAGCATAGTTCTGATTCTGGATGGACAGTCCTAAAATATCTTAGTATGTTATGTAGAAAAAGATTTTCTGCTCTGGGTTGGAAAACCCATGCAAACAAATATATCTAATATGCTTTTCCATATCATAAGTAGGACTGTCAATTAATCGCAGTTAACTCAAGCAATTAACTGAAAAAATTAATCGCTGTTTTAATCGCACTGTTAAACAATAGAATATCAATTGAAATTTATTAAATATCTTGGGTGTTCTTCTACATTTTCATATAGGATATATTGTATACTGTGTTGTAATTGAAATCAACGTGTATATTATTTTTGATTAGCAATATTTGCATTGTAAAAATAATAAAAGAAATAGTATTTTTCAGTTCACCTCATCCAAGTACTGTAGTGCAATCTCTTTGTCGTGAAAGTGCAACTTACAAATGTAGGGTTTTTTGTTACATAACTGCACTCAAAAACACAACAAAGTAAAACTTCAGAGCCTACAAGTCCACTCAGTCCTCCTTCTTGTTCAACCACTCGCTAAGACTAATACATTTGTTTACATTTACAGGAGATAATGCTGCCCTCTTCTTATTTACAATGTCACCAGAAAGTGAGAACAAGCATTTGCATAGCACTTTTGTAGCTGGCATTGGAAGGTATTTACATGCCATTTGTATGCCCCTTCATGCTTCAGCCACCATTCCAGAGGACATAATTCCATGTGGATGATGGATTCTGCTCGATAACCATCCAAAGCAGTGTGGGCCAATGCATGTTCCTTTTCATTATCTGAGTCAGATGCCACCAGCAGAAGATTGATTTTCTTTTTTAGTGGTTTGGGCCCTGTAGTTTCCACACTGGAGTGTTGCTCTTTTAAGACTTCTGAAAGCATGCATAAGGAACAAGCTGAAGCAACCTCAGAAATGTTAGCAATTATCTTTGAGAACTCATGGAGGATGGATGAGGTCCTAGAAGACTGGAGAAGGGCAAACATAGTCCCTGTTTTTAAAAAGGGGGCAAAGAGGACCCAGATAATTCTAGACCAATCAACCTTCCTTCAACCTGAAACAATACTGGGACAAATCAAACAGTCATTTTGTAAGCACTTCAAGAATAATAGAGTTAAAAAGAATAGCCAATATGAATTTGTCAAGAACAAATCTTGTCAAACCAACCTAATTTCCTTCTGGCCTACTGGATGGGGGAAAGAGCTATATCTTGGGTAATGGAGTGGATTAAACTCAATAAAAAAGTGCAAAGTACTAGCTTTAGGAGGGAAATATTAAATGCACATCTACAAAATGGGGAATAACCAGCTATGTGGTAGTACTGCTGAAAAGGATCTGGGAGTTATAATGGATCACAAATTGAATATGGGTCAACAATGTGCTGCAGTTGTGAATTAACAGGAGTGTTGTGTGTAAAACACAGGAGATAATTGCCTCACTCTGCACTGGTGAGTCCTCAGCTAGAGGACTGTATCCAATTCTGAGCACCACACTTTAAGAAAGATGTGGATAAATTAGAGAGGGTCCAGAGACAAGGTGACAAAAGGTTTAGAAAACCTGACATATTTGGAAAGATTAAAAAAACACTGGGCATGTTTATTTCTGATAGCAGAAGACCAAGGAGGGACCTGAAAACAGTTTTCAAATATGTAAAGGACTATTATATAGAGGAGGGTGATCAGTTGTTCTCCATGACCACTGATGGTTGGACAAGAATTAAGGGATGTAAGCTACAACAAAGGAGATTTAGGTTAGAGATTAGGAATTTTTTTTAGATAAATTTAAGGATAGTTAAGCAGTGGAATAGGATTCCAAGGGATGATGTGGACTCCATATCATTGGAGATTTTTAAAAACAAGTTGGAAAAACACTTATCAGGGATGGATTAGATTTACTTGGTCCTGCCAGTGTACAGAGGGCTGGACTTGATGACTTCTCTAGGTCCCTTTCAGCCCTACATTTCTATGATTCCATGAAAAACAAGTGCATTATTGATTGCAAAAACTCTGTGACCTGACCTTCAGATTCAAATGTACAGCCTATGACACTATAAGCATGCTTGGAGCAGGCAGCAGCTGTGCCTAAACAACTGCAATTTGCTACAACACTGGAAGAGAAAAATTTAAAAAGCTCTTCAGCAAACATCCTTGGTACCAACTCATTAAAATTGTTTACATCAGTTAGCGAGTCAAGTAATTAGGGCAGTAAAAGCATGACAGTGGTATATGAGCAAAGAACACAAGGGTGCCTATTGCTGCAACTTCCCTGCCCCTTTACATTTGACATAGCTATGTATCACTTCCTTTTTACCTGTAACTTATTTTCTAACTGGAGAGTGGTCTGGCTGGACAGAAGCTTTATCTTAGTCCCAGTATTTCCCATTGCTCTTCTTCCCCTATCTGTTCCATTTGTCCCTGTTCTCTTTCTTTCTTTTTACCTTAAAATTAACCTGATTCTCACTGCTGTCTGAATGAAAGGCCATGTTTATTAGGAGAAAAAAAATCCAAAATGGAGGATAATCATGCCTAGATAATCAAGCCGTTGGCGGGGAATGGCAGACCCAGGGTTCTAGATTCTTAGCACCAGAACTACACTGGTCAAAAATTTCCATCAAAACTTTTTTTCTATGAAAAATGGCCTTTTCTTCTAAATGAAAATGTTTGAAGGAAAGTTTCATTTTGTTCAAATTGTTCCAATTTTCCAGTGGAAAAAAATGATAATTTTAAAGCCATATTTTTTACTAAAAATGAATAGATAACATTTTGTGGGGGAGAGTGCTGATTTTTGGTCAAAAAATGAAAAATTTCTATGTATATGTGTGTGTGAAATGACATTTTCTGACCAACTCTAATTATAATAGCTGTAGCTCTGGGTCTGGGAGTCTGGGTAAATTCTGGATGTGCACAGAGGTGACAAATCTAGCTGCTTATTTTTAGATGTACACTGCATTGTTATAAACCCAGATTCCATCAAGGCAGGGATAGCAAATTAAACCTCTTTTGCTTCTATAGTGTGAATGTGTATCATATAGTATGGACTAGTTTACCACAGAATCAGTTATCCAGATTCTTTTAAAGAACTGCTTAAATTCTGTGAGTTGCTGAAATAATCCAAGATTTCTAGTTGTTGAACTTTTTTCTTTCATTCGATGACTGTCAAGTTTGGAAACCTTGTGCCTTCTTTCCTGTATCTGAAATAAATCTACAGCAGGTACAAGGGAAGTTCAGCGGGTTCCGTGGTCTGCATGAGAGAAGAGCAATTTAGCAGCTGCCAGTTCATTCCCCAGACAATGCAAAAAATTCTTCAAGAAGGGAATCCCATTTGACACGCAAATAGCAATGCAAGACCCAGAAACATTTTAGCTTCTCACCCTTTTTTTGGTTCTGGGTATCCTGAAACAGCTAAAATTAGGCAATAGGAACTTTTCAGCCTTTTTTAATGTTTATAATGATCCAGCCTGATATATCTAGGATAAGCAGAAGCTGAGTTAGCTATTTGTGGTATACAATTTACTCAGTGACCTTTGCCCTCTTTTTATGAATTGTTTGAGAATTAGCTTTGATTTCTGCAGATTTGTTTACTTGTAGTTGTTTGAATGTTTGATGCAGATACGTTTCAGCTTATGGATTGCTCACAAACCATGCTCTCAGTGACTATTTTTGAATCATTACTGCAGTGTGATTGGAAAAATTAGTCTCCGTATTGTTTCTGTTCTCTGATTGGATGAGTATATTATTATTTGTATTCATGTAGTACCTAAAGGCCTCATTGCATAGGCACTGTACATTATGTATAACTAAACACAGTACTTGCTCTGAACAATTACAATTTAAGTAGACAAGACAGACAAAGGAACTGAGGTTTATAGAGATTAAGTAATTTACCCAAGATCACACAAGAAGTTCATGGCACAGCCAAGAACTGAAGCCAGCTCACTCAAGGCCCAGGCCAGCACCTTAACAATAAGACCATCCTCCCTTTCTGTAATTGGATCATTGTCCAAAACAGGCATGGGCCTTTAATTCTCTCAGGTAGCAAGAGGTAGAAGTTCAGGAAGCTAGGAGAATCTAGGTGGCAGGATTAGGGATGGCTATAGAAGGATATCATGGAG
This sequence comes from Chelonoidis abingdonii, assembly GCF_003597395.2. Taxonomy (NCBI): domain Eukaryota; kingdom Metazoa; phylum Chordata; order Testudines; family Testudinidae; genus Chelonoidis; species Chelonoidis abingdonii. The sequence continues at coordinate 180,929,214 of NC_133769.1, read as the reverse complement.
GGATTCTTGGAATGCTAGTAACAAATGTATATTCCATAATGTGCTCCATGCAAAACACCTGTCAGTAATTGTCTTATTTAAATGATGAATGAATGGTTCCTTCTTCTTTTTTCCTGGATAACATCTGACTTCAATTAATTGATTAATGGGGGACCAAGGACAGAGAAAGAGTGACAACCAATAGGGTATTAGTGTCAGTACTTGAGAACGAGTACTTGGCAAACACTAGCCTAGCATTTGTCTCAAGCAACAAGGGTTTGGTTTGGATTAATCAACCATTTATATTGTGTAAAATCTTTGACTTTCTACACAGCTGCAAATGGGTGGGTACTTGTATTTACTTTAAACACTGTTTTTTTATTATATCAGCAGAGTTTTTTTTTTCTATACAGACACATTGGGGATGTCTAAATGAATGTAACACAGTATAAATTAGTGTAATATTCATTTTTTTCCAGCCCCATCAACATTCAAAACACACCAATTCAGACCTTATCTACATATATTTTTTTACCTGCTCCGATATCTGTGTCTGTCTATAGCAGCAGTTGCTAAAGTCCCATGTATGTTAGGATCCCATGTAGCAGTAGTGGTTCAGTCCTCCTAGTGCAGCCATATTGGACCCCTGCACACCATGATTTGTAGTGGTGTGGCTTAACTGCACCAGTGCAAATCAGAGTCTACATCAGCATAACAGGTCTATGGTAGGTCATGCCCCAAAACAAGAATTCCATTTGGTGGCAAATGTTGAGGTTTCAATATTCGTTTTCATTCTGCATTGGAATAATTTAGTCAGGAAGGTTTCTAATGTCCAGGATGCAATTTCTGGTCAAAACCCGAAAGAGAGAGAGACCCCATAATTGTAAATACCTGCCCTCCTACGCTCCTTCTCTCTCATTTTGACCAGAAATTCCATACTAGACCTCAGAAACCTTCCTGATGAATTTTTTGTCAGGACTGATGTGTTTTCAGTGAAAAAGTTCTATGAATCAGCTTTTTCCGATGAATAAAAGATTTAGTCAAAAAATTCCCGGCCGCCTGTAGTCTACATTAGGGGTTTGCACTGAGAAGCTACATGAGTGCAATCCTCTCACCCTCCAAGGGTAAACAGGGCCTTAGCCTTAGTTAGACTCTCTTTAAGTTTGCCTTAACTAGAAAAGTCACTGACTTTAGGTCAGTCTTAACTAATGTGCTAGCTAAGCCTGACTTACACTTGACTTTTTTCCTAGTGCAGATGCAGGATAACGCCCAATAGCTCGGTTTAGCTGGTCTAGTTTTAGCAGATGTTACCCAGTATCTCAGATAGAAAAAAAGTTGACGTTAGATCAGGCTTAGCTGGCTTGTTAGCTTAGCCCAGCCTAAACTTAACCACTTCTCCCAGTGAAGACAAACGCTTTGATTCAGATTTTCTTAGACTCACCCTGGCCCTGTTGCCGCCTCACCCCTCCCAGCTCCCTTTGGCATGTATGCGATACACCAAGAGAACAGTTCTTGCACTCACTGCCACCGTGCCCAACTGCTGCTCCAGGCAAAAGGACAGGGAGAATTTTGTGACCGCCTCTTTTTGCATACCCGTGGAACAGCTGGGCACAATCTGATACTAAATTAGCATAATTTATAGCCTGAAGAGACTGGAAAAATGTGTGAATTATATACTTAGGTTCCCTGACTTAGATTTACTGTCTCTAGAGGATTTTGCTCTCAGAAGCTTTTCATGTGGCTGTTTTGTTTTTTTAGTGAAAACACCCAAGTTTGTGCCCTACTGTAAATCCAGGTAATCTTGAACTCATCTGTAATTTTCAGTTCCATTCCAGCAATGCCCTCCATATTATTTATCTAAGTGTGAATGTTTGACTATTTTTTGTCTATGGTTTTCACTCTATTTCTGTAAATCTTCCATTAAAAAGTGATTTGGTTTAAAATACAAACATAAAATAGTTTATAAAACTGCACAATGGCCCCAAATTTTAGTAATAAACTGAACATGCCACATATATTGGTGTCACCATTCTCTGCATCAAAATTTTGGCCAATGAAACATAAGACCAACTGTTCTATAAATGATGAGGGACTGTCTTCTGAAATATTTCTCTGACACAGCCCTGATATGCCCATTGAGGTAATGAATTATTGTATGCTTGAGAATTGTTTGGCCTCATTGTGTCTTGTGTGACTCATGATAAACACATTAATCTCTCTCTCTTTCTCCAGTGAAATAGATTATCCAAGGATAATTTCGGTAAAGAGTTTCCCTTTTCTCCCACCCCACAAGCTTTGTGTGCTTAGTTCCATAGAACCTGCCTCATGCTATTAGGAGCTCTGAGTACTTTGATTTAAAATCAGCTAATTAGAGTTTGTAATTTCCTTAGCACTGTGCATAAACAGAATTAAGATGCTAAATTTCTCTCACTCTGTGATAAGGCTGTTCCTGAGCAACCCTTACTTAATAGCTAAAATTTACATTAAGAACACTATGCAGCTGGAACAAAAATGAGTCTTCACACACAGTGAAATACAGTTTAAGAGAAGGATTAAAAATAAAATGTCTGAAGGGTTTAGTTTGTTTTTTTTTTAAAGCAAGAATTCTAAAACAATGTGAAAAAATGCATCTCTTCCCCAACAACATGCAGGCGGTTGCTGCTGCTTCTTCTTCAAAAAAAAAAAAAAAAAGCATATTTCTTGTTGATGGGTCACTTACAGTTTTATGTAGGCTGAAAAGTAGATTGTAATCCTATGAAACTGCAGTATACTTTTGTCCTCCCTCCCCGCCCCCATCCTGAAAACACACATGGCTTGACAAAATGCCATCCGAACGTGCTTGAATACAGTGATCTCATTGTGGAGACTGAAGACTCAGGGCTCAGCATAGCTGGATGATTGAGAAGCACAACATGCTCAACAGATGTAAAAACTCTGTATTTCATGACTTTTTCAAGTGGGGAATGAACTTCCACAGCCAGTTACTAAACTGCTGCAAGAGGTGTAAAATATCCAGTGATTTCCTATTTGAGTGCACCAACTATTTCAGAGATGTACATACTGCTTGTGAGTTTTGGCTAGTTGTCACCAGAATTATTTCTCTCTGTTCTACACTTCACTTGTTTTAGGATATTTTAATGAGAGAGGGGAGATTTGCCATTATATACTTGGTTTTCCCATTAAAAGAGGGAGGGAGGAATAAAGTCCACAGAAAACTCCAAGGAAGTTTGTGAACCATGGACTTCTCATTTATTCCAGTAAGCTGGCAGAAAAGACAGTTTACGCCAGCAAGATTTGCTGGCTTAGAACTTCAGTCTTAAATAGACCTCCTGAGGAGAACCTGAAATTTGGGGACACCAAATAGAGGCCCACAAGTCCCTTTTCTTCTCTTCAAAGAGTTTCAATCTCTTTCTTACTGAACCTTAATATCAATTTATTTTAGTTCTGAAACTGTTCTAAACATTCTCAGATTTTATTCCTTAAAAATTAAGGAGCTCAGTTCTCAGTGGGACATGATGTCTGGGCACAATAGAGATAGGGGAGCTGCAAAGGTTGGGGGCTCTCCAATCCTGCAGCTACTTTGCTTCCTTGCTGTATAGTGTAGAAGAGCCTTGGGGTTGTGCTAAACTATGCCTAGTCGCCCCAGCTCCCAAGGGGCTACCTGCCAGCTGCCCCACACTTTGGCCACAGCTCCTCTGGCCCCATCTACGCTCCCTGCTTTGGGGGTAATTCCTGATGTCTTTTTAAGCCAGTTATATGACTCTCATGTACCACTGATGTCAATGGGAGCGCTGGATGTTTAGCACCTCTGACAAGCAGTCCCCAGTGTATATGCAAACTAACTGGTATTCCAAATTGCTAGCATGAATTAAGTGAATATTTTTTAACATGTTGGTGGAGGATCCAAGTGGTAGGGTGAGAGGGTTGTTGGGGGCAAATGGCCACAGCCTTTCTGCAGCAGGAAGGGGGTCACATTAAGATTCAAGCATCACCCCAAAAGTGGGCAGTGCTTGGTTTAGAAGTGGCATCACTACGGTGGCTGAGAACGCCACTGGTTCAGTTGTTCTCTGGGAAGGCACCTACCCCCGGGTCATATGGCACCCCAGCAGGCATTACAGCTGCCCTCCCTAACATAAGGCCTAGGGAGAAACTCTGCTTTCCCTACAAAGGGCTGATCCCTCTAGATTGCAATGGGCTTGGTTCACACGAGACAAGGGCACGTACACCTCTCTCCATAAGTTTTTGGGGGCTTAAGTCTTAAATGAAACATAACAAACTGGACATCACATCAGCTACATCACTAGGAAATATCAGCACCCAGGAAAACAACAAGCCAACTCCATGGTGGATATTTTGATCTTCTGGCTGGGTGCAAGAAAAGCAAGTAGTGCATTTTTAATTTCTTGTGGTCGGTTGGGGTTGATCCCTACAAGTCATTAACAGTGTGGGCCAGATTCAGCTTATATTCCCACTCCTTTGTGTGCTGCTTTTGTGATGCAAAGGGGACAGAAAGCAGCTAGATCTGGAAAGGTGAAAATTCCCATAGCATGGGGGGAGCTATTAGCTGACATATTGGTGGTGTACCTCGCATCCTGCCTTTCTACTCACTGAATTTCTACATTCATGGGCTGTTTGCCCAAAGTGTACTGTGCTTCTCCTGTCCCCAGCTGGTCCACGGTCCCAGGGGAGCATTGCTGTAGGTATGGGGTAGAGCAGCCTCTAGGGATGTAGCTTTAGCCTGAGATTCAGGAACCCACACCCAGCTCCCTGACAGCCCCCTACCCCTGCTGTGCTGAGTGAAAACTCAGTGCAACAGAAAACCTAGGCCAATGGGTATATTAGTTATATATGTTACGATTTGGTACGATGTCTACCTTTGAGAGGACTTCCTAACTGGGAAGGGGTGTGAACAAGGCAGAAATATGGCACATGCTACATCTAGCATATTAAGAAGATGAGAGAAGGTGCAGAAGTCTAGCTCATCTAACATACCTCTTTAATTTAGGTTTACCAGAGCCTTCCTGGCAACCATGCATACTTCACAGCTGTTTTCCAGGTGGAAATGGGTGAGCTGGGACATATAGAAGGTGATGACAGCAGCAGAGAGCAGACCCCTCCCCCTGTGAGATCATATAGCATTTGAAGGAGGACATGGTGTAGTGCCTTTCATCTGCCACCGGTCAGAAGTTATGTTCATAATTGCTGTTCCATTGTGGTGTTCTGCTGCTGCTGCAATGCAGTTGTGGATTGTGACAGCATTTTCATGCCAAACCTTATTTACAGTCACAGCTAACTTCCTCCTCTTTTGATGCTTGGGGTGAAATTTTTCATAGCCATTGGAGAATTATTATTTTTGGACACTTTTGAAAGCATCTGTGTGTAAAACTGATAGGTTGTTCAGCTGTTATATATTGTCAACTTCTTTATTGAATTGGAATAATTCAGACCCCCTCCCTTTTTTTCTCATTGGACTTCAGGCATGGCATGTACAGAGTACTGAATGATGAATGCACAGTTTGCTTTGGCTGAATAAATTTAGTTTCACAAAACAAAATTCAGGCAATGTAAAAATAATGTAAAACCCATTTTTAGTTTGTCTTATCCCTAAATATCAGACAAATACAGCAAGGTGCATGTTTGCACAATGTCCAGGGGTAAAATAAAGGAGTGGATCTCCATAAAACCAGAGATGGGTCCCTCCTCTCCTCCCTGGCTTGGGGAAGCAGTGATCCCCACAGATGATCTTCCTCCTTGCCTGGTGCAGTGAGAACTTCCCCTTCTTGTTTTGATCTCCTTTAACTACTGCTTGTGTCTCTTTGAATGAGTCCACACTGATATAAAGGAGAGAGAGAAAGAAAGCTTTGAGACGAGACCTAAAACCTTAACACTACATTGTCTAATAAAAAATGATGTGCATATTGTATCTACCATTTCCTGTAAGGCTATCCATACGATATATTGCAGATCCATGCTGTACGTTGCAGAACCCTGGTTTTCCTCTGGACTTTGCAAGTCGAGCCAGCTTGTTACCCACTTGGAGAGATACTGGCAGGAATTCAGTCCAAATTTTGATATGAGTGTGTTTCAGCCACACACAACTGTTTATAAAGAGGCACTCATTTTAGCCTCAACTGCCCTCCATCTGTGAATCAATCTTCTGCATTCCAACCGTGTAAACATTTTTCAGACAACCACCATTAAATAAAAGCAGCAGAGAATCCTGTGGCACCTTATAGACTAACAGACGTTTTGGAGCGTGAGCTTTCGTGGGTGAATACCCACTTCGTCAGACGCAGGTAGTGGAAAATTTCAGGGGATGTTATATATATGCTAGCAAAGCAAGCTAGAGTAACGAGTTGTAGTCATCAGGGACGGTGAGGCTTATCCTGTTCTAGCAGTGAGGTGGTGAAAACCAAGGAGGAAGAGACAATGGTTTCTTGTTAATGGCAAGCCATTCACAAGTCTATTGTTTAGTCCAGAAGCTGATGTGTCAATTTGCCAGATTGAAACTGAAGTCAGCAGTTTTCTCTTTGAAGTCTTGGTAACTGAATTTTTTTGATTGCAGGAGATGCCACCTTAAGGTCTGCTCATAGTGTGGCAGGGAGGTTGAAGTGCTCTCCTACAGGTTTTGTATATTGCCTTCCTGATATCTTGATTTTGTGTCCATTTAATTCTTTTTCCGTAGTGACTGTCCTCAGTTTGGCCGCATGTACATAGCAGAGGGGCATTGCTGGCATATGATGGCGTAATATTACATTTGGTGGACGTGCAGGATAAAATGAACGCAGTGATGGTATGAGCTGATTACTGGTTAGGTCCTGGTGTGGGAGGTTCTGTGTGGTCGCTGGTGTAGATATTGTGGGCAGTTGGCAATCGAGCGTTATGTTGCATGGATTGAATTCTCTTGAGCTAGAAACTACCCTGAACATTATCATCAAAGAGGTCTTGATAAAGGAGGTGCTGTGTCCATCAGAACAGTCTGACTACAAAGGAGGCCACAGACAACTCCCATTACCAGCATCCTACAGCCACTTCCCTCAGATCCCACTGAGGAAATACACTAAGAAACTGGATCATCTACTCAGGACACTCCTACACTAACACCGGACAAACAGCATACCCTAGAGCCCCCAGCCAGGCGTTATTCTTCTACTACCCCAAGATCCCAACCTCGGAAATCCTGGACGCCCCATCACTCAGACATTGCACTCTCAACTGAAGGACTGTTCTTGGATATGTGGACTCTCTACTCAGACCCTAATCGCACCAGCACTCCCAGCTATCTCCGTGACACCTACTGATTCCTGAGGAAACTTACAACGCATATGGTCACCCCAGAAACACCATTAGCACCCATGGATGTAGAGCTCTCTACACAAACATCACACACAGATGGAATCACAGCTGTTAGGAACTAGTATTCCTGTTGATGCCACAGCACAATGGCTTGGCTGAGCTCTGTGCTTTTAATCTTCACACACAATTTATTTCAAGTTTGATGAAACCCCAAAATTAATACCTCAGATCAGTGGCAACTTGCATGCGGTCACCCGCATGGCTCCACAATATGCCTCAATATTTTTATGGCTGACGCTGGACAACGCTTCCTAGCTCTCGTCCACTCTATCGCCCTCTCTCGCCTACGCTACATGATGACATCTTCATCATCTGGACCCATGGGAAGGAGACTCTAGAAAAATTCCATCCACGATCTCAACAACTTCCACCCCACCATACCTCAGCCTGGACAATCTACACGGGAGGTCATTTCCTAGACACCCGGTGCAATTAAGTGATGGTTCACATTAAACACCACTCCTATACGAAAACCTCCGACCGCTCTAGGCTACCTTTCATGGCTCCAGCTTCCATCCGGGCAATCACACGATCCATTGTCTACAGCCAGCATGAGTACAACCGCAATTGCTCTAACCCCTCAACACCCGAGACAACACCTACCAATCTCCACACAAGCATTTTTCAAAACTACAATATCCGCTACGAGGAATTAGGAACAGATTCAACAGAGCCAGACGTGTCCCAGAAGCCTCCTACTGCAAACAAACCAAGGAAGAACAACAGGACTCCACTGGCATACACATACAGCCCAGCTAACCCCTCCAACGCATCATCAGGGAGCTACAACCCATCCTGGACATATCCACACTTTCACGGGTTTTGGGTGGCAGGCCGATCCTTGCCCACAGACAGCCTGCCAACAGAACGTATTCTCACCAGCAACTGCACACCGTACCAAGTAACTCTAGCTCAGGAACCAATCCATGCAACAAACCTCGATGCCAACTCTGCCCACATATCTAACAACCAGCGACACCATCACAGGACCTAACCAGATCAGCCTACCATCACTGGTTCATTTACCTTGCACGTCCACCATGTTATATACGCCATCATATGCCCAGCAATGCCCTCTGCTATGATACATCGGCCAACTGGACAGTCACTACGAAAAGGATAAATGGACACAATCAATATCAGGAATTGGCAATATACATAAAACCTGTAGGAGAGCACTCAAGCCTCCCTGGCCCACAATATAGCAGACTTAAGGTGGCATCTGCATATCAAAAAACTCAGAGGACCGACTCACAGAAAGAAACTTGCTGAGCTTTTCATTCATCTGCATAGTTTGACACCATCAGCTCTGGACGTAAAAAGACTGTGAATGGCTTGCCAATTACAGAACCAGTTTCTCCTCCTCTTGGTGTTTCACACCTCTACTGCTAGAAACAGGGCCCTCACCGGTCCTGACTTCGAACTACCTCGTTATCTCTAGCTTGCTTGCTAGCATATTATTACATGCCCCTGGAAATTTCACTACCTGCGTCTGACGAAGTGGGTATTTCACCCACGAAAGCTCACGCTCCAAAACGTCTGTTAGTCTATAAGGTGCCACAGGATTCTCTGCTGCTTTTACAGATCCAGACTAACACGGCTACCCCTCTGATACTTGACACCATTAAATACAAACTATTAACAGAAAGCCTGTGCTATTGCACGGGTATAATTCCTTAAGATATGTGTAAAAATGCCAAAAATTGGTGAGAACTTAAAAATTGGATGGTAACAGACCATGACTCCCAGTGATAATTGAACCTGATGATATTTTGAACAAAAAAAGCTCTCAAGTCATGCTTGTAGCTGTTTCCATCAGTTCACACTGACTCAGATGTTTTGGGCTTCCGAGTGACACTCTGTGTAAGCTCAAAAGCTTGTTTGTCTCACCAACAGAAGTAGGTCCAATAAAAATTATTCTCATAAATTCTTATAAAAAATGCCTCACCCACCTTGTCTGTCTAATATCTTGGGACCCACATGGCTAGGCCAGGACCGGCGCTAGTTTTCAGCACCCTAGGCAGACGGCAATTTCGCTGCCCCATGCGCTGGTGCAGCGGCTCCGGTGGAGATGCCGCAGTGGTGCCGCCGCAGTGGTGCCTGCGGGGGGTCCACTGGAGCCGCGCGAGCAGCCGACCGTCCGCAGGCACCACTGCGGCAGCTTCACGGGAGCTGCCTGCTGCCCACTCCGGCGGCTGCGATGGCCTGACCCAGGGGACACCCTGGGCTGCCGGCTGCCGCCGGCAGCTCAGACTCCCTCTCTGTCTTAGGCTGGAGCAGGGCTGCTCAACCATTTAAAAAAAATTGGGGGGCACTTTTTGGTACCCCCAAATCTCAGCGCCCTAGGCAACTGCCTAGTTCGCCTAAATGGTTGCACCGGCCTTGGGCTAGGCTTGCCAACATTCCCAGATTGTCCGGGAGTCTCCCCGAATGAGGCTTGATCACCCAGAGGCTACTGAAGTCAATGTGGGAGATTTTAGGCCCCTGCAAGTCCATCAGTGGTGCCTGCTATAGCCCTTCTGCTCCCTACTTGCCTTGGCTCCGCACAGCTCCCAGAAGTGGCTGGCAAGTCCTTCTAGCTGCTAGGCACAGATGCAGCCAGGGGGTCTCTGCGTGCTGCCCCCTCCCTGAGTGGCCACTCCACAGGTCCCATTGGCTAGGAACCACAGCCAATGGGAACTGTGGAGGTGGAGTCTGCAGGCAGGGGCAATGTGCGGAGCCGCCTGGCCATCCCTGAGCCTAGGAGCCGGACATGCCAATCGCTTCTGGGAACTGCCCGAGGTAAGCACCGCCGACCAGAGCCCGCACCCCAAACCCACTTACACATCCCAATCCCCTACCCAAGTCCTAAGCCTCTTCTGCATGCAAATTCCCTCCCAGAGGCCACACTCCCTCCCACACCCCAACCCCCAGCTCCAGCCTGGAGCCTGCACCCCAACCCTCTACCCTAGGCTCAGCCCGAGCCCTTTCCCACACTCCAAACCCCTCAGCTCTTCCCTCATCCCAACCTCATCCCAGCCCAGTGAAAGTGAGAGAGGGTATGGAGAGCAAGCAAGGGAGGGAAAGGGGATGGCGTGACTGGGGGCAGGGCTTTGGAGAAGGAGCAGAGCCTTGGGAAGAGGTGGGGCTGGGGGCTTGGCAAGGGTGTTTGGGTTTGTGGGATTAGACAGTTGGCAACCCTATACATGGCTACACCAACACTGTATGCAAAGATAGCATGACATTCCTGGAATCTTCATGTATAGACGATTCAGATTTGGGACCCAGTACTTCTATGGAACCATGAGAGTGGACAATTATGCCTACGCAGAATCCAACTGACTTCATAGTAACCAAGACAACAATATTTTACAGGCTGAGGGATACAAAAATGCAGTCCTAATATTTATACAACTCTCTAAAACATAAATTTTCAAACTGTCGGGTACATACCCTGGGAGGCACGTCAGGGTCATTGACAGGGTGTCCTATTTTTGATTCCTGCTCAGCTTTTGGGCTCAATGATATCTAGGGGCAATGGGTTTCGCATGCTAATTTTGCACTGTATAAGAAAACAGTATTTCCTTTTTAGAATTTTACATTTGTTACCTCTGCTTTCATTGAATATCCTATTTCTTGACTTCTACAAAAGTTAAATATCCCTGGTTTCCCATCCCTATACTTTTCATTTGTTTATATACCTCTAGCATGTCCCATATTAATTGTTCCACTTTAAGTAGATAATTTTTTTTTTAACCGAGGTAGCCTGGTCTGCTTGTCATAGTATAGACACTGTATGGAATGCTGAGTCAGATGAGCAATGATACTTGCTTCACACTCAGTGCAAATTACACTCTGTAGGCCACACTGGCAATTTATTGTGGAGTTCAAGGTGTTTGAGGTACTGTTTTTGTCAGTTGGGGTTAAATTCATTATAATTCTGTAATATTTTGGTAGGTAATTTTGGTGCCATTATGGAACTATGAATTAGATCTTTAGTACAGATCCTTATTAATTTGTCAATTGATAAATTTGTCAACAAAAGTCATAGGCATATTAGTGACAATTTAACTAAAAATAATTCCAAAACTAAAAATTTAGAAAAGTATACAATTACTTAACTACTGAAACATCAAACTGATTCAAAATTGCCTTACTAAATATGGTTGCATAGTTGAACCATTTCATTCTACATACTCCACACTTACAAATAACATACATTAACCCCAAGTATACGTTTATTGATTCAAAACTACTTTCACATTTACTTTAAATTAATTAGTAGGTACAGTATAAACACAAGTAATCTTTGGTTTGAATTTATAATTCATTAATTTAAGCATTTTTTCCTTTTTCCAAGAAGCTGTCATTTAATGTAATCTTACAAATCATGTGTTTCCTGGAAAATCTCCATGTAAACCTTTTCTTGGTTAAAAACATGTTATGCTGAACAAGTGTCATGAATCTTCCAGTCTCAGCACTCTCTTATTAACCCAATATTATTTCTAGGCATCTGAAGTAGAACTTGTTATTGAAATACATTACATTCTGATGTAATTTATAGGCTTTTATAACTAGGGTATGTTCTCTGAGAAGTATTTAACTTAGAATAACTAAGTCATCATAAAAGGAAATGCACATATAAAAGTGTTTTTTACATTTATCAAGTGGAATTGGTGCATAGATACATTCTCACGATCATTTTGGAAGGTTGCAATGTCCGGTTTCTCAAGATACACAAACAGTTCAGTTGAAGGCAGTTCTAGTTCAAGTGGTGTGTTGCTGTAGTATCTCTGTGGTCTTTATTTAGGGAGATCTGAGTGCTTTTCAATGGTGTATTAAGCAGCAGGACTAGCATCTGACATATATGATTTATCATTTTAATCTAACTTCAAGCACTTCAAAATATATCAAATCATGAAAAAGAGGAAAGAGATAGTCCTTTGTCACAAATGTACCAGGAATTTGTTGTCACTAGTTGTTTCTGTAAAGCATAAAAAAAAAGCTTCTGCTTGCAGTGTTCAAGCCTATACTGGTATGCCTAACATTAATTATTATTAACATCATCCATATCTTATGGATGTTGTCATGAAATCTCTGAATTACTAATAGAGACAGTGTTGTCTGGTGGTATAAGCAGGATATTGGGATTGAGAAACTCCCACGGTCTAATGCTGACTCAGTTACTCACTGTGTGGCAACCTCCTGATATTTGTTTCCTATTTTTTGGCTGTGGGTTTCAGGGTTCCCGAAAGACCAGTCCTGGCTAACTGTAGGGGAAACTGCTAATAATCTGTGACCTCCAGGAAAAATCAGTGACAAGCTTTAAACCTCAGTGATTGGTGTACACCAATTATGTTTGCAAGGCTATCTTCACAGAGGAAAACACCTAGAAACTTGCTTTTCTTAATTTAATGAAAGCGGGGAGTCTCCTTTACATTTCTAGGGCTTTGTGGGCCCCCAAAACAAGGTGTATATCTGGGTTGCTACAAATCTAAGGCCAGGTGGTTTTTTGATACTTTTACTTATGCTGAATAGTATCTAGCTGTAATCAAGGGGACCACTGAAAGAATAAAGTATGAATTGGCATGAGTAAGCCCTCAGGGCTTCAGTAATCTCTGCAGTAGCAATGCAGAGATAACATTTAGACAACAGTTAAGACACATATTTTTTAACAGTGAGGGTAATTACCCACAGGAACATTTAGCAAGAGAGGATCTCCACCACTGGAAACTTTAAATCAATTTTGCATGTGTTTTTTGTCTAAAAGATAAGCTCTAGTTCAAACAAGAATGATTTCAGGGAAGTCTTATGATGTATGTTATGCAGGAGGTCAAACTGGATGATCACAATGGCTTTATAATATATAAAGAGAAGATGCAGGAGCCACTGAAGATGTCTCAGTGTGGGAGGATCAGGAAGGTTATTTGGGCCCTGAATAAAACATCCTTCTTCAGCAAAGTGCTTAAATCCCCATGGATTAAAGTTAAGCATGTTCTTAAGAGTTCTTTGAATCAGTGCCTGTGTAAACTTCCACCCACTAGAACATGCCCCATCTGCCTGGGCCACATGTCTTAATCAGCTCTGGCCCCCTTGTGCACTGTCCTGAGGCTTAACCCTGGCACAGAACTAGCCTACGTGGACATATGGGGTTTATTTGCCCTAAGACTGCAGGCCAGATTCTGCCTCATTTACTCAGCCTGAGTTGTATCTTCTTCCTAGACTAGGACTATGCAAGGAGAAAGTTATGACTCAGTATGAAGAAGGGTGGCAGAAATTGTCTCTATCAAATAGACCCAGGGCATAGTCCTCTGGGTGAGGGGTAACATACGGGTACGTTTAGACTACCCGCCATATCGGCGGGTAGCGATCAATTTCTCAGGGATCAATATATCGTGTCTCATCTAGACGTGATATATCGATCCCTGAAAGCGCTCCCTTCGACTCCGGAACTCCACCAGCACGAACGGCGGTAGCGGAGTCAACTGGGGGAGCCACAGACGTCGATCCTGCACCATGAGGACGAGAGGTAAATCGATCTAAGATACTTCGACTTCATTTATGCTATTCACATACCTGAAGTTGTGTATCTTAGATCAATCCCCCACCCCCAGTGTAGACCAGCCCATAGATAATGGTTATCACTAATCAGGATGCGAGCTTGTGTTTAAAAATTAATTAAACAGCTCAAGAAGCTAAATATTTTAAATATTGGGGTGTTGTCAACAATACAACTAACTTGTGCCTCTCTATCTTACTTGATGATTTTAAAAATCTGCTTTGTGGCATTTCTCAGTTAGTCTCTTTTTCTTAACATCCTCCTTGTAATGTAAACATAGGAAAGAGATAGAGGTAGCAGAACAAAGAGCTAAATGTACAAAACAGTACCCCCCATCTCTCTGTTGAATCATGTACTATGGAAGAGGTACCACACTGAGTTTTTGGGAACAGAATGATAATAGTGTTCTCATCTCTATCCTAGTAGGGAACCACTGTACTTTTTTTCCCTTTAAATCAACTCCACATTCACTCAGAAACTTTACTATAGGAAAGACTATTATACTGCTTCATTAAAAAATGAAAACATAAGAAAATGCACCAACTGAACTGGCAGGCCTGATAGGAAAATACGTGTATTAATCTACAAGACAGACACATTTGAAGGTTGTGTTCTAATGTAGATTGCGTTATGTATCCAAACCTCAAATGGTGTTTAATTAATTATGAGAGATTGGTTTAGGAGATCACATTTCCCCTTATCAGTCAATCAACATATCACTTCACTAACTCAGCTTTTGATGTTGCTTCTAAAACAATCATGTTCTTAATATAACTTTTGATACTTACCTAATTGTAGACTGGGAAGTTTTTCTTAAAGTGTAGGCTTTGGAGAGCTCATTTCTTTTTTTGTTTCCTTAGCAACGGGATTTGAGAAAAGAGTCCACTGGGAACTGAGCATGGAGCTTTCAAGTTTACAAGTGCAGTTTCTTATCATGAGGGACTATTTTTTCAGAGACATCCATAGCAGCACAATAACATGCACTCTTATCTGCCTGAGGCTCATCATTAAAAGAAATCTCTATTAAAATATACTGATCTAGTATTTCATATGCGTTGTAAAAAGGAAACTCCATCTTCATTGAACGCAACCCTCATCATTTTCACTGGCATTGTTAACAGAAATATTTGACTTTCTTAACAATTCTTTCAGTTTCCTACATCTTAGAAAGTGAATAGGTGTCAATTAGGTAGAAGAGGCCTAAACACTTGCTCTGAGGAGCAAATGAAGGAAGGAACCTCCATTGTATTATATAGAAAAGCCCTAAGATTAAATTCCCACAGCTGAGTTCACCTGAAGTTGGAAAAAGGTTCTGTTCCATTTTGTTTCTTATATTCCACCTATTATGATAGTATCTGAGTGCCTTCCATAGTTAAAAATGAACACGGTTATTAATATCAGTCAACTACTGTTTCTTCTTCATCCCTGCACAGAGGAAAAGTTATGTGGAATGGTATCTAGCAGGGGACAGTGGAGGGGAGTTGGTTGCTGGGTTTTTTGTTTTGTTTTTTAGGTATAAACATGTTGCTATGTGAAAATAAACAGGTTCAAGAAATGAGTTTTTCATTTGGGCCAGTAAGTACTCAGGTTTGTTATCATTCTTAGTGCTTTGGGGAGTGAATTCCACTGTCTTGGGTCAACACCCAAGAACTTCCTGTCTCCCTGTTCTTTACCCTTGCTCCCGAAAAGCTGAGCTGCCAGGGGCAGTTAAGAACCTGGTGGTGAAGATGGTCCAATAAATAATCCTGGCACCATGCATTAAGAGGAAAGATTCTATAATGCAGTGGTTTTCAAACTGCGGGCCATGACCCAGTACTGGGTCACAGAATGTAAGGCACTGGGTCTCGGCAGCTCTGGTCAGCACCACCGACCGGGCTGTTAAAAGTCCTGTTGGCAGTGCTGCCCGGCTAAGCAGGTTAGTGTCTACCTGATCTGACACCCTGCTGCTCCCTGGAAGCGGCCAGCAGCAGGTCCGGCTCCTAGGAGAAGGGCCACAGGGCTCTGTGCACTGTCCCCGCCCCGAACACCAGCCAATGGGAGCTGGGGGGCAGTGCCTGCAGGAGAGAGCCACATGCAGCTGCTTCCGCACCTCCGTCTAGGAGCTGGAGCTGCTGCTGGCCACTTCTTGGACGCAGTGTGGTCCGCGGTGCCAGGACAGGCAGGAAGCCTGCCTTAGCACCCCCACTGCACCGCTGACTGGGAGCCACCCGAGGTAAGCCCGTGCCCCAATCCCCTGCCCCAGCCCTAAGCCCCCCCCAAACCTGGAGTCCCTTCCTGAACCCCAAGTCCCTCAGCCCCACCTAAGAGCCTTCACCCCCTCCCACATCCCAACCCCCTGCCACAGCCCAGACCCCTCTCCCACACCCTGAACCCCTCATTGCTGGCCCACCGCACAGCCCTCACCCCCAACATACCAACCCTCTTCCCTAGCCCTGAGACCCTTCCACACCCCAAACCCTTCATCCCCAGCTCCATTGGGTCATGGGCATCAATAATTTTCTTCAACTGGGTGCCAGAAAAAAAGTTTGAAAACGACTGCTATAGTGAGCAAATGCACTGAAAGAGTATGGGAAGATGTGACTTTAGTAATTTGTTTTGCACAGCTGCGTTCTACACCAGTTCCAGTTTTTTCAAGGTTGATTCTTTCACATCCAGGGTACATTCCAGTGAAATAATTCAGTCAGGAAGTGATGAAGACCTGTGTGTTCACAGCCAGGTCCTCATCAGCAAAGAAGGGATGGAATGTCCCAACCAACTGAGGGTGGTAGAATGTATTTCTTACAGATAGTGCTTATATATGAGTCTACAAGGAATGAAGGATTACAAAGCTTGTGGCCTTTATGAGGATCTGTTGGCATACATCCTAGACTAGTGGAGATAGCAGGTGGAAGTGAATTCCCTGAAATGTTACCTTTCTGTCAACAAGCGTAACTTTTATCCTACTTTGGTTTAGCTTCAGCCAACCCTGGTTTCTCCATTGCTGATCTCAGCCAGATTCTGTGTGAAAGTGATTAGATTCTGACTCATTTTGCACAAGAATTCCCTTTACAATATGTCACTTGCTTCCTATCCAGGCAGAAAGTGGGTGAAGAGAGATAGGAAGTGGCAAAGCCTTCTCTCTGTCCCAGACTAGCTGAATCAGTGCCAGGTGTGTATGCTATAGTACATTACTATTTCCCAGGAGGAAGCAGAGGAGGAATTCTAACTCAGAACTATGTTTCTGAGTCAAAATGCCTCCTGGGTAGAGCTGGTCGAAAGTCGGACTTTCCATTTCATGGGAAATTCCAACATTTTGAAATTTGTTTCCCAGGGACTTCTCCTAAGACAGTGTAGACCACTTGCTCAGGGCTTTGCCTGAAGTCATCACTTACTTATAGAAAGCAATACAGCAGGATAGCTATGAAGAACAACAAACTGAGGGAAAAAAGAGACAGTTCACTCTAAAGTGAAACTGCTGTAGCTGTGCTAATTAAACATTTAAGATAACTTCCCTGCCTTTGATTGGCCAGTTAAAATCACCCATATATTTAAAGGTCTGAACCTGAATCCTATATCAGTACCCATGTGGGTGGACCTTTGTGTAGATTTATGCAGCATACCACTGAAGTCAAGTCAGGATCAGCCTTCATGGATCCACTGCACATCAGGGGCCCAGAATAGCTTTGTGCAGAGGGGCAGATTGGGGGATAATATGACAGCTGAATACTGTCCAGCTCCTGGAACTCTTGGATGAGGAAAAACAACTCCAGTTAGTGTCCCACACAGCACCACTGGACATTGCAGAACATCAAGCAGCACAGAGGTCTTCAAACACCCACAAGGTTAACAAGAAAAAGGAAAGCTCTGCTTCTCAGGAGCAACCAGCAGTCTTCAGAATTCATTAATCAGTCATGCAAAATCACTAACATATTTGTATATTGTACATCCCACAACAGTCAGTCAAACACTTGCCAGTGTATATGCAGCATAGACCCCCCTGCATCTTAAGTTTAATGCAAAGCAGGCTTTTGATTTCAATATGCACATTTTTCATGATTTTAAAGAAAAAAATAGAAAAGGTGGCTTCCCCTTACTCCTTACGAAAACTGAATCATTCCATATTTTCAGTATCTCAGATATTTAATTATTTTACAGCAATTGTGTGTTATGATGCTGAATGTTTACAATAAAACACGAAAGCAATATACTTCTTATAGAACATTCACATTCAATAGTACTGCCCAGCTGAGTCAATAGAGGCCTCATTCTCATTTACGCTGGGGTCTTCTCTACCACAATTAGGTACAGTGCACTCGGGAACAGGTAGTGCACACTAGCAGGGTCTAGGCCAACCAATTAATGCACACCACATTAATGTGCTTTAGAAATTACACCTCCTCATAATGTGTGTTATGTAGACAAGACCACTTTACACCACACTGGGGTGGGGGGTAAATAAGTTTTAAAGTGGGAGTCAATTTCATTTATACCTACTTTAAGGTCTCCTTACAATGCAAAGTGACCTAACTAGAAATGAAAATCAGATCCCAGGAATTGCTTCATGGATTTCAATAGACTTTGGATCTTGCCCCTATTGCACTATAAAAAATGGCTTAGGCCTTGTCGACACACGTAAGTTGTAACACTTCAGCTATACCACTAGAGTTATAGCAGGGGGAGGGATAGCTCAGTGATTTGAGCATTGGCCTGCTAAACCCAGGGCTGTGAGTTCAATCCATGAGGGGGCCACTTAGGGATCTGGGGCAAAATCAGTACTTGGTTCTGCTAGTGAAGGCAGGGGGCTGGACTTGATGACGACCTTTCAAGGTCTCTTCTAGTCCTAGGAGATAGATATATCTCCAATTATTAGAGCTATTCCCCTAGGATAGGCACAGTTATGAATATGTGCAGGAAGGGGAATAAGTTATATTGGTATAAGGCACCTTTATACTGATACAAATGCATCCACAGTAGGGGGCTTATTCAAGTTAAGACAAATTGAAGCCTACTGCCCCACTACCTTCTATGTCGAGCATGATTCCCACTTACCATAAGATTGATTTACACTGCTCTGGCAGTGCAAAAGGGCCATAAAGTGGTTATAATGTAAGCAACATTCATTTCAACGCCCCTTTGCACTGCCCCAGTGGTGTAAGGTGACCTTAGTTTAATGGGAATCTGGCCCATTGTGTAGCTGTGTAAACCTGTGGAAAACAAATGTAGATCACATTTACACCCTCTTTGCAGAGATATAAAAGTCACTCCACTTTAGGTATAGCCTGCTCACCTTACTCACATGAGTAGCCCTATTTACTCCCATCGTGCCTCCCACAACCTGCAGAGGCATACCTCACACAGTCTACACTGCTCCATCAATAGGTGTTGGAACCAGGAGCACTGGGGGTGCTGCTGCAACCCTCTGGCTTGAAGTGGTGTCCATCATATACAGGGGTTTACAGTTTAGTTCAATGGCTCTCAGCATCCCCACTATACAAATTGTTCCAGCACCCCTGGCTCCATTTGGATTTTAAGTGGACTTATTTTCAGCTGTGACTACATATTTGGTAGGAATAGTGATCATGACAAATATAGGCTGATTTGCTTAAATAGTTACTGAAATCCCTGCATGGTAATAGCAGTGCTACTAGATCTATTGATAATGGAACAGAAAAATAGTATGGGAACGATAGGAAGGCTACCGCTGCTCTTCTTTGTCAAGAAGCATGCTCCTCAGTCTTAGTCTGCACTACAGTCTGAGGTATAGTGAGCCATTCACAATGTTCAGTGTTCACCTTTACAAACCATTGAAAGTAGCTACTTTGCTGCAGCTATCTGGATCTCTTAACCCCCTGCTTTCCATCCAGTAGATGTCACTAAAGTCAATAGAAATTGTTACTCGTATGCCTGGGAAAGATTTACGAAGCCAAAAGGGCAGGAGAAACAATGGAGTAGAAAGGCTTTATGGCCCCTGCTATACTTTGGTCTTCATTGATTAATCCAGATATTTTTATGCAATTTTAGTAGAGAATTTTCACGAGCTGTGTACTCTGAGTTTTTAAGTGTAAACATTGCTGAGTAAAGGAAGTTGATATGTGACACTAACTACCTAACGTAATTTCCCTAATATTAAATGTTGGCTGGTATAAACTTTTGCATAGATGCTTTTGAAGAAACTTAAGAAATGTAGAATTTTTGTGCATAGCGTGCCTAAAAGCCAGTGAGAGTTTAGAGTGTGCAAGCTAGGTTGAGTCAAGTCCTGATTGCACTCTACAAAATGTTAGTGGTTTAGCATAAATGGTCTTTTTTTCCCCTTGGTGTTTTATGAGTTGGACTCATGCTAAGAGGCATAAAGAAGGCAAACTGTACCGGTTATTCCACAGAAAATTCTAAATCACTTTGAGTTTAAACACACTAACATTGTTATTCTCCCTAAACATCTCTGTAATGACATTTAAACTAATAAAATATATTATTTAAAAATAAGCATGCTATCTTATTTTATATTACATCCTATGAACTGAATCTTATAGTTCTCAGTTTTTACTCCATCTTTACTTAGGCAAAATTCCCAATGATATCAACCTGCTGTACTAAAATTGCCTAGGATGGCTGGAGTCATTAATAAAGATTGAAGTTATAATGCAAAGAATACAAGGCATTTCTACTCCATTGTTCAAAACACATGATGATATTAATCAGAGTTTTGCTAGTAAGCACTAAGTAAAAACTAAGGACCAGATTATGCTCTGGTCTTCCAGTGTAAATCTGGAGTAACTCCACTGAATTTTTGATGATTCCCTAAAAAGCATGTGTCATGGTATAATTCCCAAATCTGGACCTCAGCGTCCAAAAGACTGGGTACCAGCATGAAAGCCTCTAAGCTTAATTACCAGCTTAGAACCAGTAGCGCTGCCACCAACCAGGAATTCCAGTGCCTGGTACACTCTGGTCCCCCCAAA
>NC_133769.1:180832176-180908378 GCF_003597395.2 Chelonoidis abingdonii | reverse complement strand
GGAGGATGGGTTATCCTCCCGCGCCCACAACACCCCTGAATCTCTATTTTATCCACTACTGTATAGGCTAGTGGGTATCGTCTCTCCGACCAGGAACCTCACTTTCAGCTTCAGCTAGAGTATTCATATAACATCAGTTCCTGCTAAGTATTACACTCAGTGGATCAAACGGGGTGAAATTCACCCTTCTCGGGCAGTCCTAGGTCTCATACTTTGCCTGGCTCTCAGTCCGTGGGAATTCACTCTCCTGCAAGTTAAGACTGCAGGATACCAGCGACGCTTAATCCTAACATCAGTGGGTTTGTCTCTTCACGACTCGCTTCTTTCTGGAAAAAGACAAGCAAATACAACACAGAAAATATTCAGTTAAAGAACCCAGGAAAGCCAGAGCTTAACGCACTGCCTAGTCTCACGATGAATCCACGTCCACAGCGGCAGTTTGACATTGCAAGCACTACTCCCTCCAGACTCAGTTCCATGATGGGAACAAGATAAATTACATCAAGTACTTGATCGACTTTTTAACAGACCAGTAAGTTCTTAACCATAAACTTTGGGTCTGGAATTTTTTTTACTTAAATGTTGTTGATGTACAACCAGATGGACGTCTGGTCAGCTAGGGAAATCCTGATTCACTGCTCCCCGGCATTGATGGCATTATTACAGATAATAAGTATAGCTCCCTCCTTCAAGACTAGGGAGTCAAAATCTGAAGAATTTTCAGTCAAGTACACAACGGACGAGAGAAAGAAATTGTCTTTAAAACTTTGCCCATAAACCTTTATGATTAATCATGAATTAGCTGCATCATATGCCTACTCCCACCCAACTGGTTTCCAGAGACCAGACACTATCCTCCACAGTTATTTAACAGAAAGCTACTTTTGAATTATCCCTTTGTCCTCCATGTTTGACATTACCTTTCTTCCTATCGCTGTCCAAGAGCTACTTTTAGTTAACGGTAGGTCAATTTCGGACGTCGCTCCACAAATTCCAGGGGCGCTATGATCCGATATCCCAGTTGAATTAGAAGTTTGTTTTTAAATGACCTTCCTGCACATTCTGGTGCCAGACTTTCCACTCCAGATTCCCAACAGAGGGCAAGTAATCACTAGATCTGAACCTCCGGATGATTAAACTCATAGTAGCTTAGTACAGATTCCTAGCAAACCGTGCGAGCATTTTCATTTGTAAAACCACATCCTTCTTAGAGAATATGGGTCTCCTGATAACCATCATGTCTTGATCTGGGCCCCACTCTCCAATTCCTCTATTACATCTTATATTTGGGCCCTGCTGCTCAGCGGCACCCATAGTCTAAGTTACCCCCCTTTCCCCTCATGCTCGTCATGCCTATCCTCATCCCTTGAGAACTTTGCCCAGCACTTTCCAGTGTTTCAGAAACACTCTTTCCATCTTATCACAGGCAAGTTCAGATCGGTTCCAGTAAGCAATTTGTAGCCTTGGGTCCAGTTATGAAGAAACAAGTGGGCAAGTAAATATATTTTATTGGACCATACTTCTGTTTGAGACTGTAAGCATCAATATCATTAGTGATAGCCGTGATTAGTCCGAAACGTAAAAGCAGCAAAAGAATTCCTGTGCAGTCTTATAGACTACACAGACGTATGGAGATGAGCTTTTGTGGTGAATACTCCAACGCTCCTGTTAGTTTATAAGTGCCCCGGTCTGTTGCTGTTATATCTTCCGCAATCAACACCTCCAGCTCCCCCCTGCTCAACTAGATCACAACGCATGCAACCCGCGCTATCCCTGTTAACACTGGCTTAGAGCTCACCCACACTCGACCATCTTAAGCGACTACTGTAAATCAACGCTTTATGACTGCCCTCTCCAGAGGAGATCCTGTTTCTTTCAACACGTCTGCGATGACATAAGATCGCTAACGAGACGTAAAGTGTCCAATGCTCATTGCATAGCACGTAGGACCTGCCCAAGGATCACCAATGGGCCCATTGGCTTATCCTCTCTGATGCTCCGCAACCAGCTCTCATCAGAAGCCACACGCAATCCAGCCCACCACCTTTTACATAAACTGTCCCACACCGGAGTAAACTTGATCCTCTTAAAGCCACATGATTTCTATATACCCTGACACACATCTGACGCTCCACCTGTGCTCCCTATATAGCTTTGGCGGACACAGCCATCGGCAAGAGGAAGCGGCGTGAACCTCTTTAACTAGTTACGGCATAGGTTGAAAGCTTCATGACTCGTGAGGAATTCTAGTCAATTTAACCTCCGCCTAGCTCTGCACTGAACTTCGGCTACGGAACGCTTCGTCATAAACACTTGGAAATACGGCCACAGCATGGAAACCGCGAATTCCTTAATGAGGAGCAGCAAATTCCCGCACTGGATAGTAGGAAAAGGCAGAGTGACCACATGCTGATTTCAGTAGAATACCACAAGCTGCTAGAGCCACTACCGCGTACTGGCACTAGCACTGGCCACTTCAGAGCAATTGTCTACGCTGCGACTGCATGCACTAACTTAGTCAGCAACCACAACACCAAAGCTCAGCAAGCACTAAACGGTTTGACTCGCCCCAGGGTGCCAGGGCGGCTGCCTTGCAGGCGCGTTCCACTGCTACCCTTACTGCATCACACTTCCCGACTGCAATCAGGACCAAGCGTCACCCAGCCAGCGAGCCTTAGGCCCAGCAATTAAGGCTCATCCTGTAGCAATCCGACATTGCACTCTTACTGGGGTGTACAAGAAGCATGCACAGTTGGCCCTACTGCTACTCCATGCTTAGCGATAGATGCCCAAAGCATGGCTGCGTCCAAGCCCAGGCAAGCCTAGCACCAACCAAGAGTTACCTTCATTCTGGAATGCACTTGACTTTGCGGACTGACTCCAACACAGCCTCACTTTTTATGGCATCCAAGTCTCTGAGCACCTGCTGACGATTTCCTTCAGATCTTCCCCGGGATCGCTCTGTCAGCTCCGTTGCTGAGCAAGCATTACAGACCGTAACGCAGCTTGTTTGTGCCAGCCCTGTCGGCCCTTCCCTGAGGCAAGCTGGGTCTGTGCCGGGACGCCTCCTCCTCCGCCGCCCTCCTCGATATATCGCGTCAAGCGCGAAATCCCTCCCTACCAGGACTCATCCATCACCGCTATTCCCTTCTCCTCCAGCCGAAACCACCTATGACCATAACCTGGCAGCTACCCTAAGCGACCCACTAGCCTGAACCTTCCCATGCACCTTATCCTGATCAGATCACCGAGACAGGACTGATCCAAGAATGGCACCATTTAGGTCTAGTGCTCAGAAGGCATGAACTCTGGGGCCTAGCAGGTATGGCAGGGCAGTGGAATGCCACGCCTACAACCTTCGTCCACTGACGCTGCATGGAAGAGGATCCTGGCGTCATTACCTTTCTTGCATTTCCAGCGCTGCATGGCTGCTTGTCACTGCTGAACTGGATTTAGGTACCCCTCTGGTTCTGAATGCGAGAGCAGGCTTAGCATACCTCCTCTGACATTGTGCTAACAGAGACTGGTTGAATTATCGCCTCGGCTCCTTAGCCCCAAAAAACCTCTGAGGAACGTAAATCTGTGGACTGTGACCACTGAAAGACGATCCATCCCAGAGAGTAGCGCTAGCAGCTCACGTCCTGAGCAGCGTTCATTACCTTTCCCGGGTATGGCTCACCAGAGTGCGACGGAGCCTACTGCGAAATCTGGCAGTATACGCTGTAACCGAACAATCCATCAGACATATATACCGGCCTTCCCTAAAGAGGAAGTTCCAGAGGCAGCTGCTCAGGCCACTTGGCTGTTGACAGGGTTCCCTATCTTACCTCTCGCTTGTTATATGCCACCCCGAAGGATTCCTCTCTTCGCCCCGTGTTCAGATACCATAAGCAACGGGCAGATATACACTCGTTCGAATGCCCTGGACCCTCACCGCGACCCACTTAGCAGCCCTGCTTGAATGCTGGGCCTATCTATTTCTTCTTACTAATTCACTTCAGTCATCTATGAATCTGATAATACCCCGTATCACGCGTTTGGCTTCTCGCTGCTCATCACGTGCCGCCCATCCCTAGGTTAAAATTCATCCCAGGCTCCTCGGGGCTAATATGAAAACTCTCTTCATGCCACGCGTCCACACTTGTATTAGGTATTTTTCTCTATATTCTTTCTTTTCTATGATTCTTTTTTTAGACAACTATAATTCAAACACAATCTATGCCCTCTGATCATACAGCCAACTTTAGTAAACTACATAGATTTAAAGATCCCCAATAAACCCCCTGACCCTATAATATCATGTCGCGGAAACACCTTATTCCGGGTTTGTCTACTCAGCTTACTTCTTACTTCTTTTAGACTGAAGTCACACTTTTCCACCTATACTTATTTAGCCTTGATGTCACGCTCTAGAAACTACTTTCACATCAGGACAGCACACCTAAAAACACACGATCAAACTTCAGAAAACAACCCACCCACAACCCCTACCGGTATTGTGAGGCAAGCCCATGCTTTTTGGGCCATAAAACTATCACAAATAATTTTCTTATAGAACATTCTCTAGCCTCTCACCACCCCATCAGAAAGATACGCAAAAATTCTTTTGAAAGACTAACTTTTTGTTGTTTATAATTTTTGTTTCTCCTGGTTCTAAGAGTACCAACGCAATTTCCTCATCTCCCACACTTTTAATCAACTACTATAGGGTTTACCTTTTTTTTATGCGGAATGACTTCAAATGTTTTGCTAAGAGATATTTTATATAGCTGGAATCAGTCTATAACTAAAACCCTGTACCTGTTCCTTTTTAATTACAATTTTCGTTTTCTCTCTGTAATAAACTTTTCTTTAAACCGATGTTTTTTTTCTTGTAAGCCGTACGTGTGATTCCAGAATTAAAGCTATCGCGCTAGTAGTAGACTCCTCGTCTCTCTCATGGAGGTCTGGAGAGGAGGATAGGAAGTGTAGTTTTCCTCTTTCTAACATTCAAGGATGTTTATCCATGATCTTCCAGTAACCAGGCGAAACGACTCTGGGAGACATTGTGGGAAGGTTACTCTTGGGTAGATCCATAAGTCGTTAGTCTTGGTCCCCAGCGAATTATGAAGGACGAGTCAGCATGGAATCTGTTTGTGCAGCTAATGTTCTAAGCTAAGCAAGTTAAGGAATTCATCTGGTAACTCCCATTCTTGGACGCTAATTTAAGTCAATGTACAATACACAGGCTAAGCCGAACAGGGCAAGATACGGTCCATTAGATGCTGACAATAACTCCAGTCCACTAAGAGGTGGCTTAGAGGACAGCAAGTTCCCCGAAGACGGACAGGTCATGTGCATGCTGGAGGCTGATTCATAAAGACGCGAGTCATGAGAACCCTTCTAGACAGGAGTATAGTCTCACGCCTCTTCGTGGTGTCTTGATCAGATTCCAAAGAATGCCAGCAGAGCAGCATCACCTTTTCTTAACCCAATTCATTCAATGCACCCCTACAACCTTCCTCTTCATTTAATAGAAGAGTCAACACATAAGATTGTTACTGTGAAAGCAAGGCTAACCGCAGAGCAGCACTCTCTCCAATTGCCCAAATGGAACTTTCCCGATACAGAGTATCATGAGATACGGATACATTTCAAGATAGTTTGGCCCCTAGTACTGTTTCTTTATTACTGGAACAACACATTAAGCAAGCGTGCACCCGCAGGTCCCTTGGAAAAGCAAATAAATGCAGTCGCTCATAGCAGATATCCATGCCAATAGCCAAGCCAAAGTCTGAAGGAACGCAGCTCCACAATTGGGCGTCACCCAATTCAGTCACCCTTCTTAAGGATCAGGCCTTAGTACTTCAACCAACACTTCAGCAAGTTGTATGCGGGGGGAGCCAGCAGAGCCGGGAGTCTGAGATAGAACCCTAGGAGATCTTTGATCTCCCTTTCCTCGTTCATAACATCGTATGCCCCTTAAACAACAACATATGCTTCTCAAGTGCAGTTTTGTTTTTCTTTCCAAATATTCTCAGGAGGGCATGACTTACTGCCAGAAGACAACAATGAAATCCTTTTTACTTCCACACTAGCATTCATCTCATTGCGAGGATTAGCCTACTGGATAAGCTTTCTAGAATGTTATTATGCAGCATTTTCCTCAAAACCTCTCCCCTCATCTCCCCAATAAAGCAGACAAACATGCCATTGTTAAATTATGAGATACTAAACCAAAAAGACATGACAGACCACGAGTTCTCACGTAGCACTAGCTGAGACCACCAGCGCCGCCTTTATGAATTCACGAGCCTGTATTCACACACATGAAAGCCTCACCGTATAAATCCTAGAACCCAGCATACATGCCAATCCCTTCGAAAGTCACCATGCAATATCCAGAAGATACACCACCAACTATTCTCCATTCTTCCCATCAATAAAAATCTATAAACAAAAGAGCACCGCCAGCTCAATTCCAAATGCCAACACGATTACAAGTCTTACATGCTAATATTAAGAAAAATATGTGGTTTAGCTAGGTCAGCAAAATACAACCCGTCACATCTAATACAACGCTGGAAGAGTAAGGAGGAAAAGCGATACAATTCTTAGAGAAATCGTGCAAGAATGCTGTTCGAAACTCTGAAGTACGCAAGACCGACCTCTTCTGAATTGCTTGCTAAGAACATGGATGCTGCATACTCACTCAACTGAAGTTACACCTTGGTATAATAAAGCTAAGCGTCCAAACTGAAATAAGAATGCCACAGCACCCAGTCACCCCATCTGGCTATGTCCCCGCTGTCGAGCATAAGACTCATTTGTGGGAACAATAATTGCCTAGTAATATTGACTCAAAATGATTTGTCACTCATCAGCCCAGCAGCCCTGTGAAGAGAATCTTTTGCTCCCGTTGATCTATTGACTCACGCATCAGTTCCTTTGCATTATGTTAATTCATTCCATAAAATCGAACAGGAACATGCTCACCTTACCACAGTGCCAGGCGCCCAGCCTAACAACTGAGCATACAGCCCTTGTTGTCGCCCTCATCCCGTATGTTCCGATCCGGCTCCTTCCGATGCCCTTTGCCGGGGATCCTTGATTCAGACGCATGTTTTATTGTTTCCCCCTGACTCCCATGTATATCCAAGCACGTACGTCCTGTTTTGACCTCTCGTTTTCTACCCTTGCGATTTCTCAACGTCGAGGTGAACTTCCTTGCTCCCTTCCAACGCTTGTTACCGGATAATTGCCTGCCTTCTCATAGATTGTCGCTGGTGGTAGACCTCTCGGCATAGATACTCACAGTGTTCCTCGTGTTTACAGGTCGGAAGAGTTATTCTTATGCTAAATCTCACTGCGCTGCTGACTTGAGCATTCTTGCCCTACTTTTGACCTGCGTTCTAGCCAGATCCGTCCCAATCTGTTTCACCTTAATGGAATATTCCCTAAAGCCAGAAGTCCTATCGCAGACCTGAGTTGGACAGGAATTCCTCCCGCCTACGAACATCACAAACTTACGCTCAACAATTCTATCGTCACTCTAAGTCTCTTAATGCAGAGGTTCAGGCTAGTGTGCGAGAACCGAGACCCCAAGTTTACCCTATTATGAAGCTACCATCACTACTATAGGATTTCTCTCATGTCCTTGAGATAGCAATAGCTAAGTTCGAGGACGAATTCTTCCTATTGACCTAGTCGCATCTAACGCAGATTTATGTTGCTTATCTCTATGTCTAACGGAGTGTGATTTATCCACAATCTGGAGTTGACACAGCTAGTTATTAATCGCTCTCTTTCCTCTGTGCCTCTCTCTATACATTATATATATCGCTGCTGCTTCTCTATTAACCAGTACCACACTGATACATTTCCGGCTATTAAATATACCCCTAAAATAACGTTACAGTTATATCAGCGATTTCCGTATCTAACGCTCACTCCTTAAATTCTTATCATCTCATATATGCCTTAGGCATCGGAAGATTTTTCTCTCGACTTATTCTTGCTTTCAAGACATGAGATCTCATATGCGCTTCCTTATAGATCACACTTGCGGGCTTTCGCATCCTGAATTCTTTCCGTCGCCTCACGTTCATTCAATCACGAGCATCGAGTTTTTTCGAACTGTTTATATCCCAGTCATCGTCTACTTTTTTAGCTGCACACCTTGTTTTGGACGTAGTACCAGGTGAAACCCAGTAGGTGATTTGATCGCATCAGCGTTCATTTAGGGCATGACCTCTCACATCTCTATATCTCCCCTCCTTCCTTAAACTGAGCACCAAGTCTGTATCGGTATCGTTTTTTGTATTGGTTGCATAGAATTTTTCTTCTTTCTTCTCTATGCTTTGTGTTTTTTACCCCTGATTCCCAGTGATGCACATTATATTTCCTATGAAGGAGCCTGGTCGCTCATAACTTAACGCTATGCTTAGTGCTATCCAGATGGAGCGTGAGGCAATCACTCAATAGCGCCTCATCTTCCGGCATACAGTTACCGATTACTTAGGCATCTGCTTACATCCTGGAATGGCTTATCAATCCACATTCCTTGTCCTCGCTTGCTTATTATGGCTGGCGCCTCTATCTAGTGAATATCGTCGGTGTAGCTTTTTTATTCACTCGTATCTGTGTCTATTCTTCAAACTTGCAAGGACTTGCCTGAGGCTCGTATCCACCTGGAGCAGACTCTTCAGCAGGTCCTCTGGTACTTTGACAGTTTATCATTTTGATATGTCACCTAATATCTTTTCCCCAATTATTTATTCTCTGACGCAACTTTTTGCTTGGCCTATAGCTATTGTACACTATGGCATGTGCGTGTGTGTGTGTGTGTGTGTGTGTCTTCATTACCGAGTCTAACTTCATTGCATGAGTATGCACCCTCACTGTGTTCTTACAGCAAGTCGACTCGCCGGATTGGTCTCAGAAGTTCTTCCACGCATCACACATCTCTCTAAATTTTCCTGCTTTCTCTACTTCCGTCGTAGCATGCATTGATTGCTGAATCTAATTATTCTCTCATGAGCTAAATCTTAGCATGAGTAGTGTGATCTGTCGGATTTTGATGGGAGAAGAATAGGATTTGCTCTGGATACATAGCGTGTGTGCTCTCTTAATAAAACAAGTCTATATCATGAAAACTAGAGTGAACACGCTCATCCTAGAAATGACCCGCTTGGTCAGCATCCTACGTGAGGCTCTCTCTGCTCTCGTCCGCATGTGCTGTGTCCTTGTCGAGATGTGTGTGTGACAGTCTTTTTATTGTGATTTGTTTTTAATTATATTTAATATTTTTTATTATTAACTTCAGAAAGCAGTTAATACCCATATGCTAATCCTCTCATGAGTCATTGTAGTTTGACAGTTAAAAAGATTTCATTTGTCTAGTCTCTGCAGTTGTATTTTCCTTTCCCATCTTTTGCGTAAGACCAAGCTAACTCTTAACGATAATTCGTCTTTAAAGGATCTTTAAGAAAGTATTGGATTCTCGTGTCATTGCTCTGCTGTATTTGTGGGAGTTTGGATCCAAGCCTCTAAGTAACTTGGGTGAAGGCCCAATTTGTGAGCCCTGCTCCTACACTGGCTCCCTATCTCATATCTCTTGCTTGAGCACTGTCATTCATTTCCTTAAAGCCCTGCTGGGACTTCTTTGTGTTTTCAGTATACGACACTAGTCAACTTAATCTTTACTCTCTTCTGCATGTAATACTCTGAGAAAGCTTCATTATATCACAGAGCGCCTGGTACTCTTCTCAGTTAATCCAGCTTTCAGTGGTTGAGCTCGTTGCTTACTGAAAGACTGGACTTATATAGCCATTTAATAGTCATCATCCTCATATCCTCCTGTCGTCTTACTTATGCCAGCACCACTGAGGCCACATCTCACTCGCTGCTCTAGCCGTCTGTCCAACTCGGCTCTTATCAGTATGCATCCTCCATCCCACTACTTCTCCCTTCTTCCGACTGCGTCCTTCTTAACCATCCCTTAGTAATGGAGCAATTTTCTGACCATTCTCAACCCGAGTTCCTCTTCCTTGTCTTCGCTTCAGCCGTTCGTTCAATTCCCCACTGACCTTAGCGTTCAAGATATTGTCATCGCATGATTCCTCAAGCTTATTTACAGCAACTGTAACGCTCCAGCAACCAGGAATTCCAGTCTGTATCACTCTGGTCCCTCAAAACCTTCGACCTCCCAAACCATACCTATATAATCTAACCCGAAAGTCACCTTCCCCACATGCTCTCAGTGTCCCCCTGTACCCTGGACAGCTCCCCTGTATATCACACACTCGTCAACCCTCCCTCGAACTGAAGCATACTTACCTCCTCGACCACCCTTCTCCCCCATCCCTGCCCTAGAGACGACTCAGAATCCTTAACACATGATAAATTACTTCTCTCCCCACTAATCCCTTGTCCAGACCCCTCCTGGGTCTCACTATCGAATAAATAGAACACATTTGTAAACAAGAAGCTCTTTAACTAAAGAGAGAAAACAGTTAAAGATCTTTTTAAATGTTAAAAAATGATAGTAACAGTGTTTTTTAGATTATAGCATGGTATTCCCCTCCCAGCCTAGCCTAAGTATACAAGTACAAATTAAAATCCTTTCAGCAAAATACAAATTTGAACTCCTTCCAGCCAAATGCACATTTGCAAATAAAGAAAACAAACATAAGCCTAACTCGCCTTATCTACCTAGTACTCACTATTTTGAACTAATAAGAGCCTGTATCAAGGAGATTGGAGAGAAACCTGGTTGCACGTCTGGTCCCTCTGAGCCCCCAGAGTGAACAACAACCAAATTCTAACAGCACATACCAACTTCCCTTACTCAAGATTTGAAAGTATCCTATCCCCTGATTGGTTCTGTGATCAGGTGACAGCCAGACTCACTGAACTTGATAACCCTTTACAGTCAAAAGAGATATAAAGTACTTCTGTTCTATTAACTCCTACTATCTGTTTATGACATCATGGCTCCTAGGAATTCTCCTCATCTGCCTCTCTTTCCTTTCATCTTGTTGGATTTTAAGGGACAAGAGGGAGCTGGAATGTATATCCAAACTGAAATTATTCATAGCAACATTTATCCACTGATTTTGCAATTGCTGTAACTTCTGAATGAAGGTTTTGTTCAGTGCTCATAGTCACAGTGCTAACCCTGTCCTAATCCCAAACCCTGTTTACCTGAAGAATGTCTGTTCTCCACTACTCATATCTGTTTAGGGAAGCAATTGACTCTTTCACTTCTCTTTTACTGTATTTTTGCCTGTGTAGACTTTTCCCCACATTTTCTGTCCTCTTCTTAAGCGTAATCTTAAACTCAAAATTTTGGAGATTTTTTTTTCAGCCTTGATGAACAGGGTGCAAAAGGGTTTTGTATTAACTGTATAAATCAAGTGGGCTAATAATGTATGCATAGTATGTTAAAGGAACAATGGCCAGGTCAAATTTAGCCTGAAATTTGCAGCGCAAAACTGCTTGAACTTAAGAATGAAACGGTGAAATAGACCGGAAACTGACTAGTAGCAAAACTGAAACTGAGGAATCTATTTTCATTGCCCCTACTGAGAGAAATGTTACAGTGAACAAATTGCACAGTGGGAAAATTCAAATTTTAAAAATCTTTCAATTTAGCAATATAGGTAAGCACATCTTTCTTCTATTAAATAGTCCTGTTTCTGTTCTCATTGAAAGTAATGGTGAAAGCTTCCATTCACATTTCATAAATTTTTCCTTTAACAGCATATAGCTACATATCAACCCAAGACTGCACCTGATAAACAGCCTCACACTTAAAATCCCAGGTTGTAATATTGCATCATTGAAGTCAGTGTGAGTTTTGCCATTGACTTCAATGGGAGCAGGATCACACGTCCCAACATAGGACAGTGTCCATGAAAGGGTAAAAGAAATGAGTAGCTAAAGCCCTGATGTTTCCAAAGATTGGAAATAGTTTAGCAGAATACCCCAAATCAAAGAATACTTTTAAACTAACATAGACTCAGTGGCCAAATCTTTAGTTGGTGCACCGCACCTGGCACAATGGGGTCCTGGTCTATGATTACATCTGTGCTCAGTGACACCACCATGTACACATCTGACCCAGTATTTTTCATGTAAAAATAGATATTACTTACACAGGGAATTGACTGTTTTCCAATTTAAGATTGAGAAAAATGAATCACTTTAATATAAATTTCCATCATAAAAGTAACATGGATGCTTCTAAATATCCAGTTATTTTCCACGAGGCTATCTCCATCATCTACAGATTTCAGACAGGTATAAAAATAGCTTCTGTGTAATAATAAATTATGTTGGAAAATGTATGAGGGTTAGCATGCAGTAATCTACCCACATTATCAGTGCTGTACTTGTTATGCTATCCCATAGGCCCCACCCCAAGGAGTTGCTTGAATTTCTTAATTAAAACAGTTTCATAAATCATATTGGCTAGAGTTTCTGCACTGGCCTCTCACCTTCCTACATTCACTTTTAACATCCAAAGACTACAGTTGATTTTTTCACCATGTTTCAGATTCCAAGGTGCTGGAATGCATCCCCAGGAGGGTGGATAGCAGGAAGAGCAAACACACTGCCTATTTCTGAATACTAATATTACCCATGTGAAACATTTTTCTTCATGGACTTGTGCTTTGCTGTATTTGTCTTTCAACAAATTGGTTGGAAGTTAAAAATCACCTACAAGTGCTAGAGCCTGTGACTTCCCTCCTTCACCCATCAAACCCTTAACTTTAAACGGGGAGGAATAGCTCAGTGGTTTGAGCATTGGCCTGCTAAACTCAGGGTTGAAAATTCAATCCTTGGGGGGGTCACTTAGGGATCTGGGATAAAAATCTGTCTGGGGATTGGTCCTGCTTTGAGCAGGGGGTTGGACTAGATGACCTCATGAGGTCCCTTCCAACCCTGAGATTCTACGATAATAGCAAAGGCCCAAAGACAATGGGGTATTTAATGTAATAAATAAAATAAGCCAATCTGAAATTACTACAATTCAGCTTTCCAATCATGTTGAAATAACTGGGAGTGCTCTGACATTTGAAGCCATTTCTGGCTTTCTCAGGATAAACATAATCAGATTGAGGGTTTTTTTTGTCTTTTTTATTTCTAATTTTTAAATAGTGTCTTATGTACCAGAGAGATGTGAAAAGCTTCTTTAGAGCTGGTATTGTCCTTATAATTAGTAACATGCTCGTTTCTGAGCCAGCCAACTGGGTTGAAGTCACCACAGTATGGTGTGATCTTGTGCCCAGTGCTGATTCTGCAGTAGAATGCTGATGCGGGAGGAAGCACTGTACGGGCAGAGATGTCACTCTTCAGCTAAGATGTTAAAGCAAAGTCCCTCCTCTCCATCCATCTCTGGATGCTGTCCTGATGGAGTCAGAGAATCTTTATTATTTTTTGTAAACAGAGAGAAGGGGGATAACCTCTTTGTCCTTTCCAACATTCTCTCAAGGAGAAAGAGAATATTTTTCATTGTTTAAGGTTGTGTGACAGCTATTGGTTAGCACACAATGGCTGCTTTGTTTGCCTAGATGCTGTCAGTGCAGACCAATAGTATGTAGTTCTTTGGGATAAGTTAAGGGCGAAAGGCATCACACACACATACACATACACACGCAAATACTACATATTGTCTTAAACTCATAGGCCTCTGTCCTTTGATGCATTGGTGTAGCTAGTGCTGCTCTGATCTGGCCACAAAAGGATGCCCCAATATGAGGTGGATTCTTGGATAGAGTCACCACAGTGACTCCTACACCCAGCCTTCTTCTGGTGACTGATATAGGTGTCATTGCCAGGGGAAAGGGAGCATAATCAGTGCTCCCTTACACTGTGTTGATCACTGACTGCCAGAGCAGCCCATCAGCAGCCATCATAGATTAGGGCAGCCCACAGGATCCTCTAATTTATGCCAGGGACTAGACTGACTCCAGTAAAGGAGAAGCATGAAGGTGGCTTAATGTTACAGGATCTGGGACATATTTTCCATTCCTATAGTCTGTGTTTTTACTTTCATTAGTGTGATATTTGTTCTCCTGAAGGTGAAATGACTGTCAGAAACAATTATCCATGGGCCAAGTAGCGTACCTGGCAGCCTCAACATACTTTTTCTAATGCTGTCCTTCCAATAACCTCGGCTTTGGTGGAACACCGCTCAACCAAATTTGTGCTTGTACAGGTGTAACTGAGGACAGAATTTGATTCTTTGAATGTGACATAGTACAATTTGACACCAATTCAGGTCACAAAAGTCTCAGTGTGTTGGAAAGGATCTATTTCCAAAGCAAAACTACTTAAGATGATTAGACAAAAGACCAATGTCATAGCAGTTCATATGTTTTTTAATACAACTGTCCAGACATATACTACAAATATCTATGGTCAAACTTTAGCTACAAACACATTTTTTTCTGACTTGCCAAGTTACGATTCTGTCTCTCTTACATTTTTAAAAACTTTGTAACTGTATTACTAATCTCCATAAACAATTTAGTGATGTAGTTACTGTTTATAATGTATTATAAAGTCAGTGGCCAATTTTTCAGGGAAAAAATATCTTAATGCATAATTTTGAACCAGGTTTTTCTCAAAACAATAGTGCGGTACTTTTAAAAGCACTGTTAATATGTGAATAGCACTATAGCTCATTCTTCCTTTTCATCTCAAATCTAAGAAGAAATGGCAAGCTTGTGCTTTTTAAAGTGAGCGCAATAAAGCTTAGAGTTTGCTCAACAACATTTTAACTTCTCCTACAAGCAAACTGTAAATTATTTTGGAGACTGCACAAGATGCATTGGTGACATAAGGGAACTGCATCTGTTGCAAGAGCTCATGATGGAGCAGCAAAGCAGAACTGTCCATAGCAAGGAAAAAGCTCTTTTGTTTGGAAGGCAAAGTTTTCTCAGGGGACAGTCCAAACCCCCACAAAAATTTTGATTTAGCATGGACCTCACTGTTTTCCATTCAAAGGAGCATTTCTTTGACCTTGTCTTAACTGCTAAGAACACATGGCACATCATACACAAAAATAAATAAAATTCACATGCAATTTCCCCCTGAGAAGAGCTCAGTGAGAGAGAGTAAGAACCAGACATGGCAGATGCTAGTCATATTGCTTATTAAACTATTGGAAGGTGCTGTGGAGATGCTAAACTTCCAGGGGGTCCAAACCTCAAATAAATCCATTTTACCCTGTATAAAGTTTATACAGGGTAAACTCATAAATTGTTCGCCCTCTATAACACTGATAGAGAGATATGCACAGCTGTTTTCTCACCCCCTGGTATTACTACATACTCTGGGTTAATTAATAAGTAAAAAGCCAATATTCATAACTTCAAATACAAAAATGATACATGCATACAAATAGGAGGAATGTATTCAGTAGGTCATAACCTTTACAGAGATATGTTACATGGCATATGTAGCATAACACATATTCCAGTTATGTCATATATACATTCATAAGCATAGTCCCATAAAGCATTATGGGGTGCAACATCATACCCTCCTCCTGAACTTCCTGCCAGAGACTTGGACACTGTCCACAGCAGAGGCAGTACATGTAAAATCCCTTGGTCACTCTCCTTTTTAGTACCTTTAACCCATATGCTGTCATTCATAGGTGTTCTAGCAAGGTTTGGGGTTCCTGGTCCCCGGGTGTCTGAAAGCAAGTTGGGGTGTAGTATTGCTAACAGAATACAGACAGCAATATCTGTTAAAGTGTATTTGTCTTGGCATTTAGCCACCAATGGCATGAAGAAGTGTGCCTCAGTTTCCCCTTCCACACAGCAGTGTGAACCTGTTCTGCTTTTGCTGCTGCTTTTGCTGCTTGTGCTGCCGTGCTGTTTACAGGTATAAGCTGAAAAGTAACATGCTTGTGGAACTGTCTTGTCACCATCCCTATCACATCCAAAATTTTTTTCCATAAATCCAGTACGTCCCACATCTTTAAAGAGTTTACCACTAGTATTAACTCGTTTGACATCATTGCATAAGGGTCCTTATAGAAATTACTAAAAGCATAGGGCCTGGTTCTCATTGCATTAAGGCTTGCTCCGGTAGTGTAAGGGGGTGCTGACTGCTGACCCCTCAATTCATCTTTTTGGGTTTTAGTTTGGGGTAAAACATAATCTATCTGCTAAGCATGTTTATGGAAATAATAATGGAAATTATTGAAGCTGTAGCAGCAACCAAAATATATGCATGAAAATAGGCTTGGCTATAGGTTTTATGCATTAGGGGTTAAGACCTTAGAGTAAGGCCTAGTAGAAGCTGGGATTATGTGCTTGACCGAAGATTATGGAGTGATAGATGCTTGACCTAAGGTTCTATAATTTAGCAGTAAGTATCTTATGGTAGTTTAGGAATGCATTTTGTGACAAACAAGTTGACCAGAGAAGAACAGGTATACCACAAATTTGCACAAGTTAGCTCAAAATGGGGCATTTGGGGTAGATGCATATGTTGATGCATATCATTTATTAAGAAATTGATGCAAATGGCTGATGTCAGTGGTCAGAAGTCTAAGTATGGTCACCAGGGCCAAGATTTATTATGGTCATGGAAGGAGCCATATATGGTCACATATCTGAATGGTTACATACAAGAAGCATATAAAAACATATGACTATTTACACAGAAAATTGGGTGCACCAGGTCCCTGATATAGTGTAAATTGAATCAGGATCAGCTCTCTGATGTGCTCCGCTGACTGCTCCTTCTATCTTTGTTTCTAATGGTCTGTATATTTGCTGTGTAGTTGGATTTTTTTATAAGCTTTTTTTAAAGAAAGCGAGAGTAAACACCTACATAGCATCAGGTGAAACAGACTGCTACTGCTTTCGTCAAAAGAAGCTCATATGATGAGAGAAAACTCAGGACTAATTAGTCCGAATGGTGGTTAATGCCTCCTGAAAAGGATCCATCTGTTGTAGCAGTGCAAGGTGTTCCAATGAGTTCTGTAAGGGAGAAAGGATTACAGAGCGGTTTATTATTATTGTTGTTGTTGTTGTTGTTTTTGTTGTTGTTGCGACTAATTGATCCTCCATCTGGTAGGGCCGCATCAACCTGTTCTGTGTTTACAGTCACAGTGCTGTACCCAGAAAATTAATAGCACTATGAAAGGGGAGGAAAATCAGTTAAAGTTGCATGAATGAGACAAATTTGTTCAAATTGTTAGCTGAGGGAGTCGTTTCTTTTGTTTCTTCTTTTCTTCTTTTAAACATGGAGTTGGCATGAGAATATGAAAGAGCAAGGAGAGAGGAAAATGGCTTATGACTACCATATGTCTTGGTATCCTTTTAAAAGGGGATGGTAGTGCTAAAGTGGTATTAGGCTTCAAACAGCTGGGATTGTGTTTGTTAGTATAATCATCCAGCTAATTATATTGGAATGTGGCAAAAAAAAGTTTTGTTTTGACAGCTCAACATTCAGGGTTCCCAACAGGCAACCAATTAGACCCTGGAAAAAGGAAGTTACTTGTAAAAATTAATGGTGTGCTCAGTGGAGGATATGGACTGATTTCTGTTATTAATTCCTTTTTTAGAGTTCTAAGACAGTAAAAAAAATTGTTTTAGAACATATTTAGTACACATAAATCAATGATTCTTTTTTGAGTTGGCACATTTCCCTTTTAGGAGTTTCAGTCATATTCTTTGGTTTCTAAATACATGCAAAGACATCATAAATATGAAATATTGGCATTACAGTCTTGTTGAGGGAATCTTAAACCAGATCCCCAACTGGCGTGAATTGGTCTAACTTTATTAAACTCTCTGGAGCTACACTGATTTACATCAGCTGAAGATCTGGCCAGGATAATTCTCACAATATTCAGAGAACACATAGTTGATACACTGGGCCAAATATTTCCCTCATTAACACTTCACTGGTGCTGGGTTTCTACTCTCGTCAATTCAGTGAGGTTGCACAGGTGTAACAGAAGGCAGAGATGCAGATATCCTGCAAGTTGCTGAGGACCATCAATGGCACCTGAAGCCAGTGGGAGCTGAAGGAGCTCTGCATTTTGCAGGATCAGACCTAGAATTTGATCTAGGAGATAATTCAATGACATTACCCAAGGGCATAAGCCAGCTGCACTGAAATCAATGGGAGTCTTTCCACTGCACTGGGTGTGGGTCTGACCTGAAGGGCCAGATCCTCAAAGGTATTTAGTAGTGTAAATTGATTTCAATGGGAGTTGGGTGCCTAAATATCTTTGAAGATCTGCGGCAAAATACTTTCTCTGTAATGAAGTCATTGTTTCTACGCTTTCCCTACTTTCCAAGTATTCTTTGACTACCTGTAGTGTCAATCTCTTAATGATGCCTTGCTCGGTTCTGCCGTCTTTTCCATCACACTTAAAATAAAATCGTATTTCCCTGGTACAAAGCCAAGAGAATGTGGATTAATATCTTGAGTGTGGGTAAAGAAGACCTCTCAATATACTTGCCGATCTGAATCCCTATATTAATCTCTGAGCACATTCATGCATAACAGGCTTTCTTGGCTAATTTTTTTTTAATTGCATTCACTTTACATGTGGGAGGTCAAGACTTTAACCTTTAGTCCGGCACACAAAACAAAGCAAGGGCCAATTTACACATGCATGACCTTCTTATTGTGCACTCTTATATTTATGCACACAAAACTGGTATAATTTGGACCCAGCCTCAAAACATTCCTTTTCGTTTTGGTTTTGCCAACCTAAATCTTGACATCTGAGGGTTTTGTAAGCTCAGGCCACCCTACTTTTGCCCATATCCAGCTCAAAGCAAAGTTTCTGATTCAGCCAAACACTTCATCATGTGCTTAACTTTAATCATGTATGTGATCCCCCACCTTTATATGATGGGCTTAAATACTTGCTTAATTTTAAGAACATGTTTAAGTTTTGCTGAGACAGGGCATAAAGAACTAT
This sequence comes from Chelonoidis abingdonii, assembly GCF_003597395.2. NCBI lineage: Eukaryota > Metazoa > Chordata > Testudines > Testudinidae > Chelonoidis > Chelonoidis abingdonii. Next base: position 180,889,432 of record NC_133769.1, on the reverse strand, counting down.
TTATACGATCCTTTGGAGTGCATTAGGCTTCATTTTATCTGACTACATAGCCTGGCCATTGGCTTCTTCACATTCCTCTGGACTCCCTTCCTCATTCATTCGTCTTCATATGATAACAAGCATGCATTTATAGTGCAAATGTAGGTACTAACTCCTTATTAAAGAACAACAAAATTGGTGATAGTGCCCAAATTTTAACAAAAGTATTAAAGAGAGGATAATAAATACAGACAGTAAGAGAAGAGAGCAGAGTTGAAACAATATAGGTTTATGAATTCCAGTAGGCAACCAAAGCATGTTTGTAAAAGTTACATCATTCATATTATTAAACAGCTCGTTCCATTTGACCCATCAATTGTTAATCTCCCACAGGCATTAAAGTTGCGCCATTTCTCTTAATCCTTTTATTCTGGTCATAACATTATGTAACGATGGCTGTGTGCCTGGTTCCTTCCAGTCACCACCACCTCACTGCGCTGTGTGTATTGTGCAAAAAACGCCTTTTACTTCAGACACACAGCGCAGGGGTAGCAGATTGCAGGAGCAAAGCACTCAGCTGCTGCCCTGCCAACCCCACAGGCAGGAGGCAATAGCAGCACTGACTTGTGTTCAGGGGAAAGGGTCAGAGTTGGGTTGGAAAACTACTTGACTGTCTCCAACTTGGGTCGGGTGAGCTTTGGTTCAGTTTGGATCTGGGTTAGGCTTAAAAAATTGGCCCAAGTAGACATCTAATACACATTTCTATAGCTGGTATTTGTTGTTTGCAACCATAGTGATGAAATACATTTACTGGTTGGAGGCACAAGAATTCTAAATAGGTATGTGTCTTTGTTTAATTTCAGCAAATCAGGATATTTTCCTGACACCATAGTAACAGGAATTTGGAGAATGTATTTCTGAAATAACTCTTGCATCAGTTTTCTAATATCAGGCCAGGAGCCTTTCTATTTGGGAGCATTCTATCTCTTTTAGCTTTTTGATGTGAATTGTGCAACTACATAGTTGCAAGACACAGACGTGAAAATATCTAATCACGATTTTCAACTGGTATTCTCACCATGGAGATAGACATGCACTGTTCATAGAGACTAGCATAATATCTTAGATCCTGAGCTGCTGGCCCATTTCCTTGCTGTGAGCATGTTTGTGCTCCACACGTCATGGCTTGCAGCATGCAGGTGCCAAAATCCTCTTTTTCATTCAGTGGGAAGATAGTTTGATCATTCTAAGGGCTTGTTTACATGTAAAAGTTGCACTGATATAACCTATGGTGTGAATTTAAACCAATAGTGTTAAAACACTGCAAACTGCTGTGTGAACACTCTTATTTCATTTTAAGATTTTCTTTTTTCTGTTTAGTGTAAATTGATTGGGAAGAGTTTTCAGCTAAACCAAAGAAGCCATTCTTGAACCCAAATAAATGTTCCATAGGGGTTTACATTAGTTTAACTATATCTGTTTTTTAAAAAGCAATTTTAAGTTAAACCAATACAAATTACCCATGCAGATAAAACCTAATGGTATGTGACCTCTTGAAATAATGGTAATGATCATTTTGCTAGACATTGTACAAACACATAAGAAGACACAATTCACAATCTAAGATGAGTGAAATATGAATGATGGGGAGATAACAGTATAGTAAACAAATACTGTCTTTATATACATCCATAGAGCAAGCAGGGGCAGCTCAAGGCTCTTCCAGGTCGGGAGGAGAAGGGTGGGGCTGAGGTGGGCTAGACAGAAAACTGGAGGGCTGCACTATGCATCTTGTGGGCACACATTCATATTTATTTTTTTAATAATACACACTTAAATGTGTTTTATCTATGTTATCCTCAAAAGGAGAATAAAATATATATACAGACAGACTGGTTTTAAACTCTATCTATGGCAGCTCACCGGTGCAACATTTATTCACAGAAAATCAATAGGGAAAAAACCTTAAGCCAATAAATAAATAAATAATGCTAAAAATAACAGTAAACAAATGCAACTTTCTGGAAAAAATGCTGGTTAAATAATACTAATAGCTAATTACTTTGAATTGGAGAATGTATTGTAATAGATTTTAAAATTTAGCCATTCATACATGGTAAAATAGGATATTTGCAAGATCTGGAGACTCAGAGCCATAATACAACAGCTCATGTTGTGGTCAATCTGGAGCAGAGGGCCTTAGAGCTAAAGAGAGTTAATTGAGCATAGGTGCTGTAGGAGGCTTTACGTAGACACTTTCTGCTCTATCCTCAGTACTAAGCAGCAGCTGGAGGAGCCAGTGGGCAGGAAGGGGGATCGATGCTAAGTCTATGTGGCTCCTGAACCCCAGCGAGTTTATAAACCTACGTGTTGCCAGCCTGGGGCAGAGCATGTGTAGGTGCAGCAGCCATATGGCAGGGAGCTTCACGCTGGGAATGTGAACCAGGTGAAGAGGACTGGGCACCATTTCAGGTTTTGGTAGGACAGTACAAATTTAACCATGACTCCAGGGGCTACGCAGGCAATGGAAAACCAGTTATTTTTTGCAGATAATAACTTAGAAATTAGTTGACAGGAGCACTGTATGTAATTCCTATATAAAGAAAGAAAAATTGTACAAACGCCAATTAAAGTCATATTTTAAATTTATATGTAGATTGAGAACAATCAAGGCAATAATACAGTAAAATATTCCCAATCTCAAGCCTTGAGGTCTGAGTTTTGGAGTCTTAACACAGATACAGAAACACAAGTTCGATATTTTGTACTTATCTTTAGTACAGATAAATAATAAATAGTCTGCTCAAAATCTGCTTACTTTCTCTGACAGACACTTTCTGTGTTATTACCATTATCTACTCTATTTTAGTCAATTGTTTTTCACGCCACTAAAAATGTATTTATTTAATTTTATCACATGTGATTACATTTTTTCTCTTTTATTAAGAATGGGAATTATTTTTTCTAACTAATACTGTGTGGATGGACCTTTGATGTACATGGTGAAAATGTAAGTACTGGTGATTTTGAAATGTTCCAAAAAGTTGACTGTGAGATGAATTTTTTTTGTAGAGGTAAGAGGGAGAGCCTCAAACCAACAACACCTAAGTAAGCAGGTCAATAGCGCAAAGAAAGGTTGGTGATGGAATACTGCCTTGTTTTGCATTGTCTTCCAGATCCTGCCATCACTAAGGCCTGTCTATACTACAGTTTTGTTGACAAAAATCAGCTTTTGTCAACAAAACAGCAGAGGTGTACACATTGCAATGCTCCGCCCACTGATTTAACTCTGCTGCTACACTGACATAGTAAAACCACCTGGACAAGAGGCATAGAGCTTTTTGCGATGAAATTGGAGTGACACAGTGTTAATATAGACAGTGCACTTGCTTATGTTGCCCTAAGTGGCCTTCAGGACGTGTCCCACATTGCCCAGCCTTATCGCTCTTGTCACCAGTTTGAACTTCTCTGCCCTGCAGCCCAATACACAGGCATGCACTCCCTCCCATGGGAATTTTTGAAATTTCACTTACTGTTTGCTGAGCATGGACAGCTCACATGACATCTGCCCAGCTGTCCTTGTCAGCTTCCTGCAGCAAACATGCCCCTGCCTGGAGTACACTGGAGTTGTTGGATCTGCTGGCTCTGTAGGGAGAGGAGGCTGTGCAGTCACAGCTCCATTCCAGCTGTATGAGCTTTGATACCTCTAGGTAGATTCCTTGTGGCATGGAGGAGAAGGGGTAAAAAAGGTCCACAAACCAGTGCCATGATAAGAACAAGGAGCTGAGGCAGGTGTACCAGAAGGCAAAGGAGGCCAATTGTGGGTCTGGGGCATCGCCAAATACATGCCACTTCTACAAGAAGCTGCACACTATCCTTGGTGATGACCTCCACCTACAACACCAAGAGCCTTGTGGATACTTCGGGGTTGGGTGACATGGAGGCAGCATCCAGCAGAGTCAACCATAAAGAGGAAGTGGTGGATGAGGAAGTGGGAGTGGAAAAGGATGGTGGACAGGCCACAGGGTCATCCATTGGTGTGGCAAGCCAGGACTTCTTTTCAACTCCATAGGGTCTAGCCAGCCCAGCATTCTGGCTGTGGATAAGTACTCATTGTGCTTTGATACTGCGCAGAAACATGAGGTAGAGCTTGGGTTTTTTCTCCCTGGCTAGAAGAGGGATAGAAAAAACCAACATTAGCACTGTTTGCATCTGCTTTTCATTCCCCTGTGCAGAGGCAGAGAAGGCCCTACGGAAGTTTGTTGATGCACACTGGAATGCCCCAGGAATCTTCTATAGAGATCTCCAGGAAACTTTCCTCGAGATACTTCACAATCTCCTGCTGCAGCTTCCTTGGGAAGGCTGCCTTATTTCTTACCCCACTGTAGGAAACTTTGCTCCCCCAATTGGCAATTACTTCTGCAGGTAAGCAGCATACAGACCTGGTTTGCAGCCATCCTTTAGTTTCCCAAATGTTATGCAGAGCACAGCAGCCTTCTATGACCATGGGAATCTTTTTCCCATTGAGGTCTAAACTGCCAAAAAAGCAGCACCAATGATCCTTTAATCTGCCAAAGGCACATTCAATAGCTATTCTGCATCTACTGAGCCTACTGTTGGTACACACCTTACTGCAGTCAAGGTTTCTGGTGCAAGACTTCATGAGCCATGGGAGTAAGGGGTAGGCTGGGTCTTCCAGGATCGCAGTTGGCATTTCCATATCCCCAGCTGAAATCTTCTGATCTGAAAAGAAAGTCACTGCTCGCAGCTTTCTGTGCAGGCCAGTGTTCCTAAAGATCCATGAGTCATGCACCTTTCCTAGCCATCCCACACTGTTGTCGCTGAAACAACCCCAGTGATCCACCAGCATTTGTAATACCATAGAAAAGTAGCCTTTAATGTGGTCTGTTGCAAGGTGGCCTGGGGCTAAAATTGGGATATGCATACCATCTATCGCTCTGCCACAGTTAGGGGAAACTAACTAAGAGAGAGATAGTGGGCATACAGTTTACAGGGGCTGTTGAAAAGCAGCACAAAATGTAGGCAGATTCCCATAGAATGATGGGACGGAGAAAATTACATCATGGGACACTCAGCCTGTCCCCATGAGGCACTGTGATCCTGTCCCAGAATACCCAGCGGCAGATGGTGTCAAGTTGCACAGTGGGATAGCTACCCATGGTAGCAAGAGCACCAACTGTGGACGCATTCCACTGTCACAAGGAGCGTTGTATGGACACGCAAAAACAGTTTAATGACAGCAGTAGATGATCGTTGACATAACTTAAGTCGACTTAACTTTGTAGTGTAGACGTAGCCTGAGAGACCAACCCAATCCTGCAGCGCTGAAAGATTTTCTGAGGACAGGCAACAAGTGGCTCAGCACAGACTGGAGTCATCCCTATCTATATTATGGAGCTTGCTTAGAGAATCTCTCCCATCTTGTAGTGTGCCCCTTTCTATCTCCTAGTGTTAAATCATTGAAAAAAATGGAAACATCATGTCTATGAAATTATGGAGAATCTCCCCTTTTGCTTATTTATTAGTGAAAGCATTGACTGAGTTTTATTTTGCTCTCAGGATATCTTATAAACAGGGCTGGCTTTAGGAACTGTGGGCCAAATTCGAATACCTGCTGGCGGTCTGGGTCTTCGACGGCACTTCGGTGGCAGGGGGTCCTTCGCTCGCTCCAGACCCCCCCACTGCCGAAGTGCCATCAAAGACCCGGACCACTGCCGGGTATGTAAAAAAGAATTAAAAAGGTGCCTAAGGTGTGGGGCCCTCTTAGGCACGGCGTGGGGCCATCTTAGGCGCGGGGCCCAATTCCAGGGAATCGGGGGTGTTGGCCTAAAGCTGGCCATGCTTATAAAGAGACACACTGTGCCAGCCCTTATCCCATGTGAACCTCCTGCCTCCCTTTTGCATGATCTGTATAAGGGCCAGTCAGACCTGTAGCCCTTGTACCCAAGAGAATGAAGGACTCCTACCAAGTAGCTTCCTTGATGGAGAATTGGCCAAAAGGTAGCAGAATAGAGTGGGAAATAGGCATAGTCCTGGCTACCCACCCCTCATCTTTCCCATTTGCTTTCCAGAATTGCTGGCTGGACATGCTGGAGGCAGCATGCTCCCCCCCATACAATGAGGGAGACATTCTGGTGATTTCCTAGCTGCCAAAGATTTTACAGTAACCACTATATCATCCAGAAAGAATGATAAATCTGCTCACAAACTGTCTCCTCAATGTGGTCATGCCTGATTGCATTCTGCCTTTCAATTGCTGGGAATTCTGAACAATTCAATATATTACAATAACTAGGTAAAACTTTGTTAATGGTCTGTAGCTAAGTCTTAAGTTTGCCCGTAGGGAGTTTGGTAGAGTGTCTCACCTACTAAGTGTTGGCTTCTTAGCAAATGGGCTTCCAGGGAGATTACTTGCTTTCCCACCATGACCATAGTGTCTCTGCTGCAGACAAAGCAATGCATATTCTGCTGCCTGGCTGACAATAATCCTTTGTTCTACTTGGTGTGAAAAATATAAGAAAAAATAGTAAAGAAATACATTATCATAATACCTTTAACTTTCAGTAAGAAGAAAACTACCCTGGCTTTTTTCCTTTGCTCTTTATTTATAGGTGCAAAATTATTCTGACCAGGAGACTTGTTTATTTGTTTGGGAATGTAGAGCCAGATTTTTAAAGGTATTTAGATGCCTAACTCCCACTGATTTCAGTGGGACTATTTCAATGGGAGTTAGGCATCTAAATACCTTTAAAAATCTGGTCTCTGGAGCCTAAACTCAAAACTTCCATTGAAGTCAATGCCTCATTAAATGTGTCAGGACAGGACCTCTTGACAGCAGTACTAATAACACTTAATTCTTATTTAGCATCTTTCATCCATAGACCGCAAAGGTCACGGCAGAACCAGGAAGGGAATCCAGGTCTCTTAGCTCTGTACTCAGCTCATTATATCCCAGCTGTCCCTTTGGAGTAATACAAGAGTGAACCGCAGGATTACTCTACTAGTCAGGGTGGGATTCACTGTGTGTGACTGATTCTATGGATGGCAAACTCCTTCCTTTGACTTTCCATGACAGGACCATGGGCTGAGAAATCCAGCTCTAGATCTATATTTCAAACACTAAGCGTTATGGGGCCTTATTTGAGATTTTGATTTAGACCAGTGGTTCTCAACCTGTGGCCCGCAGGCTACTTACGGCCCAATCAGCACACAGGTGTGGCCCATGTTACATCCTCAGGGCCCTGCAGCCCACAATGGTAAATAGGTTGAGAACCACTAGTTTAGACTGTTAGAGGCAGAAGAGTTCAGTTCTCAATTTCTCCTCCCAAAAAGTTTGTGGATATTCTGAGCCAAGGTTTTGGCTCATACTACGTTCTACTGTCATACCTGGGATCCAGGCCACATGCATCTACTTGTATATTCAGCATGCTTGCGACATGGTCAATGTATTCTGTCACAGAAGTTGATGTTAAGCAATTGATATGTGGGAAAATGCACTGTCAAAGCAAGTGTAGGTAAAATATGAGGCCAGTCCTGTCTTTTCTGCAGTGTTGATTTAGATGTAAATTACACCACTCTGCTTGTTTTTCTGATTGCCTAGTTTGACTCTTTTTTGTAGAGATCAGTTGACCTACTGTTCACAGCCAATCCACAGACATCTGGAGGATTTCACCCTACTGGAAATAATACTGGAAATTAGCTCAATATTTAACAGCTATATTAAAGAGAGATGAACTATCTGGTGTGCCGGAGCATCACACAAGTTAAATTCCATATACATGTCTCTGCAAAGCTTGTTAACACATGTACAGGCCTGTACATATTTTGTGAAGTAGTTTTATATTTTACATTTTTGCTAACTCTTCAGAAAGCACAGCTGAAATATGTACAGCCATGAAACTTTGTTTTCCAAGTCCCTCTAACAGTTATTTAAATGGTCAGTGTCATTACAACTGTTATTGCCTCTATTATTAACTATGGTGGGCCAGTCAGATGGCCTGTAATTAAGACTGAGTTGAGTCTGAGATAAAATCAAGCAAATAAAGAAACAACAGAAACTCTTCAATCTTTCCATACAATGATACCTCATTGAAATTTTGTGCACAGGCTCCTGTAGAAGAAATTAGGTTGTAATTAAACTAAGTTGTTAAGAACAATTGGGTCTAATTGTTAGGACTAAAGCCTATAGACAGAGCTAGGTCAATAGTTCATTCATTGCCTAACTACATAACAATTGGCAGAGGTGAATCTTGAGTAGCTCTGGTGTGCAATGAGTAGATTTTTTTTAAATACATTTTTAGGATTAATGATCCTTTTTTGACATGGTTCTTTATCAATAAAATATCTCTTTCACCAGAGGCTGACACACAGAATATTCTTTGTCAGGGAAACTTACAAAGAATTGTCTTCTTCAGCATGGCCACTATCATCCATTGCCCCCAGTGGGTTGACACCACAGACAGCCCTGTGCAAAGATGACTGTAGCCCGCATTCACCTTCTGCTCCTAGTGTTCCCCTCTGCTTTCTGGCAGTACAAAAGGTGAGAATTTTCAAAGCATCTTGGCTTCACTCCAGTTGGGAAGGAGGTATTTGATCATGTTTGTGTGCCTGTAGTGCCTAGCAGAGTGGGGCCCAGATCCTAAGCTCTGGATGCTACAATAATACAAATAAGTAATAATAATGATGATAGTAATAATCATGAATTATACTGACCTTTTTACTAACAAACGAATATGTTTGATACCTTGATTTACTACATTATTATTTATCCTTTAAGACAATGTACTCCTCATTCTACAACCACCAAGTAGTTCTTTTTTATTCAGGTTTTCAGAAGCTTGTGCTTCATCTGCTGATGGTATCGTAGCTTCCTTTGGGAGCAGAATTTCTCTTACAATGAGCCCAAAATCTTAATAATAGGCTAGGTCGTGAGTTTTGTGATACGTAATTTAAAAGCAATTGGACTATCTTACAACATCAGAAAGTGCATGCTTATCAATCCCATATGGATGCATTCCGCAAGCAGCTACACCGGGTGTTCTAAAGAGGAAGACAAAGGGTGAAATCCAGATCCCCACAGACGTTAATGTCAAAACTCCTATTGCTTCAGTAGGGTCAAAGAGTCTAAAACTGGAGTTGGCGAGTTTGTCCTGCCATCTGAATCCCCAGAAGTGAATAGATCATGCTTCCCTTTATTATTATTTTGAAAAAATTGACACAATACCAACATATCTATGCCTACAGAGCAGTTTTGTTTCAAATGTAAACAGAGCTGCAGATTTCCAGGGAAAAAATGAAAATGTGACTATAGAAATAGCAAGCTTGACTACTGAGAAACCCAAAGATGTGAGTAGCATCAGTTATACTACAAAACACATATGTAATAGGCTGATAATGATAATGCTTTGTACTTCTATGGCACCTCCAACTCAAGGAGCTCAAAAAGTTTTATAAATATTAATGAATCAAGCACTGCAAAACCTCTATGATGAAAGTAAATAATAATAATCCCATTTTACATGATGAGGTGCTGAGGCACAGAGAGGTTAGAGCCCATTGAAATGGTTGGGATCTTTTCACTGATGTTGGTGGGGTTTTGCTCAATCCCTAATTAATGTTTGCAAGATCATACAGCAAACTAGGAATAGAGCATAAACCTTCTGATTCTCTGTCCCAGGTGTGATCTACACTTAAATGTTATATTGGCACAGTTAGGTCCATCAGAGTGTGAAAAAAAAACACAGTGTAGACACAGCTATATCAATGGAAGAGTTAATTGTTGAGGCAGCTAATGTTGTTTGGGCCTGATCTACACTTAAAATTTAGGTCAACATAGCTATAGTGCTCAGGGGCGTGAAAAACCCAGGTTATCTATGCCAGCCTAACATCCAGTGTAGAGGCAGCTAAATTGTGACAAATGATGAATCAGCACTGAGTCTGTACCACCGACTGGAGAAGTAACATATAACTGTGTGCTCTTGCTGAGGAACAAAAGGGGTGTAGTAGTTACAGCACCTAAAGCAGCGGCTGGCAAAGTTTTTGGCCTGAGGATCACATCAGTTTCGGAAATTGTGTGGAGGGCTGGTTAGGGGAGGGGTTGTCTGGCCCCCACCTGCTATCTTCCCCGCCCCCGGACTCCTGCCTCATCCAACCTCTCCTGATCCCTGACCCCCACCCCCGGGACCTCCGCCCCATCCACACACACACCCCACTCCCTGTCACCAGACTGCCCCTGAACCCCCACCCCTGACTGCCCCCCCACCACACCATTCAACTCTGGTCTCATTCTTGATGGCCCTGGGAGCCCTGCCCCATCCAACCACCCCTTCTCCCTGTTCCCTGACTGCCTCCAAAGCCCCTGCCCCTGACTGCCTCTGCCGCCCCATCCACCCACCCTCCTTTCTGACTGTCCCCCCAGGACCCCTGCCCCCATTCAACGCCTCTGTTCCCCTGGCCCCAACCCCCTATCCACATCCCTGCCCCCTGACCACCACCCCGAAGTCCTCTGCCCTCTATCCAACCCCCCTTGCTCCCTGCCCCTTACTGTGCTGCCTGGAGCACCGGTGGCTGGTGGCGCTACAGCTGTGCCAGCCGACTGGAGCCAAGCCATGCCACCACCACCACCATGCAGCTCAGAGCACCAGGTCAACCCTGACTGTGCAGCTGTGCTGCCCCAGGAGCTCATAGCCCAGCCACCCAGAGCATTGCGCCGGCAGCAGAGTGAGCTAGCTGAGGCTGTGGGGGAACAACTGGGGAGGGGCTGGGCGCTAGCCTCTGGGGCCAGGAGCTCAGGGGCCAGGCAGGACAGTCCCGTGGACTGGATGTGGCCCGCGGGGTTGCATTCGTAACCCAGAAGGCTTTCTTCATTAACTGCTTACTTAACCTGAGAGCCTCAGGTTTTCTGTCTTTCTTTCCCTTCTTAATCTGTGACCTCTGATGGCCTCTTTGAAATCCTTGTGTATGAGGTGGTAAAGTGCAAAGTATTGTTGTCAACAGCTTAATTTCCAGTTACATAAAGTAGCATCTCCTGAATTACATTAGTGACCATTGCTTTCTTAGTTTCATTTCTTGGGCTATTGTTTTTGATCCTTATATACTTATGAATAATTTTTTGGCATGCTTTTTCTGCATGTCCACATCTGTTGTATTCCATTCTAGTTCAGGGCTAGGTTTCCACCCTAGCTCTCAAAAGCCCATGATTGGGCTAACCACACCTTTCAATCAACCAGAGCTAGACATAGCTGTTGTGGGTGGTTTCCCCATCCCCCACCTCTCCTTTGTGACTGAGATTTCTGTAAACTCCAGCTACCTAGAAAATCCAGGTGAATGCAGAATGTAAACTTGGACACCCTGTATGAAAAGGAATCTGTTCTGTTCTGTTAATCCTAGAGATAGTAAAATTAGAATATAGATACAGGAATATTAATAGCCTTGAACTGGCAGAACAGTATTAGCTTCTGCACATTTATAACCTACATCTCTTTAATTTATAAACATTATTATAGACACTAACAGGAGTACATATCATAAGCAGATGTTTATTTTTTTCAGCACTCCAAAGACAGCAATACAGAAAACAATACTCCTACATACACACAGCTGTCAAAGGAGCAGAGCTAGGTCAGCCTGATCTAAATCCCTCTTTCCATTAATACTGCTCACTGTAAGAGGTGATGAAACTTTGAGACACAATAATAAAACCGGTTATACTTATGAGCTAGGTTTGTCAGTTCAGAAAGTCTGACCTTAGTGGTCCTGAGCACCAGGAGAATGCTGGGACCTGGTTCTCCATTGCCTTGCACATTTACACGTAGTTGAATGTCTGTATATGAACCAAACTGAACCAGAATAGAAGCATGGTATACTCTCTTTGTGCAGGGGTAAATCACTATACACAGTGCAAGGCCATAGAGAATCAGGCCTGATACAGTCTGTCACTAAAATTGTGTATGGTGAGACTGTTTCCCCACTGCATATCAAGCAGAAGGATAGCGGATTCTTATTTGCTAAAATTTTACACTTATTTTGTACATGAGTAAATGTCTGCTCAAAGGAGTCAGGCAATGGAGACTTAGGCCTACCAGATTCAGAGCTAAATCCTGCTATTCTTATTTATGCAGGTAAAGCCACTGAGGCCTCATGTAGCTAATGTGAACAGGATTTGAGCTCTAGCCTGTAATGATTTACCTTTCTCAGTCTCCTCAAAGCAGCTGTTATCAGCGTCTTTCTGTTTGGTTCAACCTTCTCTGCCTTTTTGTCATTATTTTTCTTGTTTAACTCCAAAATGCACGTTTGAAATAGAATACAGAAAACCCCACAGCAATGGGATTCCTGGTTTCCCCTAGTTCAAGCTCAGTGCAGCTCTTTTGACTTAAATGAAAAATAATACTTTTTATTAGTGGGCTATTTCTCAAATTGTTTTTAAGTTGAAGTGTTGCACAACACATTCAGTAACAATATAACAACACATTGTAATGCACAAACTGTTCATTGCAGGGGTCCAGATGACTTCATAACAGATAATAGTGCACAGTTCGCGAGTGCCATATTCTGCCCATTCTCTTTGATAGATAAGTTCAAGCATACCATGCTCTCACTATGCAGAGTCAAATGGATTAGCAAGAAAAACACAAAATGAATAGCAATAAACTTGATAACAATGGCTCTGACAGACTAAAATGATCCTTCTGACCACTTACACAATGCAGTTTGTAATGCTTTCTTGGGATTATCAGTTCAGAGACTCATGAGCAGAAGGACAAAAACTTTAGCGCCAACTCTAAAAAGCTTCATGAGCAGCAGAAACTTAATCCTGAAGTTGTTAAAAAAAATAAAAATTAAAAACAAAAGTGCTATATACCAGGAAAAAGAAGAGATGTCCTTACAAGAATTCCCACATTGCAATTGAAGGAGAACATTAGAGAGTTCTGTTTCCAAATGGAAAGGGGCTGACAACCTGCTACCAATAGCTAGACTAATATGCCTCAGGTCAGATGTTATAACTGTACCTGAGTATCAGTCCGACCTCTAAAACTGAGGACAATGAGAGAGGAGAAGACCTCCAAGACCAATTGGGTTGCTGGTTCTGTGTTTCTTGAAGCCATCCAGAATTCTGCAGGCAGAAGTAACATATACCCATCCAGGCACTGACAACAAAAACCACCAGAAACAGCCAATACAGGTTTCAGGTGGTAGACCTGCTCCTCCAACCAAATAGGTTTCTGCAGAAAGGACTGTTGAGAGCACATGAAGTGGTGGCGTGATCAGGGAGAGAGATAGTTGTAATTGATGGTGGCAGAATAATCCTTATTTTGATCCATTAATGTTTATAGTGATTCAAATGGATGCATGCAATCAGGGTCTGGACTCAATTGTACTCCAAGAGGGACACCTGGTTATATTTGCATCTTGTATACTCACCCCAATGAAAGCAAAGTTCTCCCAAATTGCTATAGAGTTCTTGAAGATGGTTTTTGCTATTGTATACTTCCAGAGATATGTAGTGGGAAGACGTATCGCCTTAGAGTCTGATCATTTGCCTATTCTAGCCCTCTCTATCATAAGGCTACTGTGTGTGAGGCTGCAACTGTGGATTAGCCAGTGGCAGAAGTATGACTTTGATTTGATATATATCACAGGCAGATTTATTTGCTGATACTCTTTCGAGAAATTCTGGGTTGGTACCCTTATATGAAGAAATGGCAGCATCCGCAATATGTTTTTCAATGAAAGATATGGTAGTTGACACCACACCTTAAGATGCTGAACTGTGCCAAGTGATATGTCTTGTATAAGCAGGTTGGATGGCCTCAGTCCTTAAGAAAACTTTATCTACATTTCACAAAGTTAGTTCTGAGCTCACACTGAAGATAGGTGCTACTTGACTTATTTTATGCAGAGAAGCCCAGGTGATTGTTCCAGCAACTAGGGTGACCAGACAGCAAATGTGAAAAATCAGGATTGGGGTGGGGGGTAATAGCATCCTATATTAAAAAAAGACCCCAAAATCGGGACAGTCCCTATGAAATCGGGACACCCTAGCAGCAGCATTGAGACAAGCACATTTCATGTGGGTCATGAATGACATTTTTGAGTTATAAAGCAGAAGTAACTTCTGTGTAGCTATGCTTGGTGGCCAGAGCTGTGCTCAAACATAGAGTGTCATGTGAAGCATCGTTCCATCTGCACGTCTAGAACTGCTGTTCCGCTGGTCTCTTTTGAAACAGGCAGTCATTGACAGACCAGGCAGAAAATTGCAGTAGATATTATTGGGCCCTCAAATGCACTGCATGATTAGACAATGTTGACTGTTATAGACTATTACCCTCTTTGTATTCATAATTTCACAAAGCCCCCTCAAAGAAGCTCATTTCTTGCCTAGCCATTTTATTTGCTATGTTTGGCCTACCAGGGAGCCTTGTTTCAGATATTGGAACACCTTTTGTATCAAGAGAGTTGAAGGTTTTCTGACAAATATTGGCACAGTACTTTATAAATCTGTTCTGAACCATTCCCAAGGACATGGGATAGTGGAGAGACTGCATGGGGCAGTGAAGAAGTGTGTAGCTCTCGGACTGGAGGAACAACAAATACACCTTTCCCTATTGCATTGTCATGCTTTATATAATATTCAGAGTACATTTCAAGAAAGCATTGGAGAAACCCCATTCCATGGACTCTTCAACCAATTGATAGAGCAAGTTATCTGTACTCGAAGCTGACTGATGTGACTAGTAAATATGCACATTTCAACAAACATAGCCATACAAGATTCCAGGCTTAACAGATAGTTAAGGGTTAATGTCTCTGTTACCTGTAAAGGATTAACAAGCTCAGTGAACCTGGCTGACACCTGACCAGAGGACCAATCGGGAGACAAGATACTTTCAAATCTTGGTGGAGGGAAGTCTTTATTTGTGCTTTTTGGGTTGTTCTTTGTTCTCTCTTGGGATTAAGAGGAGCCAGTAGAGCAACCAGTTTTCTCCAAGCTTTCTGAAACAGTCTCTCAGGTTCAAAATAGTAAGTAATAGCTAGAAGGCGGAATAGTCTTTTTGTTTGTTTTCTTTATTTGCAAATGTATATTTGTGCTAGAAGGATATTTTACCTCTGTTTGCTGTAATTTATACTTATGGTAGGGGGGAGGGAGTCCCTCTATGTAAAGCTGAGACTCTCTAAACATTTTCCATCTTGATTTTACAGAGATAATTTTTACTTTTTCTTTCTTTAATTAAAAGCTTTTCTTTTTAAGAACCTGATTGTTGTTTTTTTTCTTGTGTAAGACCCAAGGGGATTGGGTCTGAACTCACCAGGGACTGGTGGGGGAAAAGGAAGGGGGGGATTAATTCCTCTCTGTTTTAAGATTCAAGGACTTGAATCACAGTGATCTCTCAGGGTAACCCAGGGAGGGGAAAAGCTGGGAGGGGGAAGGAGAGGGAATGGTTTATTCCTCTTTGTTTTAAGACCCAAAGGATTTGGGTCTTGGGTTCCCCAGGGAAGGTTTTTGGGGGACAGAAGTGTACCAAACACTATATTTTGGTTGGTGGCAGCGTTATCAGATCTAAGCTAGGAATCAAGTTTAGAGGGGTGCATGCAGGTCCCCATTTTCTGGATGCTAAAGTTCAGAGTGGGAATCAGACCTTGACACAGGCCTTCTAACCTGAACAAGCAGTGTATTTTAGGGGACGGTCTGGAAGCGTTTTTGATACTTGTGACATGATTGTGTAGGCTGCAAGGTACAGAGCGTGGTGAGTGTGTTTAGCACAGGGAGAACGCATTGTTAGCCAATGTGATATACTGCCTACTGGACGGGGAACAGATAGTGAAGAGGACAATTTTTCTGCATATGATGATGTCATCTGGCCAGTTGAGGAAGTTGTGAATGAGAGGTATATCCTACGGCCCCGGGATCAGCTGCTGCCTCCAGCCAGATACTGCTAAACTTTTGGGGTGAAGGAAAGGAATTTGCCTTTTTGCTTCCTGCTTCCTGTTGCTGTTTTGTTTCAGGGGTCCTACTCCTTACACTCAGTGTTTCGCTTCCTATTTAAGTCTCTCTGTGTGTGTATGTGCACACACGCATGTGCACGCATGTGCATAGCATGTGCAGCAGCTACTCATCTGCTGCTACATATCTTGTGTTCAGACTCTTCTCATGTTTTGGTTAGACTGTTGCTGACCTAACCAGTTCATGGTCATTACAAATTTTAATTTGATAACCTACCTACATGTCTTGTTTTGTGGATTATTTTTTGGTGGCTTGGGATTGTAGTACTGGGGTGCCTGAGAGTGTAAAATGGAATCAGTGATTGTTGCCCTCTGCCCAACATGTGGTCTGAAAGTTACAAAACAATGCACTTCTTTTTCACATCAGGCAGTTAGAAAGGCTCCCACACTGACAGGGGTCTCATGTAGGCCCAGCAAGAGCAGAACAGATCTGTAAAGAATCCCCATTGGAAAGCCTCTGAGAATTACTCAGTAATAATTTTGTTCACCTCATTTAGCCCCAAATTTTCAAAGTAAGAGCTGGCTATAAGGAGTTCTGCTCCTGTTACACCCAGCCGGGACAGTGTGTCCTGTCTTTGTTTTCAGCCATCAGGCCTGTCTCAAACACACCCTGACAGCTGCAAAAGTTTTCAATGAAAACAATAATTCTACTTTTCCTTTCCATCTGCCTGCAGATGGTTTAAATCTGACCCATCAAAAGGGGGGGGGGGAATGAAAAAAGATATTCCAGCTGAGAGGAAATTATAGTGATTGCTGATTTCATATAAAGAAAATGACAGGTTTGTGATTTGCAGAAGAAGACTTGTAATTATGGATTAAGTTGAGCATGAGGGAACTGGTGGTTTTAACACTGCATTGGGCTGGGCTGCCAATATTGTCTTTCAACCATCTTCAAACTGTCAGTCAGCTATCTACAAAGTAATCAGAAGTGTTTGGCTTGAACTGCTGTAAGAATGTCATGGATTATGGCTACTAACCTTCTGCTCCTTTCTCCTTTGCTAACAGTCACAGAAATACAGCCCAAACTGTAAGAATGGAGTAATTTATCAGCCATAAGGAAGGGTTTAGTTATTAGCTTTATGGTATACAACTACAGAATTCCTTTCAACTTTCCCACATTTTAGACATATTTATAGCTTCATCCTTCACAAACCTAGTGCTGTTTCCTGTTTATCATCAGTCATTTACGTTATAAATGCTAGTTTGCCGGGGGACACTTAGGGCTTATGGAGTTAATAATGAAGAATAACGGCCTATCACAGCTAAATCACTGGTTAATAGTAACCGTAAGTCATCAGTGTTTGGTGAACACTATCCACAAAGTCAGTGATTTCAGCTTACAACACAAAAGCCAATCACTAAGGCCCAGATTCTCGAGGGTATTCAGGTACCTAACTCCCACTGAGAGTTAGGAAAATTCATGGGACTTAGCTGCCCTTGGGGTCCTCGAATCAAGGATCTGGACCTAAGGTAGATGGCACCTTTGCTGGCGGTCTGCGATGAGAGGCCAAAGGTCAAATAGGAGTGAAGATGGAAGTACCCTCTCACCTCTAGATCTTGTCCCTCGAGCTCAGGGTGAAAGCATTTTTGGAGCATTGTAGAGAAGATTAGTCACCTAGGACTAATCCTCAAAGGTATTTAGGCCCCTAACTTCCATTGATCCTAAAACCAATGCCTGAATATCATTGAGGCCTGGGCTCTCCTGCCTATGCCATACCTGTCCAATGCACCTTGCATGACCTCTTAAGGGCTCTCTGTCTCTAAAGGGCCCTCAGATAGGCTTGCATCTTTTGTAAGCACTAAATTCACACACAAAAAGAAACTATTTCCTTGGCACAGGTAAAGTAAAAAGTTCACCAAGCTGTGTGGGGGCATAACAATGTCCAAATTCTTCCAAAGACTTGGCAGTGATATGAAACGCACTTCTGAGATATCCAGCCTGGTTGTGGTTGGGGTACTTATAATGGGGTGGGGGTGTTGTTTGTACCTGCTTTTTCTTTTCAATTTTGAGAATATGGTTTAACACCATACTTAGATGTTAAGGCCCAGATCCTCAAAGGTATTTAGATGCCTAATTTCAATGTGAGTTATGTGTCTAGATTCCTGAGGCTCTGGGCCTGAGGGTCCCAGAGTACCTTATTCCCATGGTGCAGCTATGTACATTAGGCCATGTGTAAGGACTTATAGAATATCAGGGTTGGAAGGGACCTCAGGAGGTCATCTAGTCCAACCCTCTGCTCAAAGGGGGCCCAATCCCCAGACAGATTTTTGCCCCAGATCTCTAAATGGCCCCCTCAAGGACTGAACTATCAAAGCTGGGTTTAGCAGGCGAATGCTCAAACCACTGAGCTATCCCTCCCCTCCCACTGCCATAAGTCCTAGACATGGGAATCTCATATTTATTTATTTACTTATTTCAGATTTTGCTGATTGCAGCAGCTTCATGAGACGAACATGGGTTTCTTTTCTTTTCAGGAAGGAACCAGGGAGATGATAACCTTAAACAGATTTACACCAGCATCCTCCAGTGCCATACAAACAATGTGATGCAAGTCCCTCAGTCTACTTCAGCAGACAATTAGACTCAGCTATCACGAATTCAGGGATCTGCCCTGCACTCACTGTGCTGGCTCTTGGGAACAAAATGCCCGTACATCTTCTATAGAGTGGCCAAGACTTTTCCTGACATATAGATGGTGGAAGCGGGGTAATTTTACCTGCTCCATGAAATGGAGATGTAGAGCTGCTCTGGAAGTGGGGAAAGGCCCTTCTCCCCAGCCCACCAGGAAGTGGGTAAAGAAGGAGGTGGAAGGGGAGTGGGAGCAAGAAGAACCATGCCTCTACCCTCTCTAGCCCCATGTGGTGTCCCATGGAACTGGCTGGGGTGGGGAACAGCTGCACATTTTTTCAGGACAGTAGTAATTTACTTCCTCCACCAGAGCAAGAATCAACTTTCTGAGTGAGTCATCATGTCTCCCAGAGCCACCTCCTGGCTGGTGCACATTGCCACTTACTTAGGGCTTCTAATGCCCTTACTGCTTCTGAGCAGTACCATATGGAGCGAATAGGCCCACTAAAAAATAACATGCGTAAGGGTGGCAGACAGCCTGTGCTTGGTCTGCTTTCCTTAGCCCAGTGGTGAAAATCCTGATCTTATGGAAATCAATGGCAAAACTCCCATATCATTCATTGTCATCAATCGGACTACTGAGTGTGGATAAATAAAGAACTGCAGGCTGCAAGGGCATCAATCCATCCCCTTTCATTAACAGTGAATTCACTTTAGGAAATTAATTGCATACCAGTGGTTAATGCTCTGGTGTCACTTATTAGTAGGAAACTGAAAACTGCTACAGAAAATATGTGATGTTCTGCCTTCTGTTACTGCTCTTGAAAGGTCAGATTCAATTAAAACCACACTCCCCCTACTTCCAGGGCAAAGTTTTTATTGAACATGGAATTCAAAGTGTCTGCGTGTTACGTGGAAAGGAAGTTTCACTACGACTTCCAAGGCCCCTCACTGAAGCTAAGGCAGTCTGTAGAGCGTCATACGCCATTGGATGAGCCCATCCAGCTGCCTCCCGCCTTTTCCATTGGGAATGGCAGCAAAGTGATTCTCTTGGAAAAAACACAGAGGCTAAAAAAAAAAGGAAGAAGCGATGGAAAAAACCCACCATTACACAAATCCTCCTCACGTGGCCAGAGAGTACACCCCACAGCTGTTATCTTTGTTTTGCATATTTTACATATTTACAGATACAAAATATTTCCAAACATCCCTGTGTTTATTTTAAAATCCAACACTGAAATGTCTGGCAAAAGAAACCCAGTGAAAATATAGTCGCTGGGCAACTTTTGCTCGAACTGTTTTTAATATACTCCCATTGCTCCCACTGAAATCGATAACAAAACTCTCATTGGCTTCTAGAGGAGATGGATCAGACCCCCTATTCCAGGGCCAACCAGCCTTAGAACAGATGAGGCCTGGGTTTCACAAATAAGGACAGTCTCTGCATTTAAGGAGGGATTTTTGTTTTCCTATAGCAAAAGGCTAACACAAGAAACAGGGTGTATATGTGGGTGAGGTGGAAGCAAATTGTCCAAAACAACCCCACCAGAAATTGAATAGCTTTTCACAGCTGATGTCCCACCCAAATGGAGCAGAAATGAGCAGCCTAATTAAGATCTAGGAGAGTGAAGGGTTTGGGATTTGCTTCCCATCTTAAAAGAACTTCATACTCAAACTAATCGTCCCCTCCCTGCCCAACTCCCACAGGGTTATGGTAGATTTTATAATCTCCATTTCAGAAAAGGTGGACAGGTGGATTGATGGTCAGTGGGATTCATTTCATCATATCAGAGAACATAAGGCTGGATGGGCCCACTGGATCATCCAGTCTGACCTTCTGTATAGCAAGAGCTATAAATTTCACCTAATACCTCTTTACTTAACTTGCTAACTTCAGTTAGGCTAAAGTATTTTAATACTAGCACTCAGAGATTCCTGTGTCCCAATATAGTTCTTAGACCCTTTAACTAGGCTTCTGTTTCCATAGCCTTTACTCACCCATTTGGGGAGAGCAAGATCCATGCTTACTCCTCTGCTTGGTGCAGTCAGGTTGTAATCCTGTCCATGGGAAGGAGAACAGGGGAGGCTCACTGGAGCAGCGTGAGCAAGTGGCCAAGGGCAGGGGCAGGGAAGAAAGGGACAGGGGCTGGAGGAGCCCTGCTCCATACCCCCCAACCTACTAGAGTAGGCGACCAGACCATGAAGAGGTAGGCAAGGAGTAAGCTGCTCAAGGGAAAATTGTTCAGTAACTTCCCCCAGCACAAGGTTGGGGTGCAGAGAAAGCAAAGGCAGCATCATGATTCTTTGTGTCTCAGTCATGGACAGGTTTCTTCCTGGGAGTGGTGCAAGGTTGCTGTCGAAATGTCTGTAAGATGATAACATGGCACTTTATCCTCACTGAGCCAGCCAGACATGCAAGAGTTATTTGGCCTGGAAGCTTAGGGATACTTTGAGAGTGGAGAATCCATATGCAATTCTTCAAATGTGTTTCTTACACGAACAACAAGAAAATCAATACATTCAGGACCTGCCCATTTGAAAGAGATTAGCGAGCCTGTTTCTCTTTTATTTCCAGCCACATGAAAAGACCAGCATGTCACGCTTAAAGGGGAATGGCTTTCAAGTATTTGGCTAGATACAGAAACCTTTGTTGCTACATTTGGCTTCCAATGCAATGCTCTCTTCTGCCTGGTTGGTGGTGGGAAACTAGAGCTGGTGTTCTTCATTCTGTCTAAATTCAGTGGGCATGGAAAAAAAACCAAAACCCTGCTCTCTGAACTTTGATTCTACCATGGGCATTCACATGACAAATCATTTTCAAAGCGAGATACCTATGTTACATGCTATGTCTAGCATCAAAACTTTATTGCTCAATTTCTTTCTCCCCCAAGTAATAAACCAATTGCTTTGACAATAGCTGTACATCTGCAAAGACCCTCTGATTTAGGGTTTTTACAATAGTTATCGATTGCTTTTGATGAGGCCAGAAATGATGTTTCAAAACGTAGGAATTTACTGGATGATTGCAGGTTCCAAAAAAAATAAAAAATAATAATTTCAGTCGTAGTTGGTGTCCCTATAGAACACACACTTCAGCTGTGAAGAATTCTCACCAGATGGCTTGATCTCCACCCTGTCTGTTTTAGACACATACAGACAACCCAACCTTTTGAATTCAGAGGCTTCACAAAGAAAATGATCCCAATCTCAAACATAAGGGCCAATAAAGACCAGAGGTGCAGCTCAGGGCATCTTCTGTTACAGGGAATGTGCCAGCCACTGAGAGCTGTGGGACCGTGCAATGGCACCTTGCCTTGGTTTCTGCTACTCTGTGTAGAACATTTCTTTGGACTGTGTGGCATGTGTTGCCAGCCCAAATGCTGTGTGTAACATCAACAGATCCCCGGTCGTCAGCAAGTGGGATCAAATCTGGGACTTCTAGAGATAAATGTATGAGCTTCTACTGCATGAACTAAAAGCCATGTGGTTCTTGGCTAAGACTGTAGAGCAGACTCATTAATCTCTCTCTAAGTGGTCCTGGTGCCACTAGAGAGATCAGAGTACCACACCCAGGAGGCATGTGGATTACATATGCACAATGGAAGTAATCTGGCTTGCACTTTGTATAGGGAGAAGCACCTCCCTATGTCCTTAAGTACCAGAATTCAGCATTAAACTGGTACAAGTTTAAAATAAACATTTGGAGATTACAGCAAGCTGCTTAAGTGGTGTAAAGTAACACTGAACTCAGTGGTATCAGCTGAGGATCTGGCCCAGTATGATTAAAATCAACCTATACACTGCTGTTTCTGTAACCCATGCCTGCCTGGTGTATGCTCTGTCCTCCTCTAGTGGCACCTAGATCACTTACAGATTAGTCAATCTGCTAAGAGCCATGGGGCTTTTAGCCCATGCAGTAGAGGCTCATGTATTTAGCTCCACAGGTCCCGGATTTGATCCCACCTGCTGACGAACGTGATCTCTCAACATCACATTTCCTGAAATTTATTTCCCATACTGTCCTTTCTTGATAGTTACAATGGCATACATATGGCAAGATGAGACACCTGTGGTATGGGTCCTTGAAAGTATGGAGGCTGAGGCCTGTGATAACATAACCAAAGCCTTATTATGGAGAGAAATCAGAGGGAGAGAAAGTAGATCAGTTTGATCCCTTTGATATTTCATGGCTGTCTCAGAGCAATGGGGTGTCCATTTGGGACTACTATGCAGTGTAACAGATATTTGGAGAAGTATTTTCCTGTTATTCATTCTGAATTTTTCTTGACCCTGATTATGCCTAGCTTATAATAAACCCACTGAACAAGTTCTTTCACTTTTTGGTGTTAACCATCAACAAATGTATAATCGGAGTGATCATATGCCTCCTGTCCCTTTTCATGGATTAGTCAAGCTATGCCTATATATTTCACTATTCCTAGTCTTTCCATGTTCCCTTGCACATTGGCTCTCAGTCCCCATCCCTCCTCCTCTCAGTTTGCCTACTCCCATTTCCAGGTGTCTTATTCAGCTAGTCTCACTATCCTGGCTCCCACTCTCATTCTTCTCTCATAGGCTCCTTATCCTGTATCGACTGCTCAGCTCTTGTGCTCCCTGCATTTCAGGCAGGCTGCTTCCTTCTCCTCCTCCTCCTCACTGCCTGGACACCAGCAGAAGAAACAACGAGAACACAGGAGACAGTTCAGGGAAATTCTTTCCCAGTTCTTATAGCCTTGGGCCGTAGCATGCTCAGGGCAGACAGAATCTTTAGTTCAGTGGCTTTCAACCTTTTCTTCATTTGCGGAAAGTTAAAAAAATTCAAATGGAGGTGCAGATCCCTTTGGAAATCTTAGACATAGGGTATGTCTACACTACGGGATTATTCCGATTTTACATAAACCGCTATTATAAAACAGATTGTATAAAGTCGAGTGCACGTGGCCACACTAAGCACATTAATTCGGCGGTGTGCGTCCATGGTCTGAGGTTAGCGTCGATTTCCGGAGGGTTGCACTGTGGGTAGCTATTCTGTAGCTATCCCATAGTTCCCACAGTCTCCCCCACCCCTTAGAATTCTGGGTTGAGAGCCCAGTGGCTGATGGGGCAAAAATCATTGTCGCGGGCGGTTCTGGGTAAATGTCGTCATTCATTCCTTCCTCTGGGAAAGCAACGGCAGACAATCATTTTGCACCCTTTTTCCCTGGATTGCCCTGACAGACGCCATAGCACAGCAACCATGGGCCCTGTCAGCTTGTTTTTTTTTACAGTCACCGTTATGTACTGGATGCCGCAGGCAGAGGCGGTACTCCAGCGAACAACCAGCATTCATTTGCTTTGCATGTAGCAGAGACACGTTATCAGTCGTTCTGGACTGTCGCTGCCGGGTAAATTGCAATAAGATGACGGTTATTCTGTCCTCTGTAACTGTCGCTTGCTATCAATGTGCCTGGCTAGAATCGGCAAGGGGTCAAAGGCAAACTGGGAATGACCCCCGAGTCAACCCTCCTTTGGTTTCTAAAACCTAGAGTCATCCTGCTAGAATATGAGCAAGTGTGCAGAAACACCAGTGTATTCAACAGCACAGCTTGCCCGCTTCATATCGCAGAAATGATGAGCTGCAAGCCATTTCACGCGGGTGCACTCTGCATACACCAACCCCAACATTGCTTCCATCTCCCCCAACCTCCTGGCTACGTGGGCACGGGTAAACCCCTCATTTATTCATGAGTTATAAGAATGCAGGAATAAGAAACAGTGACTTCTTAGTGAATAAAAGAGGGGAGGCAGCCTCCAGCTGCTGTGACAGTCAAGCAGTGACATTGCAGTGCGGGGGAGAAAGCCCGGCATGCTCGCTGGTGCTAGTCTCAGGCAGTACAGAATCTTTTCTTAACAGGAAAGAGGGGGCCGATGAGCTCAGCCAGTTGCTATGATAGGACGGTTAACCCAGCCATTCTGGACCATCTATGAGCAATTGACCAAGAATCATTCTATTGTATCCAGGTGCCCCGGCTACCCACCTGCAGGCAAGCCAGAGCACTCTATCTGTATTGTGAACACGATATCATCATATTGTCGCCTGCCACCAGGGAGGGAGAAGAGCAGATACCTCTTCACCGCGGCAGCATCGCGTCTACCACCAAGCATCAGTAGACATAGGTGACATTGAATAAGCGAAATGATCTTCCTTTCTTCACTGTGGGGAGGAGTAAATTGAGAGCTATTCCCTGAACTATGCCTGACATTGTTGAAACCTAACAGGCATTGGAGCTCCAGCAAGAAGGAAAATACTTTTCGGAGACTGCGGGGACTGTGGGATAGCTGAGTCTTCAGTTCCCCTCACTCCCTCCATGAGGTCCCATTGATCTCCTGTGTTTTTTCCCGTTACGCTTGTCTGCGCACTTGTAGCCCTGGAATTTTTCAAACTCTTTGGCATTTCCAGCTTCTGTAATCAGAGCCTGATAGAACAGATTTGTCCCATACAGCGATAAGGATCATATCTCCCGACGGTCCATGCTGGAGCCTTTTTGGATTGGGACGCATCGCCACCCGCCTGATCAACTCGCATGCTGGGCAAACAGGAGAATGTAATTCAAAAGTTCGCGGGGGCTTTTCCTGTTAACCGGCCACGGCATCAGTTCAGATTGCTTGTCCAGGGCGGTGCACAGTGGTGCACTGTGATATCCGCCCTGAGGCCAATACCATTGATTTGTGGCCACACTAACCCTAATCTGATATGGTAATACCGATTTTAGCGCTACTCCTCTCGTTGGGAAGGAGTACAGAAACCAATTTAAAGAGCCCTTTATATCGATATAAAGGGCCTCGTAGTGTGGACGGGTGAGCAGTTAAATCGGTTTAACGCTGCTAAAATCGGTTTAAACATGTAGTGTAGACCAGGCCATAGTCTGCAGGCCCCCAGGGTTCTACAGACCACCAGTTGAAAATCCTGCTTTAGTTTATGTTGCTGCCAAACTCTAATACATCTCTCCTGCAAACTACATTTTTTCAAAGGCTCAAACCTTGACTGCAGTGCAGTTTTGTTTTGTTTTCAAGAGGATAGCAAAACACACATCCAGGCCACCAAGACATCCCCTCTCAACCCCACCAAATGTCAAGTCTCCAATCCAAAACACAGAAGCACAAGATTTTCTCATCAAAATGGTTGTACGTAATTTTTTAACATAGGCAAAACAACATTTTTTTGCTAATCCCAGTCTCAGAAATGGCTGAAACATTTGTACTGAAACTTTCTAGAAAAATGCAGTCTGACACAGACACCTAACATGCAAAATTTCAGAATGAATCATTATAGATTTATAAGCAATTGAAAACAGGATCTTCCAACTGGAAGGTCAAGCAACCATAAAAACAGATGGTGCTACCACCTTCACCTACAATATAACCTCTAGCATGTATTAAAAGGCTACACAGTAAAACAACCTTTTTCTAATGTACCTCTAATTAAAGTGCTACATCCTGGAAAGGAAGAAAGAAAATTGTTGAAGGCTCCATCTGTCCCAGTAAAATCAACAAAACATAAACAATTTAAAACAAATAATCCCAGTTGAGTCAGATGATAACGTATGGAATCAAGAGCAAGTACCTTCAGGGAAGAGTCTCATTTACTATTCCCAACACTTGTTTTGTTTTCTGATGAAAAGCACGTTGTAAATTCCTTTGCTCTAAAAATCAACCTTGTGGGGGGAAAAAAAATAAAAACCACAAGATACTGTAATTTACAAAGAGATTTATGATTTCTTTAGTTGCATAAGAATAAAACATGAAAGCATTAGCTAATGGTCAAGAAATACAGACAAAACCAAAACTGCTACATAAAAATATAACAATAAAAAATTCACATTAAGTTATTTATTAAACAATGAAAAAACCCAACACTTTTCTTTACATCATGTCCCCCATCAATTTTGATGTGGGGCACAAAAGAGTTAAATGGAGTTTTGAGGGCAGTAAGGATTGAAAGTGGATGGGAAGGGAGAGGCACCTGATTTGATTGATGGTTTTAAACAACAGCTACAAATCTCGAAAGGAAAAGGGGATTCATTCAGCACAGCAACAATTTGCAACTTTGCTAATAAAGCATGTAAACTTCAGTTACTGTAAAAATTGCTGTTGCATAAATACTAATGGCCTGATCCAAAGCTTACTGAAATCAATGAAAAGCCTCCCACTGACTTCAGCAGACTATGGATCAGACACCAAGTCAACATTTTGTGCCCACCAACACTATGGGATGGAGATCAGGCGTTAGAAGCTGATCCTGCTGACACAGCTATCACTGCAGTCTTTCAATTGACATCAGTAAAAGCTGGATCCGGTCTTTCACGAACAGGGATCCTAGTTTTCCATGATAAAAATAAACCAAAATTCTCCAATAAAAAAAAAATCATAAAAAATCTGAATTTTCATGTAATTAAAATGAAATACTGAACTTTAGTTTTCCTACCCACAATATAGACAGATGTAAGGTGAACACAATGTTTTATTGATATATTTACAATTTTTAAGATGACAACCCAAGCTCCACCACTCAGGGATGAGCCCCCCATCCATTCTCTTAATTACCTGAATTTTTGGTTATTAGCTCGGACAATTAAGTTAGATTGGACAATTAAGGTTCCACTGTATATGGTTTTTTTTTTTTTTCACAAAATTTCAAAACTATAAGATCTGTGTAAAAACACAAACTCTGCATTTTTCCACAGCAAATGATTTTCTAGGATCCCTGCTCAAAAAAATAAAATAAGGGCCTTTATTTAGCTATTCCCTTTCTAGGGCTCAATCTTGCCTAGCGGTGGACATTAGGTGGCAGAGCCTGCAAAATGCTGAATGTCTGCTATGGCATTCTAAGCATCCCTCATCTCCAACTAACTACAGTGGGAGCTGAGGATGCTCAGCACTTCATAGGAAGCTCTAAGTACCTTATAAGATGCAGCCCCCAGGAGAGCTACTGCAGACTGCTAAGTTCAGTGCTCTTAACAGAAGAAACACTTTTTCTAGTCAGGGGATGCCAAGAACCTCAGAGTATGGATTAAGGGGTCAGCAACACTGAGTTTCAGGAATATCTAGTTTCCCTGTTGGGTCTTCTTTGCCTATGTAGATTGGGTACAGCATCATGCAGGTGCTGTCTAAGCATCTGCATGAAATGCAGGAGGTACTCTTCTCTCCTCCGAGCACATCAGGATCAAGCATTGTAAGAAAACTACCTTTGGCACTCCTGTCTCTGTTAAAGAGTTTGATCCTGCACAGGCAAAAGACCCTTGACTTCAATGAGAGGTTTGCCTGAGTCACAACTGCAAGACTGAACCCACAGGACTAATACTGAAAGGCAATGTTTCCTTAAAAAACAAATAAAAAACAAAAAATCCCTTCTTGCTGGACCTGGGAGTTCAGTTTAAAAGACATATGTCAAGTGAACTTTTTTTCCTTTAAAGCCTCTAATATTAATAGTTCAAACACACTTTAGAAATCTCAAGAGGCTGGAATAGTTTAAAAAATCTAAAATCTTTTAAAAAATTATCTGTTTAACAGAAATGTAAAGTAATGCTCTACGGCTAAAAAGAAAGAATTGTGCCTGAAGTGAGTAGAATGATCCATTATCAGCGGTTATCACTTGTCCACCACATGAAAACACATTGCACCTCTGTTTATATATACCTGCTGACTGCCTGGTCACATTTGTAGGTACAGCCAACCAGGGTTTATCAAGAGCATCTGAAAGCCTTTTGTACAGACAAAAAAATTTCACACAACCCTGAGGTCATGGAGAACATAATGAAATGCAAATGCCTAAATATTCAGAGTCAGATGGGATTTACCATACAATTCCAATTAATTTCTAAAGGAAGTGAGGGGAGGGGAAGAGGAGAAAAAATCTTTTATAACAACTCCAAAAAATTTGAAAAAACATACTGTTCTTTATAAAGCATGTTTTGAGGAAGAAACTGGTTTTTTTTAAAGCTAGAGGGAAAAACATCCAAGAAGTTTTCCATGTTATAACCCCCCTGCCACCTCTCTGATTACCTTGCAGAATTATGTTTCTAGTACTGAAAAATCTGAAAAATCAGAACAAAAGTAGGTCTCCTACCAGGAGAAATGTATTCAAAATCTCCAACAAAACTGTGTCTTCTGTGTGACTAAGGGCCATATTGTTCCATCAGTTTTTAAGCTGGAAATGCCCTTATTAAAACTATTGGGGAGTTCTGCTTCAAAACTAATGGACAAACAGAGTCTCAGGAATGATTCAATCTGGTTGACAGGTCCTGTTCCTACTTACAATCTGTGAGAGTGGTCCACTTTATTTCACAGGGGGTAGGATCAGACCCCAGATAACTCAGTAGGTAGAAACCTCTACAAAAAGAGCTAAGTACTTTATAATAAAAATTTCATTATTTGTATGGACACAAAAATCATTTTGGCATCTCCTCACAGAAATAGTAATAAAGTACATTATGTTAGTACAGGCCCTCACAAGATAAATCTGCCATTTTCCTGGAAGGGCAGTAGAATTTAGCATATATGCAATGAGATGATTCCTTTTGCAGTGTACTAAGACTTGTGGACTGATTGAGCCCTTTTTTTACAGACCTTTTCTCTTATGACCCGAAAGCAGGCAGTCGGAACCTTTCCCTTTTATTTTCACTGCCATCAGTACTCTCAGACTGAAATGTTGCGAGTACAGAATCTGTTCCTTCAGGAATGGATATCAACCCAACATCTGCTTTTCATAAGCCCTTTTTCTTTTCTTTTCTTTTCTTTTTCTGGTGGAGTAAGTCTGCTGACTTCAACTGTAAAGGTTTGTCATGTGGAAGATTTGTTCTTGTCCTTCAAGTTTTAGAATATATGAGCAACCACGTTACTACAGCTTTGGCTTAATTTTTTTTCCAGCTAATTTCTTAGCAAAGGTCAGTTTAGTTGCTAGTGAAATCAAATTTAACAGGAAGAAAAATGAAATAAACCTTTACGTCAATTGATCAGATGCATTAACTGTTACATCAGTAGCGTGTTTTTATTGGCACTCTGTCTACCTGACCCTGCAGAGCAGAAGAAGTACTTTAGACTTATTCTCGGCTTTAGCCAGTGGGAAGAGCCCTTATGATGGAAACAGGAGATGGGATCTTCAATCATTCACATCTCGCTTACCTGCTAACCTATAAAAACAACACTAATTGAGATTTGAGCAGAAACTTTGGACCTTGCCATACTGTCTTTTTAGTCACTGGGAGTTCAACAGGAACAGGAGCAGGTCATTCCCTGCTCTGTTGTTGCAAAGCAGAGAGCAATCAATTGGCCACTATTACTAGAAACAGGTGTGCCAATTCAGATATAATAAGAGCCAACCAAAATTCAAAAAGGAACTTTTTTTTTGGTTTGTTTTTAGTTCAAAAGGTTTGGTTAGAACCTTCCCCTTGCAGGCCTAGCCAAATCTATGAAAAACTGTTTTGCACCATTTCCAGCAAAGCCAAACCCAGGACTTTCTGGCACTGCCACAAAGGAATCTGATCTTGCAGCAGTTCTTGAACTACAATTTTCTTATAAGTAGCCAAACTTTTAGAAGCTTATGCTAGCTTCCTATCCTTGAGGTTTTTCTGTTGCTAACTAAGCCATTGAGCAACAAAGAACCCAGCTCCCCCAGGAGAGCAGCATTGCAATGAGACTATAGTGGGAGTGAAGTTCAGTATCAGGAAAAAAATGTTAATGACTAGAGGAGATAGGAGGAAGGAGTTTAGGAAGTTATAATTGGGGCTCAGATCTTTAGGTATGCCCCAAATCAGAAAAACATGTGCTTTAGGGCTTAGGGCTTAATTCTGATATTCTGAGTGCCTCCATTTCCAGCTAGCTTCCATGGGAGTGGAAAATGCCAGCACCTCACAGCACCAGGTCCTAAGAGCGTAGAGGAAGGTTATCTCATCAAGATATAGAACTGAACTTCAGGAGGTTGAGCACATACAGCTCCCATTCACTTCACTTGGAGCTGTGGGTCCCATGCACTTGTAAACCCCACATTTAAGATGTTCACTGCCCTAAAGACAAGTCAGCCTTTATCTCAGTAGTGATCACACTTAGATTAGTTTTGTTCATCTTTTGAATGTTTTGGCTGGGAGGGTGGTAGCAAAAATAGAATATATGATAGGAATATTTTGAAAAATGAGAGAAAGCTTAAATATATATGTTAAAAGCTGAATGGAGTAAAAAGGCAACATTTCCAAACAATTACTGCATTACCAACTTCAGCCCTCATCCTGCAGTTAGCACTACACTGGCAGACTCCTGACCCCATAAAAACCCCACTGAAGTCAAGGGAGCTCTGTGCATAGCTCCACCTCCACCAAGCTAATTGCAAGATTGTTTTTTTTTTTTAATATGCAATGCTACAGCTCTTATTCATGGAATTAGTCCTTACTCACACTGGCTTCCAAAGGACTCCTCGTGTGTGTGTGTTGGGGGAGCTTCTAGACCAGGCCCAATCCAGCAATCTCTTGCAATGTTCTATGGCTAAAATTATCAAAAAGTTATCTCAGAGTGGATTCTTAAATGGATAGCCCAAGGCTAAAAATTCATAACTGCCCATGAAATCCATAGAAGCTGCAGGCGATCAGCCCTTTTCAGATTCAGTCCCTAACATGTCTCAGGTTGGGCAACCAAACAAGGAGGGACCAGAGATCGGAGGCTGACTTTTGAAAACTTCAGCCCAGTTGAATTCAATAGGAGCTGAAGGCACTCAAGCAACTCAGACAAGCTGCTCAGCAAATTGCAAGATATGGCCTTATGAAAATACTTTGTTTCCACGAGTTGCAGCTTTTTGCAAAACCTGTATTTTATCCTTGAATGTTCACGTGAAAAAAAAATACTCTTCAAATGGCCTAAACTGAAACTCCCGCCTCCGAAAATTATTAGAAATGAAAATACCAATTTGTGGATGGTCATCACAGAAAAAGGGCCTGATCCAGAGTCCATGGATGTCAATGGGAGGCTTTCCATTCACTTCGATGGACACTGGGACAGGCCCAAGCTCCTTTTCTCCTTTAAGTCCATATAAATATTTGGTCCATTTTGAAAGAATGAATGGGTTGAAAATATAGATCGTATAATAAAGGCAGACTTTGCCCCATGCAAAAGGTTTCACACATTTTTTCTCATAGTGAGCACAGCACAAAGCCATTTTCAGAAACAAGAAAAAGAATATATAGACACCATTTCTACAATCTGACAGGCAGAAAAAAATATTTAGTAGAAATGTTAAGAGTAAATTATAGCTGTTTAAGCTAGAATAAAGGACCAAAAAACCTGCAAAATCTTGCAAAAAATGGAAACAATGAAGGATTGGACTAGCAAAGGGTTTGCTCTTTAAAAAAAAAAAGAGAATTGAGGTAACAAAACAAACACACAAATACAAACATTTAAAAATAAGCGTTTTATACATTTTTGCCAGTGCTTCTCTGAGAGCAAGTTCTTTAAACAGAACTTAACAATTTTACAATTTTTTTAAAAAAAATATGGCATCCTAAAATAGTCCACCAATTCTTACCCAAACTTTCTGTATTTCTACAAAAATAGACACACAAAGAGCTACAAAAACTCTATTCCTGAAAGGATGAGCACTGTAGTCAAGGCACAGTCTTTTCCCTACAATCAAGGCTGTGCATTAAAAAACCCACCAGAATGAACAAAATAAAACACTGTTAAAGGAGCAAAACAAAGTTAGGTTGCACAGCTGCAGCAGGCTCAGATGAGGAAAGAAAGAAAAATAAGTTTTTTTTCTTCTATGTTCTGGGACCCAGAAGTGGCCTGCCAAAGAAAAGGCTCAACAGCAAAACCAGAATGACTGGCTCTTCATCTTCTCCTTAGCGGTGTGTCCTTTGCCCCCATGCAGAAACAGTCAACAGTTTCAATATCATCATCCCAGCTGTGGGGACACTAGCTGGTGCTAAGATGCATCTCATCTTCAGAACCAAGAAGATTCCTTGCTCTTGTCCTGATGCTGTAGACCTAATTTTAGGGAAGAAAAAAAATGAATTAAAACTTGATAAAACATTCCCTTCACCGCAAGAAAGTGAGCTGGGGTAAATACATTTCTCAAAATCCTGTATCAATAGTCCATCTACACTACAACTGTCTTGGGGGGACCTGTTTACAATGCTGCTGTCCTCCCAGGATAAGTAAGTATCCCTAAACTGCCTTAGACATCCTTCCATACTTCAGTAATGCTAATAGTTTACACTGAACAAAACTGTATCATGTTTTAACTTCACTGGGAGCTGTAATCAGTGTAATCTGACAGTGTTGTATTTGTAGTATAGATGGGCCTTCATGGAGCAGAACTAGTTCTCACAGAATTAGATCATGGTTCTACTAGAACTTTACCTCTTTTCTAGAAAGCCTGATTCATTTTAACATTTTAGGATCTCAGAGCCATATGCAGTTTTTTACCTTGAATACGGGGTTGCAGGGATGGGGGGGGGNAATATCAAGCAATTTCACCTACAGCACGTTAGATTTTTAGCCAAGAATTGCTTGTGCTTTCACACAAGGAAAATAAATGACTTTCATCTTGAGTTTGGTATGAGTTTCTCTGATATTTTCCTTTATAAACATCAAGGACCAGCCAATAAATGTGCTGTGCAGGGGCTTTCATGTTGTAGCAGTGAAATCTGTGTTGTAATTTGGAATTTATCTAGTCTGGAGGGATTTACTCGTTGCTAGAGTTACATCAGGAGAGAGCTAGCACTTAGACAATACAAAGTGTAGAAAAAATACATACCAAAAACCTTACTTGCTAGTTTAGTTATAGCAAAAAATACAAGCTAAGCACTTTGATGTCCTATTACTTTAAGCAAAGTGAGAGAGACAAGTTGGAGGAGGTAATATCTGGACCAACTTCTGTTGGTGAACGAGAAAAGCTTTTGAGCTCCACAGAGCTCTTCTTCAGGTCTGGGAAAGACACTCAGAGTGTCACAGCTAAATACAAGGTAGACATTAAAAGATCTTTCCCACTATAGCCATAAGATGACAGTTATCACCATGAGAAATATTCAGCAGCATTTCTGCTCTATACTGAGCTATAAATAGTATTGTCTTCCTATTTAGTAGTTGAATAGTGCCACTAACTCATCTGTTGTAAATTCACCACTGACCTAAGCAGGTGCAAATTCCCATTCGGTTCCAATGGCACTGCACTCACCTAAGCTCAGGATTTCTTTGGCCATTAGTCTGTAACAATTAAAGATGGGACAAAAATGGAACCTCCTATCTGAACATCTTCACGTTTCAGGGCTGGGGCTGGAGATGGTTCCCTAGGGTTGTACCCTCCTGTACAGTTTTTTGGTTTAGCTGTGCCCAAGAACATCCACATGAGTTTCAGAATTTTAAACTCACAATGTAAGGTGTATTGGATCAGATCACCACCTCTTTTCCCCATGAATGTATATAGCTAAACTGCTGATGATCAATAGCACCTCAGAAGCCAGCTACAAAGTTACTAGTTATTGCTAGTGGAAGAGAAGAACAGTATATTGCACCATCCACCAGATGACTTCAATGAAGTTTGCATATATTTGTGAAGGCTGCAACTGATAGGTGAGGAAACTGAAGCACAGAGAGATTTCGTGACTGTGATTATGCCAAGAATAGAACCCAAACTGTCCTTTACTTTAATCACCAGCCAAGCACTGATCTTCAGTTTAACATAGGGATGGCAGAAGTGTGATCCAAGAACAAATGCAGCTTACAGATGAGCCAAGTGAAGCATATGCTTACACTAACCTTTAATAAGGAGACTACTGGTGCCAGGGTGCCAGGTCCAGCTGCCCAGATCTGGATCGAACACAGCATGCTGGGACCTGTGGACCCTGCTGGCCACAATGCCATATTAAAGAGGAGGGAAGTTATTGTTTGCTCCATTTTACATCTCCTACCAAATTCTCATTGTTCCTTCAGTTAGGCAAAGTTTGGTCATCCCTGATTTAAACCATCTGTCTTTAAACTTTTAAAAAGTTACTTCAAAACCAGCTCTTGTGATTATGTTATTTTCCCCTTTTATCTGCAAAAAATATTTGATAAAACAAGAGGGAGTCGTCAGCCAGGCAGACACAGTTTGAGGGTAAGAAAGTCGTTAAGGTGCCTCAGCAAGTACTAAGCTACTAAAAGGCGTAAAAGAGGGTGTGGGGAAAGAAGTTAATATGGTTCTAACAGCCTTAAAAACAAAGACATATGTTTAAGAGGATGTAGGTTTGTCGACAGAATGCAATAGCAAGAGACTAACTCACTGATCAGCTCCACCCTTTCCACTAGATGTCTTTGCAGTAAACAGATAGGAATTTTAACATAGATGAGGGAAAGAATAAAGTCCACGCATCTATAAATCATAACTACTGAAAACAAACAAAAAACTAAAGTTTGTCTTATAAATCTTGGGCATGGAACAGTTTATAAGCCTTTTCTTCATTATTTCCCCACCTCTTTTACTGGAAGACAATCTGCAGTTCTACCAGCATGCTGTCCCAGTCTAGCCAAGTTTCTGAACAACAGTGCTTTATCCGACAATAGGCTGATTGAGCAAACATTTTTCCCCTTTATAAAAATGTCTTCGCTTGTCTTGCATGACTCAGTATTCCTACATTTGCAGAGAAGTGTCTAACTGCGAAACGCTGGCACTGTGACTAATTATTGCTTGTATTAAAAAATCAGGTCATTTAGAAGAAGTCTAACCCAGCTAGTGAAATTCAAAGACAAAGGATCAAAATTATGGCAGGTGTAAATGGAGTCAACTCTCCTGAAGACCGTAGGCCATGTTTACTTAAGCATGCATTGAATTTGCCATAGTGGCTCCTATATATTTCCAAAAGGAGGGCTGCATAGACAGCTGGACAAGGAGATGGAAGACTACATTTGGTTTGGTTAAATTGTATCTTATTCATGTGATCTTCACCTTTAATATTGAGATATAGACCTCAAATACTCTAAAATTCTCTGTTACATGGGTACAGGAAATCTCTCTTTCTACTCCCAGAACAACTGTACAGCAGCAGCGCTTCTAGCACATTCTTAAGGGGTAAATAATCCTGTTCCCATTCCCCTTGGCACTACCAATAGTTCTGGAGGCAGCAGAATGAGTATGGGTCCATTGTACAGATGGGTAGATGGACAGGATGAAGGATGCCTACACTCCCTGCATGCTGTACAGCACTGTTGTGCCGCAGGCATGCTGTATCCCAGTGCATGGGTGAACGTGAGGAGTGGATTCTGAGGGTGGGGTTGGTTGGACCACAAGTTCCAGCAGCCATTCCCCAGGACTGGGAATCAGGGCAGTCACAGCTTACTGCAAAGTTGTGACAGCTGTGGAGCAGCTTTGTAGTCTGAAGGGTAGGGTGAGGATTCCCCCTTTAATCCAAGCAAAAGTCTCAAAGATGCCCGCTAGGGGTCATGGCCTAGTCAATGGCCTCTCTTTACATAGGCAGTGATCTGCAGCAAGTTCTGGCAGGCTATTCTGTTACAGCCTGATCTAAAGCTTATTGAAGTCAAGGGAGCAGAGACTCAGGACGAGTTGCACATAACGCACCATAACAGTAGCAAGTCAGTTTCCTTCAAATCCTATGTCTTGGGCTCTCAAAACTTCAGTACGGCACTATTCACCAAAGGCCAGCAGTTTATAATGTATTAAGAGATTTTGATTTTGCTTAAAAATTGTTTAAGAAAAAACCTACAGTGCTAAAGTGGAAGTTTATAGGTGTGTTAATTTTCAGCACAACATGTGGGGATTAAACTACATTTAATGGGAATGAGGTACCTAATGCCCCTCCCCACCCTCCGCATCCCCCAGCATCACACTAAAACTGAATCCATGGAAGTGTAAGAAGATGTGCAAAACAGAGATCAGTACTTTACTGAAACATTGTTCATGGAGCTAACCATCTTCTGAATCACAAATTCCCGGGGTGTTGATAATATATAAAGGAAACCCCTCTTCATGACTTTAGTCACTGAAGTTTTTTGGCACCATCTACTCATGAGACCAGAGATCTGACTCAGAACAACAGAATTGCAGCAGTGTTGCTGGTATTGGTAAGATTACAGGTTGGTCTCCTCTGGTGATCAGAACACCCTCATTCAATATAATTTAGTATGAAGAATTTTGCAAAATATTTTTTTATAATCACATGTGACTGCAGCAAAAGAAGTGTGGCACACAGTAATTATTAGGAAAAGAAGAACTACTTAAATTGCATGCCTATAAAATGTATGACAAATTATTTTTATATTAAAAATTTAAAGCTCATGGGATGTGACACTTGACGACTATGGAGGTAGATGTCCTTCTTTTCACCAAAGAGGTACAAGCAATGACAGCTAGAGTTCAAGTTTTCCTGTCAATATGCCTCTATCCTGTTCTGGATGGACCATCTCTCTGAAAGAGGTTAGTTCATTCTCCACAGCCATTGAGTTCTTCGCCTCTCTACTGATACTGCCAGCAAGTTTGCCAATTAATGTCAAATGTCATTATCCTTACCCTTATCCACTTAGAATCAATTTTCAGGTAGGCCCCTGAACAGTCGCCAATTGATATAAACTTTGTTGCTACCAGCCTGAGCTAGATGTAAACCACTGATTTAGAAGTGAAAAGCTCCATATGCCATTACTATTCTCCTGGGCAGCACACTCCCCTTCCCATGCAGGATAAAAAGTAAGGCAGTTATAGTCAACTCATGTCCTTAGAATGACATAGCTTTGGGGCTGCATATGAGGCTCTGGGGGAGTGCAAGCACGTGATTAAAGCTCCTTTGCTCTGCTTGATCTCATGCAGAATGCCACTCACAAGAGCACTCTCCCATTCCACACAACTCAGCCAAAGCCAGAGGAATCAGTTGCAAGCCATGCTCTTTCCAACAACCACAAAGTGGGTAGAAGGGAAGAAAAGAGAGAAAAAGAGAAAATATTGAATAAAGTCATAGAGAAAAGATAATCATGATGCAACATCCTCCCATTGCCTTTCAATGTCTTCTCTGTGTCAATACACAACTATGCTGAGTCATGATGATACAAATATTGCAATACAACGTTAGACTGAGCCATGAGACATTACTCCGTGTCCTCTCCCGAGCCCCCTGTTTATAAAGGGTTATATACAGTGCTTAATTTGTGCCAGGGCTTGCCAGGGCTCAGCCCTGGCACCTGTAGGCTTGGCAATTCATAGCCCCAGCACTTCTGGGCTTTTTGCATCAGTTATGAAAATAATTAAATAATTGCTTGAGACCCAGAACCTCTTTCATTACAAATTAAGCACTGGCTATACACCAAACTGGGGACATTCCAGTGAGTTTGCATGATTGTGTTTACAGCACATGGCATTCTGAATAGTGAGAGGTAAGTAAAATATCTGTCAGTTTGAATCCTGATGTTTCTGGCTCGATTAAACTAGTAAGGAGGTGCCAAGCTCTACGATCTACGTTGCACTGTTAGCACTCTGTTCTCAAAGGAAAGAGTGAAAGCAATTGGTAGGTTAAAACTAAAAGTTTAAAATGAAAATAAATAAATAAATAAATGAATGAATAAATAAATAAGTAAAATAAAAACCAAGTAGTTGGCAAATCAGCTTCCTACCAGTTTGCATTGAATACAAAGTATCAGAGGGGTAGCCCTATTAGTCTGGATCTGTAAAAGCAGCAGAGAATCCTGTGGCACCTTATAGACTAACAGACATTTTGGAGCATGAGCTTTCGTGGGTGAATACCCACTTCGTCAGACGGATGTAGTGGACCAATTTTCCAGGGCAGAGTATATATGAAACAAGCAATAGAGAATTACGAGTTTAGTTATCAGGGATGTGAGGCCCTGTTCTAGATTGAGGTGGTGAAAACCAAGAGAGGAAAACTGGTTCTGTAATGCAAGCCATATAGTCTTGTTTAGTCTGAGCTGATGGACAATATTCCACACTTCACAGGCTTGGTTGGCAGACCATCCTTGCCCACAGACAACCTGGCAACCTGAAATGTATTCTCACAGACTGCAACACCGTACCAATAGTAAATCTAGTCTCAGGAACAATCCATGCAACAAACCGCGATGCCGACTCTGGCCACACATATCTACCACGACACCATCCAGACTATACCAGATCACGCCACCCATCACCAGCATTCATTCTTGCACGTCCTCCAAATGTAATTATACGCATATATGCCAGCAATGCCCTCTGCTATGTAACCATTGCCAAACTGGACGTCTCTATGAGAAAGGATAATGGACACCAAAATCACGATTTAGAGATGGCAATATACAAAAAACATGTAGGGAGGCCTCAACTCCCTGGCACACTATACGCAGACCTTAGAGTGGCCATACTGCGCAATTTCAGGACTGCAGACTTCAAAGAGAACTGCTGAGATTCAGTTCTCTGCATTTGACACAATCAGTCGGGTTTGACAAAAGACTAAATGAATGGTTGCCAAATTACAGAAACAGTTTCTCTCTTGGTTTTCATTTGTCCACACCTCAACTGCTCGAAGAGGGCCTCATCCTCCCTGATTGAACTAACCTCGTTATCTCTAGCTTGCTTGCTAGCATATATATACCTGCCCCTGGAAATTTCCACTACATGCGTCTGACGAAGTGGGTATTCACCCACGAAAGCTCTTGCTCCAAAACGTCTGTTAGTCTATAAGGTGCCACAGGATTCTATGCTGCTTTTATTGAATACAAACAATCCGGATCTATGGAGTAATCCACACCATGATAAAAAAAATGATTTTCCTGATCTGTGCTTGTTTAAATAAATCCCTATAACATCCTCAGAAAGTTGAGTCAACTGCCTGACTTCATGACTGTTGGAATTACTATCATGCTGAATCAGCCTACTAGTCTATCATTGGCAATGGCAATTTGCTGATGCTTCAGAAGGAGGTAAAACCCCCTCACTACTGTAACTTGCCTAAAACCACGTCATATGAGGAGGAAAACATTTGTTCCCAATCCTGGCAGATTATCAGTTTACAACGTGAAACATAATTACCCTTGTATCATCTGCACTGCTGCAGATGTTACTAATGTCCATAAAATTGTCCAGTACTTTAAAGAACCCTGTTATGCTATTTTTCTTAATTTCTTGAGGCAACGAGTACATAAGAACAGCCTTACTGGATCAGACCAAAGGTCCATCTAGCCCAGTATCCTGTCTTCCGATAGTGACCAATGCCAGGTGCTTCAGAGGGAATGAACAAACAGGAAATCATCAAGTGATCCATCCTCTGTTGCCCATTCCCAGCTTTTGGCAAACATGGGTTAGGGATACCATCCCTGCCCATCCTGCTTAATAGCCATGATGGACCTATCCTCCATGAACCTATCTAGTTCTTTTTTTAACCCTGTTATAGTTGTGATGAAGCACCGTTTGACTATATGTTGCATAAAGGAGGGTTCTGGCTGGGGTCTGCTGAGTTGCAACAGTTAATATAGGAGACAGAGAAAAAGAAATGTTAAAGAGATTTTTAGCAGTTGACTTCAGCTTAATTATAATTGGGTTTTGGTTTCATATTATTTTGACTGAAAAAGATCCGACTGTGTTCATCT
The DNA here is from genome assembly GCF_003597395.2 of Chelonoidis abingdonii. NCBI lineage: Eukaryota > Metazoa > Chordata > Testudines > Testudinidae > Chelonoidis > Chelonoidis abingdonii. The sequence continues at coordinate 180,849,285 of NC_133769.1, read as the reverse complement.
GGCACAAGTCTTCCCCACCTGTTCTTTTTCCCCCAACACACATTAAACAAAGTAAGAGAGTGATCATACTCTAGCACATAGATCAATCAACCAGAGGTATGAAAAACCCTCCCTTAACTGAAATCCAAACAAACATCTCAAGGAAAGGGGAGCTGGAGGAAACTAATATTTCTTCAGTGACATAAATGCATGGAAGAGATTCCAAAAGTAACATATGGTCTGCACTGCTGCTGACAGATAACAGATCAGATAAACACCCATCCAAGAAGGAAGAGCGTGACAGTATAAATGAGCTCTATGATAGTAATCAGTCATCAGTGCCCTGCACACGTGCTCCCATACAGATGATAACAGTGGTGCTAGACTGCAACTGAAACTGAAATTCTGCTACACGAAGGTGTAGCTACACTACAGCCTCTGGGTCAAGTGTGACCTGTAGTACAGTAACTCCTTGCTTAATGTTGTAGTTATGTTCCTGAAAAATGCTACTTTAAACAAAACAATGTTAAGCGAATCCGATTTCCCCATAAGAATTAATGTAAATGGGGGAGTAAGGCTCCAGAGATTTTTTTTTTTTGCCAGATAAAAGACATCATATATATACACAGTGTAAGTTTTAAACAAACAATTTAATACTGTACACAGCAATGATGATTGTGAAGCTTGGCTGAGGTGGTGAAGTGAGAGGGTGGAGAAGGGTGGGATATTTCCCAGGGAATGCCTTACTGCTAAATGGTAAACTAGCACTCAGCTGAACCCTCAAGGGTTAACACATAGTTGTTAATGTAGCCTCACACTCTACAAGGCAGCATGAATGGAGGAAGGGGAAACAGCATGGCAGAGAGAGACAGAGACACACACTGTATGTGAGAGAGAGAGCGAGCGAGAGAGATGTGCACTGTCCCTTTAAGTACACTGACCCCACTAAAAGTACACTGCCTTTTTAACAGGGGTAGCTCTGTTAGTCTGTATCAGCAAAAACAAGGCAGAATCCTTGTGATATCTTCTAAGGTGCCACAAGGATTCCTCCTTGTTCTTGCCTTTTTAAGTAGATCAGCAAGTTGAGACAGCAGCTGTTGCCAGCAAGCTCCCTCCATCCTCAGCCATCGTGTCCCCCCCTGCTCTGTGGATGGGGTAAAGGAGTGGAGGATAGGAGCAGGGGGAAGGGGACACTCTGACATTAGTATCCCTCTCCCCCTAACCCTCCCTGAAGAAGGCTGCAAACTGTTTCATTTTACAGAAGGTAGGTGTGGCAATCAGGCACCCCATGTAAAATGACTACATAATCTTCCTGGGCACTTTATGAATTCATTCATTATTTCCTGCAAGTTTTTTTAAAAAAACAAAATGCTTCTTGTACATAATTTGGCTGGGTTGGGCCAAATGCTATGTGCCCAGTTCCTACTGAAAGTCAGTGAGAGCATCAGCAGGAAGAAGTCACAATCAGAAAGTATTTGAAAGATTTGATTAGAGGCTCTGATTTAAATGCAGAGAATCTATTTAGTCACTGCAAATAACTCCAGTTAGTCAAGCCACAGAAATGAGCAGATCACCTTACCTGTGTCAAACCCGAAGCTTGGCACGATGTCCACTGTTCCGTGAAAGGCTCCAGCCCATGCTGAGGTAGCACTGGTGACAGTAGTAGGATCTGTCTTTATCATGTCACACTGTGGAGCAGGAATCCTGGCTGCACGTACTGAAGGCATCAATAGGGATCCATACCGTGGGTCAAGATGAGAGCCAGGATGGTGATGATGCATGTGTGGATGGGGGTGATGGTGATGCATGTACACATCATGCATGTGCGCATATGAAGAGCTAACCTGAGATGCTAAAGGATAATGCCAGGATTCTGATGCAGTAGCGGGAGGAGGTGGGGCAGTCTGATGAAGGCCGTGTCCTGGCCAACTGCTAGGATCTGCTGTTGGGAAGGTGCCTGGTGCAGTGATTGGGAAGTCAGAATGGACTCCACTCAAACATGGTGGAGGTGGAGGTTGATAAGAGCTGGTCCAAAATGAAGCTGGGAAACTGCTCCGTTGGCTTGACATTGTTGAGCTCTCTGGGAAAAAAAAGTATAAATATTGAAAGCAATTGACAGATTAGAACTACCAGTTAAAAACAAAAACACAGCACAAGTAGTGGGTGAAGTAGCTTGCCACCAGTTTGCATTGCACAGGAACAAGTCAGGACCTGTGGAGTAGTCCACACGATGCTCATCAAATGGTCTTTCTGATCTATCCTTCCTTAAGTAACAAGTTAGATTAATAACAGGAGTACTTGTGGCACCTTAGAGACTAACAAATTTATTTGAGCATAAGCTTTTGTGGGCTATATCCCACTTCATTGGATGCATGCAGTGGAAAATACAGACCTAAAAGTCTCAATATTACAACAAAAAACCTTCAAAAGCAGACTCCAGTGAGAGACTGCTGCACTGGAATTAATTTGCAAAATGAACACCATTAAATTAAGCTTGAATAAAGACTGGGTGGGTCATTACACAAAGTAAAACTATTTCACCGTGTTTATTTCACCCCCCCCACACACACACACAGTTCCTCAAACCTTCTTGTCTACTGCTGCAAATGGACCATTTTGATTACGACTACAAAAAGTTTTTTTCTCTCCTGTTGGTAATAGCTCACCTTAACTGATCACTCTCATTAGAGTGTGTATGGTAACACCCATTGTTTCATGTTCTCTGTGTATATATATATCTTCCTACTGTATTTTCCACTGCATGCATTCAATGAAGTAGGTTGTAGCTCATGAAAGCTTATGCTCAAATAAATTTGTTAGTCTCTAAGGTGCCACAAGTACTCCTGTTCTTTTTGCAGATATAGACTAACACTGCTGCTACTCTGAAAGTTAGATTAATATATCTCAAGGACAGCAGGAACCCTTATGAACATCTAGTTTGATCTCCTGTACATCACAAGCCATGGAATCTCACCCAATGATTCTTGCATCAAGCTCATAATTTCTGTCTGAACTAGAGCAAATAATTTAGACAGAATCCAGTCTTCATTTAGAGACTTTGAGTGACTGAGAATCCACCACTACTACTACAGTATAAAGCAGGGGTGGCCAACTTGAGTCTGAGAAGGAGCCAGAATTTATCAATGTACACTGCCAAAGAGCCACAGTAATACATCAGCAGCCCCCCCATCATCTCCCCCACCACCACTCCCAGTGCCTCCTGCCCACTGACAGTCTCGCTGATCAGCCCCTCCCTCCCCGCACCTCTTGATCAGTTGTTTTGTGGCATGCAAGAGGCTTGGCAGGGCGGGAAGTGTGAGGGCAGCGGGCTCAGGAGGAGACGGGAAGGGGTAGAATGGGGACAGAGCCTGTGGCAGAGCGGTGAGCACCCCCTGGCACACTGGAAAGTTGGCGCCTGTAGCCCCAGACCCGGAATCGGTGCCTATACAAGGAACCACATATTAACTTCTGAAGAGCCGCACAGGGCTCTGGAGGCACAGGTTGGCCACCCCTGGTATAAAGCTTTTCTTAGCTGGTGAATAGAGATGTTTGAAATAGACATTTGCTACTGGTTCTGTATATGGACAATGGCAGGATAAAAGATCTTGTTAAATTGATAACCTTTTTAAATTGGTGGGGTAGATCATGCATAATACATCTTATGTTACTTATGGATAAATTCATGGTGGTTAAGTCCATAAATGGCTATTAGCCAGGATGGGTAAGGAATGGTGTCCCTAGCCTCTGTTTGTCAGAGGATGGATATTGACAGCAGGAGAGAGATCACTTGATCATTGCCTGTTAGGTTCACTCCCTCTAGGGCACCTGGCATTGGCCACTGTCGGTAGACAGATACTGGGCTAGATGGACCTTTGGTCTGACCTGGTACGGCCGTTCTTATGTTCTTATAGAATTGCAATTTAGCTTTAAGTCTAGTGTTATCCTACAACTTTACTAAAAACAAGGTATGCACCTCAAAAGCTGCATGCAAAATAAATCTGTGTTTTCATATTCAGAGTCCTCTCTCTGTAAAATTACCAGCAAGAACTTCAGTTTGTCACACACCTTTGGGTGAACTCCAGCTATAAAGTACTTTAATAGGACAAACCATTTAATTGGAAGTGGATTAAAAAATCTGAAATAAAAGACCTATCTACATTCACGATTGGGGTACAATTTATGCTTAACGAGAATTCCAATACAATTGTATCATAAAATCACATTTTAAAATTCCCTCTTTATAAGCAGAGGTTAGTGTTTTTGATGCAGTGACTAATACCTCCAATCTACTGGCTTTCTTGTCAAAAACTCATGTTTTTAAGTATCACTTATAAGAATAGCCCCATTTTGAATAGAGGGAGGCTTTGGCCAAAGATTGAAATAGATTCAAATATGGGACTCCACCATGTTATGAAAGAACACAGTCATAAAAATATCCCATGGAGGAAAAAAGGTTGGTGAAGTTTTATGTTTGACCGGTCAGGGAATCCTCTGTGCCTCATATAACATTTATAACAATACTTATATTAATTGAGAACTATTCATTTTTTACCAGGATCCCCAAAGAGACTTGTGTGAAGACTTCATTAAAAATGAATAGATGTTTCAAAAACCATTAAACTGCACTCTGCTTACTTAAAAAAAAACAGTCTTCAAAATAAAAATTGTAAAATACTTTGTCTGTCTGTCTGAACCATTAAGACATATTTATGGGCTGATTCAAGGTCCATTAGAATCCTTCTGTTGACTTCAGCGGCTTTGAATCTAGCCACTATTAATAACTTTAGCTTATTGTGTATAAAATAACTTCTATAATTATTTGTTTGTTTGTTTGGCACACACTATATGCACAAAAGCAAAAGTTACCTTCATGCCAAACTACTTTGAATATTACAGGGCTATTTAGTAAAATACTCCATGTGTCTTTATTTAATAGGGCTGCATTCCATTTTAATTTTTATTTTTTTTGTAATCTTCTCCTAAAGCACCTGGTGTTAGAAGATCATAAAGTGCATCAAAAATATGACTGATGTAAGCCTCACTACACCCCTGGGACATAAGTATTGTCTCCATTTTACAAATGGGTATACCAAGGTAGAGAGTTTAAATAACTTGCCTGGAGAGTTGGCAACAGAGTTTAACTTTTTCTCCCACCCATGTATTTTCCCCTGTGACTGTATTCCTCACTCCCTGTGCTTCGTTCTCATTACTAGATAATACACTCTTATTTTCTTCAGTTCATTGGCAGTATTTTGAGGAATCTATCCCTGTTTTTGGGTGCGTGTGTGTGTTGGAAATACTGTGGCTCTCATCAATGCTGACAGGCTCCAAATCTGAACAACACCATAAAACAAACAAACAAAACATATACACACACAAAACCAAACAAATTAATGTTCAACTGCTAGGCATCCCTTGGATAATTCAGGTTACTAACAATGGGGCAAAAACCTTCAACCACTACATTACCAATCTGGCTGAATTAATGATGGCAAAAAGAAAAAAAGTTTTAATATAATTGATCTACAACAGGTATAGAGCAGATCAAATATCTGGTTGTTGCAATCCAGTTCCCACTGAACAAGTCCACCAATGGCAGCAGTTGGCTCTTGTTGTCAGACTCAGTTGAGAGTGCCAGGGACAGAATGGTCCAGGGAGGTCTCTGGTGGACCAGGTGGTCCCTACCACTCAGGGTGGAAATGTATCAGTGGAGAAGTTTGCACTTCTGCTGCCCATGCAGTCACTGCTATGTGGATAAACAGGAGAATTATCAAACCAGCATTTTTATGAGCACTATGTAAGCAAATGACACTACCAACAAAAATGTCTATTACACATTGCATGAGCCTTTCAGTTGAGCCACATCCCAAAATAGCACACATGGGAATGTCGTTTTCCACTGTAGTTGAAAGTTGTTCTTTCCCCTCACTTTTCAGAATGAGTGAGCATAACCAATAGTCTTTACAGATACTACAGTGTCAGATACCTATGAAAGAACCAACATCCTAAGGTGGCATTTAATGGTGAGACAATCATTTGGGCAGGGGAGGTGTCAATTTGGCCATCTGGTTGATGTCAACCTGACACTGTCCCTATGAAAGAAAACAAAAATATCAATCAGCTTATATTGGCCTCCTTAAAAAAAAACCAAACAAAACACAAACCATTTGCCAACAGATATACCACAGTTACCACAGTCATTTCCTTTTCTAAATATGAGGGGAGAGGTGCCAAGAGGACTGCAATATCTGAGATACCAGAGTGGTAAACTAATGGAAATTGTTAACTTTTTAATGGTGCTCAGCACGCAGTGCATTGCACTGAAAACATACCAGGCTTCCATGCTAAGAAAGGAGACAATTCTTTTTAGACTTCTCTGCAGTACAATAATACTCTTCAGTTACTGCTACCTGAGAACTTTCAGTTATAAAGAATAATGGGAAAAAATACCATTAATCTTAAAAACTTCTTCCAATGTCTATGCCCAAGATTTCAGGGAATTTTAAAGAACCTGTGTTATTCAAATTTCTTAAGAACAAAAATGTCTGACACTGGTGCTAAATTAATTTTGGTTCAAACTAATAAATGATTTTCTTATAGATTCATTTGACATTCAAAAGGATAAGGGTTGTCACTTTGGGAAGGATGCCTTGTATTTTGCATTCTTTCTTACTGATGCAAAATACAAGGCATCCTCCCCAAAGCGGCAACCCTTATCCTTTTGAGTGCAAAACTCAGGGCAAAACTCAATTCACAACTAGCACATCGCCCCCATCTTGAAAGCAGGAGCTCTTTAATATTTCCTGGATCCAACTGTTATGCCTCATTCAGGATTCAGAAGAGATAATGCAGGAAGAATAAAGTACAATACACTACTACCCACTCCCAAATTTTTCTATGTATCGTTCAACAAGGCAATTATAAATGCACTGCTTATTTCTTTTGCTGACCTTTCAAAGAGTTTATTGACTAAGTAACTGAATGAAACTCCAAACTACCCTTGATTATTATTAATAATGTTAACATCCAACCTAACAAAGCATCAACTTCCTCCATACAAACTAATATGCATTAGCTAACTAGAGCACATTAACCTTAATGAATGAACTGCGAGACTGAAGTATCAGAGTGACTATCTTTTTTCCCTTCTTTCAAACTAGTTTTTGCTAAGACATTAGTTTGGGCATGACAAAAATCCATTTTATTCTAATTTCTCTTGAAAAACAAGTATTCTACTTATTTCTCTGACTTTAAACTGCAGAATCAAAGAGCTCTTTTCAGCATTCCACTGGAGCATCTTTACTCTAGCTGGGCTGGTGCAAAGGAGCCAGAAGACATGCATACCTTCCTTTTCCTCCCCCATCCGTGGAATACTTTCAAAGCAGAAGGATCTTTGCAACAGCACTGGTTACATCGGGTATTCTGTGTTAAAAAGCAATGCTAGATGAGGCATTTTTATGCTGGGCTATTCTGTACCCCTGCAAAGCTCCATAGGGGCCATGGATACAGCTGATCAGGAATCAGTTTTGAGATTTGAAAAAAAAAAATCCTATTCTGTACTGGGACAAACTCAGACCTTTCAAAATTTTTACGAACTTCCCTTCTACAGAAAAGTCAGACCAAAACACCCCAGAATATCCTAGAGCCCAGTAGTCAGGGCTTTTACCTGTGAGGTGGGAGACGCTGGGTCCAGTCCCTGCTTCATATGATTTGGAGCACGGACTTGAAGCCACAGTCTTCCACATCTCAGATGAGTGCCCTGACCACCAGGATTTTGGCTATTCTGGGGCACGTGTGTCTGTCTGTTTCCCTCTCTCATCCTGGACTTGAGAAATCTTCCCAATTAAAGTTTTGTCAAAACTGACCCTTTCCCAAAAAAAATGTTCGGTGGGTTTGGTTTCTATGAATTGGCATTTTTTGCCACAAGAAGTTGGAAAATTCCCAACCAGCTCTAGCCCTGGAACTATCGAGAAGTGCTGGAGAAGAAGTAAAGGGCATATGATGCCATAGATGTGACAGGCTCTTCCCACCCAGCACAGAATGTGCGAGGTTTGCATGCAGACAGTCTCCTCTGTGCACTGATCTTGGGAAGTGGTTTGATCACATACTTAAATGTTTATAGTTGGCTGGGAGGTCAGGGCGGCTGTTTACAAGTATTTAACTCTTCATCTTTCTTTGTAACTATGGGCTTCATCCTGTTCCCATGCAAATCAATGGAAAAACTCCCATGAACTTTAATAGTGCAGGATGAACTCCTACTTTCTTCCAGCTCCCCAATCATTTTGGCTGTCTTCTGCTGAACTCCCACCCATTTGTTGATGTCTTTCTGGCAAGATTGTCTTTGCGCATTATTTTCCTTTTCCCAGTGATATTCAAAAATCCTCTCTTTTATCAACCATGAATTTCATTAATGTGCTGTTTGTTCCTTCTTCCAGATCATTAATTAAGACGTCAAACATGATCAGGCCCAACACAGATCTCCACGGTATCTCACTCACCCAACTTGATATGCCGCCATTTCTCACCACCCATGGCTTACAGCCCTTCTGCCAAATTCAATACACATCACAAGATGATTTCAATTACCTTTGTCTTCAGTTATATTTGTCTTCATCCGCTAATTTTGTAATCCTATCAAAACAAGCAATCTAGTTTGTCTGGCAAGATCTGCTCTTTATAAAACTCACACTGCTTGTTTGTTCATCCTTGGACAGACACATACTTTATGTACTTATTTAGCCCATGTTACTATCGTATATGAACACTTCACAATCTCCATTGTGTTTGTAACCCTTCTGCCAGGTGGAGCCCACAGCAACCAAGGCGTGGTTTAATATCTAAGGGTTCCTTTTCAACAGACAACACAGAACCGGCTCGAGCCCCGACCCAGTAACTGGGAAAATTACACACCACCCTTGATCACGTCTGAGAGGCGATATTTCCCCACTCGCAAGCACAGAGTCTGAGTGTCGAAAAGAAACTTTTAATGAAAGGAGGGAAGTCACCAGAAAATTAGGGAAAATACCACAAGCAGGATTCATAATCATAAAACGGTGAGCAGGACACCCACCCCAGCGTGCGTGGGGCAGTGCCTTCTGCCTTAGAATCATAGAATATCAGGGTTGGAAGGGACCTCAGGAGGTCCAACCCCTTGCTCAAAGCAGGACCAATTCCCAGCTAAATCATCCCAGCCAGGGCTTTGTCAAGCCTGACCTTAAAAACCTCGAAGGAAGGAGATTTCACCACCTTCCTAGGTAACCCATTCCATTGCATCACCACTCTCTGAGTGAAAAAGTTTTTCCTAGTATCCAACCTAAATCTCCCCCACTGCAACTTGAGACCATTACTCCTTGTTCTGTCATCTGCTACCACTGAGAACAGTCTAGATCCATCCTCTTTGGAACCCCCTTTCAGGTAGTTGAAAGCAGCTATCAAATCCCCCCTCATTCTTCTCTTCTGCAGACTAAACAATCCCACTCTCCAGCCTCTCCTCATAATCATGTGCTCCAGCCCTAATCATTTTTTGCTTCCTCTGGACTCTTTCAATTTTTCCACACCTCTTGTAGTGTGGGCCCAAAACTGGAACAGTATTCAGATGAGGCCTCACCAATGTCAAATAGAGGGAATGACACATCCCTTGATCTGCTGGCATGCCCTACTTAACAGCCCAAAATGCATTAGCTTCTTGGCAACAAGGCAACAGTTGACTCATATCCAGCTTCTCGTCACTTAACCCTACGTCCTTTTCTGCAACTGCTTCCTAGCCATTCGTCTCTAGTCTGTAACAGTGAATGGAATCTTCCATCCTAAGTGCAGGACTCTGCACTTGTCCTTGTTGACCTCATAGGTTTCTTTTGGCCCACTCCTCTATTCTGTGTAGGTCCCTCTGTATCTATCCTACCCTCCAGCATATCTACCACTCCCCAAGTTTAGTGTCATTTGCAAACTTCTGAGGTGCAGTCCATCATCTCCAATCATTAATTAAGATATTGAACAAACCGCCCAGGACTGACCCTTGGGATCCACTTGAAATCGGCTGCAACTAACACGACAGTTGATCACTACTCATTGAGCTGACAATCTAGCAGCTTTCTATCACCTTATAGTCCAATCATCAGCCATATTCATTAACTACTGGCAAGAATACTGTGGAGACCATATCAAAAGCTTTGCTAAGTAGGAATAACATATCACTGCTTTCCCTCATCACAGACCAGTTATCTCTCATAGAAGGCAATTAGGTTAGTCAGGCATGACTTGCCCTTGGTGATCCATGCTGACTGTCCTGATCACTTTCCTCTCCTCTAAGTGCTTCAGAATTGATTTCTTGAGGCCTGCTCATGATTTTTTCAGACGAGGGTGAGGCTGACGGCCTGTAGTTCCCGGATCCTCCTTCCCTTTAAAAATGGGCACTACATTAGCCTTTTTCCAGTCATCCGGACCTCCTGTTCGCCATGAGTTTGAAAGATAATGGCCAACGGCTCTCAATCACATCTCCAACTCCTTTAGCACCCTCGGATAGCAGCACATCCGGCCCCATGGACTTGTGCTCGTCCAGTTTTTCTAAATAGTCCTGAACCACTTCTTTCTCCACAGAGGGCTGGTCACCTTCCCCCCATACTGTGCAGCCCAGTGCAGCAGTCTGGGAGCTGACCTTGTTCATGAAGACAGAGGCAAAAAATCATTGAGTACATTAGCTTTATGTTCATGCCTTATGTTCTTGAGTTCTGCAACCAACAGTTCCTTTTCTGTGCCCCTCTCCGCTCCCTCACCATACCCCACTCACAGTGGTTGTCCTTTGTCAGTGAGGACCCAGGGTGCAGAGGTGCACCTGTGTGAGTTCACCTCGCACTTAGGGAAGAAGGCACCTTGCTTGCTCCACCATCTGAGCCCTGCCAGCCGCTCATCCCACTTCCGTAGGAGGACTGCTTGCTGTTCCTGCTGGCTGACTGTCAGTTACCTTCTGCTGCCACCTGTCTCTCTGCTGTGACGTCTGCATGTCAGTCTCTTAGTGATTGTCAGCTCTTAGTAATTTTCAGCTTTTAGCAGGCTGGGTATAAACACCGTCCCACCACAAGCGATATCAGTTCTCATTTAAGCACTTAAAATAATAAAGGTTCCTAATGGAGCCTATTTAGCTCTATCTTTGAACAGTGAGCAGAAACAGGTTAAACCAGACCAAGGACCCTTAGGAAGAGGCCACACCTCCTGGCTGGGACACTTGTCCCTTCCCCCTCTTACTTTCACAGAGGTCTGGCATTCAAGCTCTTGGCTTAACAAGGTCCTTTCAGCTGAGGATGACCTCCTCATTTGGTACAGGTTAAGCACAGTTCTGCTTCCTTTTATTCTTATAATAAAGACAACATTGATAACAGCATTTCACTATCCCTGCATTCAGTACTGAAGTGATTTGTAACCCAACACCACCAAAGTTGATCACTTTGAGCAACACCGGCTATCTGCTGGATATCTAAGGAGAGTAGGTGTGTTCATGTAAATACGTTTTGCTCCTGAAGTCTCTCCCCCTCACAGCTAGCTATCAGGGGAGAGTTCATTCACACCCTGCTTACATATTTATGATCACAACACAGCAGCATGAAAGCACTGTATATTATCTCCAATTTACAGATGCGGAACTGAGATACAGAGAGACCCAATGACCCTGCCGAAGGTCACACAGGAAGTCTGTGGCAGAGCAGGAAATTGAACCTGGGTCTCCTGAGTCCCTGGTTAGTGCCCTTTATCCTCTATGATCACATTTTTCAAACTTTGGGGCTTAAAGTTATGCCTTAGATCTCACAGCAATTCCTTGTGAAGCCACATTAACTTCTTCTTGTTCCTCAAAGCCTTCAACTACCCCACTGAATGCCAGGAGGAATTTGAAAAGCCTTTATCTTGTATATCTTTGATTCTTGCTCCCTGCCCATCAGTTCCAGCCATTCACCCCCAAGAAATTCATTGCTGCTTCCACCTACTCTGTAGCAAGGGTTAAAATCAGCAGGGATTAAATCAGCAAGATTCCAGCCATAATGCTGCATATGTTGTCGTAAAACTGATTGACTGCGTAAGATAGACAGCATGTAGTCAAACTATTGCTTCCCTTACCTCTCCACAGGGGGCTTAGCCCTGCCTTGCTTTTTGAAAGGGCAGTTTCTGGGTTGAAGCTGCTGGTTTGGCTCAAAGCTCTTGAGAAGTGTTCATCCACTACTGACCCAATGTCTCCCTGGAAGTAAGTGAAAAGGACACAGCGAGAGTTAAGGTATTCCATCTCAGCGGGCTGGTCTTTCTCATCTTCCTCCTGTTTGTTGGAAAGGGTCACCTCCAGGGACTCTTGCATCTTGTTGTAAACAGCTAACTTCTTCTGGGATTAAAAACAAAACAAAACAAAACAAAACAAAACAAGAAGACGCATCACTAGTGGCAATTTATGAAAACACAACACCCAGTTTCCTTAAAGGAAATTACATATATTTAATATACACATTGCATAATGTCTTAATGGTAAAGCTGGTATAAAAAAAGAGGAACATTTTAATGAACACGTTTAAAAAAAAAGTCAGTGTTTTTCATAGAAAGTTTTCAGAATTTTTCAACCAGCCCCACTTCAGAGTTTCCCGTTGCTCAAGCACTCATTAAAGTCCCAGTTCTCACAGGTACTGAGCAGCCGCCACTCCAAGTAAAGTTCATGGGAGTTGCATTACCTCAGACCCTCTGAAAAAACAAACGTAACATAGATGATAACAAGTGAATCCTGAAGTCTTTATTCAGCTTCACTGCTATGAACAGGCCGCAAAGGCTGTAGATATGAACCCTAACTTTACAGAAGAGTGGGCCACGCCGTATAATTTAAAACATTCACTTTAAATAGGTCACTTTAGAACAGATTTTGTCATTCGCATTCCCTATGAACATCACCTCACTCAACACATACTAGCACCATGGGATGCAATGGAACCTGTTGTAATAATTGGGCCAACAACCTAACTGCAAGCTCAACTGTAAAAAGTATGTAAGTGTTCACGATATATCACAATAACCCCTAATAACAAATATTGATGGGAAAAGGTATGAAAGGGAGACAGATCAACTAAATCAGTCTAAACAGAAAGGCCTCCTGATATGACTGTGTTAAGATCGTCCTTGGTAAACAGGAAAATGTAGGTCCGAAAAATCAGTGAACCAAAATTGATATGTCAGAAACTAGGCCTAATGGATGGACAAAATAATAAGGGATGGTCTTGTCCACCTGACACTCCCTTTTTGGGTCCCTAAAGAAAAAAAACCTCAGGGGAGGGGGAGAAGAGGAAAGAACAGACAGAGGCTGCTGGAAACGGCATCAGCATCATAGCTGCCACCCCACTGTTTCCCGGGATCCCAGAACTTTGTCATCCTGATCCCGAGAAATGTCCTGTGCAAACCAGGCTGGGGCGAGGGATACAGATGACATCACCATCCTTACAAGCTCCAGTTGAATTCCAAATGCCACCTGAGATGAAACAGGATTGGACTTTACAACAGCAGCTCCAGTCCAGCTCAACTAACTTTTTCTCTTTTCCCAAGAAAGGACAGTTATTTGACATCATCTAAGAAACTGTCAAACAAGGGTTTTTTCTTCTAAAACTCTCATCTAAAGCAAAAAGGAACAAAAATGTTGTTAAATGAAAAGGCTTACTTAAAATTTTATATTTCAAATTTTTTAACTGTTTTTCCTTCTTTCCTGTATCTTTAATAAAACGTTAAAATGGTGAGTTTACCACAGTAGTAAGCAGGCTGAGGTCTCTGTCTCCCAAACCCCAGAACATGTTTAACATTCTTTAATGTAAGACAGCGACTGGATTATGCTAACAGTTTTGGCCCATTTATTACATCTAAATTAATACACCATTTTTGGTGCCCACTGTGGGTCTTAAAGGTTTACATACTCACAAGCTGGCACCGTGGCAAACAAGCAATTTTATTCAAAGTTTAAAACCAAAGTTTGTTTTAAAATTCTTAAATGTGTTGGGCTTCTTTGAGGTAAGCATGAAAGCAAACCATTAATGTTTTTGCTTTAAAAAAAAGAAAGAAAAAATCACTGTCAATGGTTTTAAAGTTATTAATTTTTTAAAAAATATCTTTAAATAAATGCTTTGTTTCTTTTTTGTTCTGTTTTAAAGTTTATGGTTTCTGTAATTAGTAATTATTTTAGAAGTATAATGAAAAAGTAAATTTTTAAAAGAAGCAAAAAGTGGCAAAAAGAAAGTGTTTTAAACTGTTGAAGTTGCTAATGCAGACTTTTACTGAAATTACACTTTCAGTAACCCTCTCATTAACAAAATCCCAGCTTTAGTTGTGAATTAAATCTCAAACCACCCTTCAAGCAACAACTTAATAAGGTGTCAAAACATTTTGGGTGTTCTACATCTTGGCTTTAAGGATCTGATTTTCCATTGTAGGCAACTCTAGAGGTAAAAATGTCTGAAACACAATAGTGTTTAATTTTTTAAAATATGACAAATGAGTTGAACATAATAGTGCATATTAAATTATACCATCCTAATGTATGTAAGACCAAGGTTCCTACCTTTAGCCGAAGGTATGCAGTATATCAGTGTCTTGATTTATTCTGATTTCACTACAGAAATGTAAATAGTTATACCAATATGATTTTTCCATATTTGATAAAGTAGTGCCAAGTCAATTTAAGTTCATGTAATGTTAATAAAATTTAAAGTTTCATTTTGTTTTGTTTATAATTGTGAGTTTATGAGCAAACTTCCGATTATGGGGAGAAATGGTTCATAAAGGAGATGGATTATATTGTGTTAACTGGGCCTAGAAATTCACTTTAATTGTGAGTTCAACTATGAAAAGTAAGTGAAAGTTCATAAGATGTCAAAATAATCTATAACTTTGGGAATTAACTATGGAAAATAAGAACTCAAGAACAGCCATACTGGGTAAGACCAGAGGTCAATCTTGCCCAGTGGCCAATGCCAGCTGCTTCAGAGGGAATGAACAGAACAGGTAATCAAGTGATCCATCCCCTGTCGCCCATTTCCAGCTTCCAGCAAACAGAGGATAGGGACACTATCCCTCCCTATTCTGACTAATGGCCACCAGGGGCGGCTCTAGGAATTTTGCCGCCCCAAGCATGGCAGGCAGGCTGCCCTCTGCGGCTTGCCTGCAGAGGGAAGCCCGCCTGCTGCCCTCGTGACACTGGAAGAGCGCCCCCCCACGGCTTGCCACCCCAAGCACGTGCTTGGCATGCTGGGGCCAGGAGCCACCCCTGATGGCCACTGATGGACCTATCCTCCATGAATTGATCTAGTTCTTTTTTGAATTATGTTATAGTCTTAGCATTCACAACATCCTCTGGCAAAGAGTTCCAGAGGTTGACTGTGAATTGTGTGAAGAAATACTTCATAAGAACGGCCATCCTGGGTCAGACCAAAGGTCTATCTAGCCCAGTATCCTGTCTACCAACAGTGGCTAATGCCAGGAGCCCAGGAGGGAGTCAGGGCCAGTTCCAAGTTTTTTGCCACCTCAAGCAAAAAAATTTCCCTGTGACCCCCCCAGCACTGCCTCATTCCAACCCCCTCCCCAAATCCCCAGCCCATCTCCTCCCCCGGGAGCACCGCATTTCCCCTCCTACCTCTCCCTCCCAGGCAGGCCGCGCGCTCGGGGGAGGAGCTGGAGGTGAGCTGGGGGGGAGCAGTTCCTCTGCCCCTCCCCACACCCCCCACCACTGCAGTTCACCTCCAGTCCACTGCCACCAGCTCCCCTGAGCACGCCACTGCTCCTCTTCTCCCCCCTCCCTCCCAGGCTTGCCGCAAAACAGCAAGCAAAAAAAAGAAAAAAGGAGGTGGAGTGCATCCCTTGGAAAGTGCCGCCCCAAGCACATGCTTGGAGCGCTGGTTCCTAGAGCCGGCTCTGGAGAGAGTGAACCTAACAGGTAAGGATCAAGTGATTTCTCTCCTGCCATCCATCTCCACCCTCTGACAAACAGAGGCTAGGGACACCATTCCTTACCCATCCTGGATAATAGCCATTAATGGACTTAATCACTGTGAATTTATCCAGTTCTCTTTTAAACATTGTTATAGTCCTAGCCTTCACAACATCCTCAGGCAAGGAGTTCCACAAGTTGACTGTGTGCTGTGTGAAGAAGAACTTCCTTTTATTTGTTTTAAACCTGCTGTCCATTAATTTCATTTGGTGGCCCCTAGTTCTTGTATTATGGGAATAAGTAAATAACTTTTCCTCATCTACTTTCTCCACATCACTCATGATTTTATAAACCTCTATTATACCCCCCCTTAGTCTCCTCTTTTCCAAGCTGAAAACAGTACATAGTATACTTTAGATTTTCCAGAAGCCTTTGACAAGGTCCCTCACCAAAAGGCTCTTACGTAAATTAAGCTGTCATGGATAAGGGAAGGTCCTTCTCATGGACTGAGAACTGGTTTAAAAAGACAGGAAAAAGGTAGAATAAATGGTAAATTTTCAAAATGAAGAGGGTAACTAGTGGTGTTTCCCCGAAGAGTCAGTCTAGGACCAATCCTACTCAACTTATTCATAAATGATCTGGAGAAAGGGTAAACAGTGAGGGCGGCAAAGTTTGCAGATGAAACTAACACTGCTCAAAGATAGTTAAGACCAAAGCAGACTGTGAAGAATTCAAAAAGACTCACAAAACTAAGTGATTGGCAACAAATTGGCAAAAATGAAATTTAATGTGGATAAATGTAAAGTTTTTGCAACATTGGAAAAAATAACCCCAACTATTCATAAGACAATATGATGGGGGGCTAATTTACGCTACAAACAAAAACAGGAAAAAGATCTTGGAAGTCATCATGGAATAGTTCTCTGAAGACGTTCCAAGCAGTGTGCAGAGGCAGTCAAAAAGCAAACAGGATTTAGGTCTATTAAAAAGGGGAATAGAGAAATAAGACAGAGAATATATTATTGCCCTTAATATAAATTGATGGTCCCACATACTTGAATAACTGCCCCATACAGAATGTGGTCTCCTATAAATCAAAAAAGATATACTGGCACTAGAAAAGGCTTCAGAGAAGGGCCAACTAAAATAATTAGGGCTTTGAACGGGTCGCATCTGAGAGAAAGTTAAAGAAGGAATGGAAC
>NC_133769.1:180682128-180831950 GCF_003597395.2 Chelonoidis abingdonii | reverse complement strand
AGTTTATCAATTAATTCCAAAACCTCCTCTAGTGACACTTTAATCTGTGACAGTTCCTCAGATTTGTCACCTACAAAAGCTGGCTCAGGATTGGGAATCTCCCTAACATCCATGAAGACTGAAGCAAAGAATCCATTTAGTTTCTCCACAATGACTTTATCATCTTTAAGTGCTCCTTTTGTATCCTGATCATCCAGGGTCCCCACTGGCTGTTTAGCAGGCTTCCTGCTTCTGATGTAATTAAAAAAAATATATTACCTTTTGAGTTTTTGGCTAGCTGTTCTTTAGGCTCCTCTTTGGCTTTTCTTATTACATTTTTACACTTAATTTGGCTGTGGCTGGCAGTTGGAAGCTGTGAGCTTCAAAGTAAGGTTTGAAAGCTAGAAGCCTCTGTTAATTGGCTGAGCCTTAGTCAGTGGGCGGGGCTATCAAGAAGGCCAGAGCTTTGTAAAGCAGTGTACAAACAACCAGGGAGCTTTGTGAACTGGGGCTGCTAACAGAGAATTTTGCAAGGGAGTTCTCCAGGTGAAGGAGGAGCAAATACAGCACCCTTGGGGAAAGTGGCTGTCTGTAGTGTATGGTTGTTTTTGCAGGTTACTTGCTGTGTGCTAAGCTTGCGTTTGTCTTCCTTTTGTTTGTTTTAAACCTGATCCCTATTAATTTCATCTGGTGATCCCTAGTTCTTGTGTTATGAGAAAGAGTGAATAACACGTCCTCATTTAGTTTCTTCACACCAGTCATGATTTTACAGACCTCTATCATATCCTCCCTTTCCACGCCGAAAAGTCACAGTTTTATTAATCTCTCCTTATATGGAAGCTGTTCCATACCCCTAATCATATTTGTTGCTTGTTGTTAAAATAGGCCAAGTTGTTTTCAATAATGAATGTTATGAACAAGTACAAGAAAACTTGACAGGGAAACTAAATTCGTCCAAACAAAAAAAGGTCTAATGATAGGATTCAAGAATTCTGTTGAGGTTGGACTTAATACACAAGATGATACGGGTTCAGAAATTAGTGGACCAATATTGGTGTGGCAGATATCAGCTCTAATTGGAGGACAAAAAATGAGGAGATGTATTATAGCACCCACTTTTCCCCTTTATGGGTTCTTAAGAGAGACTTTGAAAAAAAAATCTACCTCATCCCATCCCAGCTCACCTTGACCCAACTTGGCTTCCCAACTTGTCTCATAGAATCATAGAATATCAGGGTTGGAAGGGACCTCAGGAGGTCATCTAGTCCAACCCCCTGCTCAAAGCAGGACCAACCCCAACTAAATCATCCCAGCCAGGGCTTTGTCAAGCCTGCCTTAAACTTCTAAGGAAGGGATTCGGCGCCACCTTTTTTTTCCCAAATGAGGGTAAACGCCATTCCACTAGCTCACCAGCCCTCGAGTGAAAAGTTCCCTAAATATCCAACCTTAAACCTCCCTCTCGAGCGACAACCTGAGTAGCTCCGCTTGGCATGGTACCTAGGTTGGTAGCGCTCTCGGATTGTGGATCACCAGATGCACGGAATGATCAGGATTGAAGTCTATTCTGGCTACCACTGAAGACAGTCTTAGATCATCCTCTTTGGACCCCCTTTCAGTGTAGTTAGAAATTAGCGTATCAATTGCCCCCTCATTCTCTTCATTGCGTGCCAGACTAAACTAATCCCACTCCTCTTAGCCTCTCTTCTATCAGGTTCATGTGGGCGTTCCTAGTGCTCCGCAACCTAATCAATATTAATTGTTCCCCTGCTGGACCCTCTTTCCAATTTTTCCACCTATCTACCCTCTTAATCCGTGTAGTGTCGTCGGCCGCTGCCGCAAATTGGTGGAATACACATGTACTCCAAATGTCAATATGAGGAATTGTTGGCTTGTATTGCATGCTCACTAGTCCCTCTCAAATCTGCTGACTAAATCGATGCCCTAACTTTTAGTAACAGGGGCTCTCCAGGTAAATGCAGCTTAGCCTTCGGTTTGGCATACTAAGGAGGTACACTGTTTGACTGCATATTCAGGCTCCAGTCTCACTTGTTTACTCTGTAGTCCTGTGTTCTGCTATTAATCATGGCACCAATGCTCGATCTCAATGCGTTTAACCTTCCTCACCTCAGACAGAGGGAGCAGACCAGATGGAAGGATTCCTTCCTAATAAATAGGACATTAGGCCTGTGCGTTTTGTGCAAGGGAACTTGTGATCCTTGCTAGTTCCTGAGATGGTCAGTTCCTATTGCATAATGAATCCAGATTCTTGCGGAGTCCTTCCGTCAGTGAGGTAACTGAATTGTTCAGCTATCAAAAGGTAGATGAAGTTTCTTTCTCTCTCTTCCCTATTTGGGTACTTTCTGTCCCCTCAGCTGTTCTTTTTCCGACTCCTCCCTGATCTCGTCAATATCTGCGTTTTCATCATGAATCCTGATCAAACTTTGTCTTCCATGTTTTACCACAGCAAGATGAGACAGCCCTAGCCTGTGCTTGTCGTGAGGGAGAAAGACCAAGCCTGTTATTATACCGACATGGGCATTGTCAGTATGAAACATAGCTAAGGGGTTAATTTATTCTGCACGCTTGCAAAGGTCGGTAGACCAAGAGCCTTGCCGGAGAGACCATATTTCAGAAACAAGATTTTTCAAATCCTTCAAGGGAGGAACTGCTGGGTAGTTGTGTCTTTCTCTCTCTGTTGCTCTCGGCTCTGAGGTGAACTGTCTCTCTCCAGAGCTTTCTATAACTTCTGTTTCCAGACAATAGGTTTTTATTTGTTTGTATTTATCAGTTGTGTAGTTTGCTGGAATTTTTAAATTTATATCTTTTGGATAAGGCTGTTTATTCGATTTTCTTTTTAAGCAATTTGATCTGTTATTTGCAACCTTGATACAGAGTACCAGTTTTATGTCTTTTTCTTTCTTTTTATATAAACTTTCTTTTAAACTTGTTGGAGGGTTTTCTTTTCTAGTTGAGGCTCAGGGAGATAGGAATCTCTGTTGCCAGGGTACGGTCTCTCTCAGGGCAAAGAACTGGGAGGGGGAACATCTTTTGTCAGAGTTGCAAAGTCTTACTTTGCAGGATCTTGACTTGAGGGTGAAGAACACTGGGATCTCTTCTGTTTTGCGTGAGGGTATAAGGAATGAAAGTAGTGTACGTGTATTTCATCCATGGGTCCATCTCTCTTATGGTGTGGGTCGCAGCATTGGGATGCGAAATGAAACTGTTGATGTGAGCAGGGTTAACGGGAAGGGTTATTGGTCCTGGTTGGGGTGGTGACTCAGGGGCATCTGAATGGTTTCTTGGGGTCCTCCTGACAGGAAAATTGTAAACGACTGAAGGAGGAGGTTTGGGAGCCCAGAGTGCGCCAGACACTGGAATCTGGCTGGTGGCAGCGCTATCAGATCTAAGCTGGTAATTAAGGTTGGAGGTTTCATGCTAGCATCTTATTTTCTGAACTCTAAGGTTCAGATCTGAGTAGGAAAGCTATGACAGCATGTGAGCCTGAGTCCAAGCAACAGGTGTCATGGGTAATCTGAAAGACTAAAGCATCCATTCCTAACTGACCAGCCTCTCAGTTTTTCAGAAACATCAACAAAAAATGTATTTCCCCCATCGATCTCTCCTCCACCTTTGACTGTTAAAAACAGAAGTGAATATCCTTTCACACATCAGAATTGAGGGTAAAATTAACCCTTCCTTTTCATCAAAGAAAGCTGTTAATGAAAATGAGAGATGCTTGCATTTTGCCTCCAAAAGCAGAGACTTTAATAGGTTTTTGATTGTTTGTTTTGCGTAATCTCTCAATTTCAGTTTCAATATAAATGTCTGTTTTAATTTCTTGGGGAGGGGGGAGTTGTTTGATCAATAAACTCTCAACTTTCGAATGAATGCTTCTGGGTGTTTGCCAAGAAACGGAGTAAACCAGGACCTCTGTAGAAAAACCCTGAAACTATGTATCTCTGTTTTAATGTTCCACAGTGACAGAGTTCATAACTCCTTTGGCCCCTGAGATAATTCATAGACCACTTACAGAGTGACATACTACTACACATAAATAAAAGTGGCAGAATCTGACCCTTTTTGAGAAGTTTCATAGCACAAAGTAATGCCATTGATAGTAGAAAAAAAGTTTTCCTCCCTCATTTAAGCCTGTGTTGCATTTTTCCTTTTACATAACAATTTGTAAAACAAAAAAGGGGGGGAGGGGGAGGAACGGGGTAGCAACAACAGTCAAGTCAGCAATAATTAAACATAATTTTGGAAGAAAAAAAAAACATTGACAAACCCCCAAACAATATATATAGAAACTTTAACAACAACAAAAAGTCAGAAGCATGTGAACAACTATTCCCAACTCTTTGCTCCCTCAAATCAAACCAAAATGTCAAAATAAATTTGTGTGAAAATCAATTTTGCATGGAACATATTTTTCAGATGTTCCAGTTTACAACAGTTTTCACAGAAAGTAAGCTCACCACAACCAATAGGCTGCAACAGCAACAGCTCACAGCCAGCCAGCTATTTAAACAACCAACTCTACACAGAGACAAGATTCAGCGACACAGACATGACTGAAGTACACATGCATCAGTACTCAGTAGCTTCTTTTAAAAGGTAGAGCTTGACCCATCTATTATGATTTGCTTGGCAACATTTTAGCGCCATCAATATCTCCTCATGGTTATGGCCCTCACCTTTTCCTACAAATGTATTATTTAGCTAGCACATTTTGGTTCCTAGATAGTTTATGAACTTCCTTCTACAGAAGCGCATACTAAATTGATTTTAATATTTTATATAATCGGAAGCTCGATTGCAATCTGGCAAATTACAGAATCAGTTACAGTTGGAATATTTAAAAAGACAGTGTTTAATTACTGTGAAATGAAGTAGAAACACAAGTATTACTTATTAGTGATTACTAGAAAATGCATGTTATTTAATCAATTCACTACAATCACCATAATCCAAATACTGCAAATGGACCTAACAAACCTATAAGCCTGACATCCACAATTTTAGTAGAGTCAACATACTGCAGAACCTACTCTTGGATTGTACTATTAAGGTAATAGTTTAGTTGACTGAACACTACAACAATGAAGTAATCATTCAAATTTTGATGACATTATACAAAATTCTGTGATGGATATAATAACCATAGGTCAGTTTATTTTATTTATGATTCAGACGATCCTAAATGACTTTTGGAAATTCAATTCAAGTTAATAGAGAGCAAGTCTCACTGAGCAATTGCTTTGTGGAATATTGTTTATTTAGACATATGGTTAGAGGAACTCACATTTTATACCAAGCCCCTTCCACATTACACACAAACTGGGGGAGGAAAGACAAATGTGCAGAAGATAATAGCAAAACTCTGAATGGTTTCACTTTAAAAGTGAACACTTTACTTTAGAAATGAAAACATAGCTAGCTAGCTGTGTATTAAATTATGTCAGGCAAATTTTTTTGAATGGAAAATTTTGGGCGATGAGAACATAGTATATGTTATTAATATGTTTTTAAAAATTGTATTAACACAAAATTACACAACATGATGTTCTCCTAAGGTCCCATCTTGCAATTCTTACTTGTGCAGGGCCGGCACAATCCATTAGGCGACCGCCTAACATTTGAGGGGCAGTGAACGCGGCGGCCGGATCTGTGGTCGCCCTGGTCGTCGGTGGTATTTTGGGAGCGAGACCTTCTGCCACCCGTCAGGGGCGGTATTTCGGGGGCGGGACCTTCCACCGACTAGGGTGCCAAAAAAGCTAGCGGCGCTGCTGTACTCAGGCAAGACTTCCAATGAAGTTAATATTTTCGTCTTAGGAAGGAAGGATCAGGCCTTAATACACTATATAGGGTTATAGAATTTACAATATATAACACATATCTTGTACTTCATATATGTGACAGTGCCACAACATTACACAAACTGTAGATGTGCAAACCCCAGTTCTCATTAAAAACCAGGCCAGAAGTGTGAGAGTTTTTATTGTTTCTGTTTTAAACCAAGAGAGAAAGTTTTATAGGTGTCTAACAGATATTGATATATTAGAGTCTATATCAGACCCTAGGCCAGGAGCAGTCAAGAGGGAGACTGCAGGCCAAATCCAGACCATAAGATACTTTTGAACAGACCCTGAAATCTTTTTATTTACTTATTATTATCACTATTGAGATTTTTTAATTATTATTATTTTCTCTGGAGTCTGGACTTTGACTATATCTTGACCACGAAATTTGGACTTTGACAAAAAATAATTGACTACCCCTGCCTGAGGCTATATGCCAGACCTTAATAAAGTATGTATAGAGCACTGTAGAAGTTGATATATATCATGGATATACCACATATATTTACACTGCAAATATATGAATATATATGCATGCACACAATTATTTAGACACACGCTGTTTAATATAGCCCCTGGATTGACTTAGTTATCCGGAAGGAAGTCTTTCAATGTTCCTGTAAAGAGACTGGAGTTCAGGAAATTAAAACATATCTCCAGAGTTGCTTCTTTGTGCAGGAATGTTCTGCTTACCACAGTCTATGAATCTGATTTATTTTCCATTTCAATTTTCCTCTCTCCCCAACCCCCTCTAGTCCACGAGTGGAACCATTACAAGTTATTCTAAGCAGTTGTTTGATTGGTTTTAGAAAACACTGAATTTTTGGTATTTTTCCTCTCTTTTTAAGTCAGTAGTGCTGATTATTGACAAGCGTAAGCTTCTGGGCAAAGATGACTGTGAAATGACTGACAGTCACCATTGATGACTCTTGCAAAGCTAAGAATAACTGCTCTATGTTAAAATAAAATTTTCAGGATCTATAAATGATTCTGTTTACTATTATGAAAAGACTATTGAACAGGTTGTTGTTTTTTAAAAGACATATGCAATTTTATACCACAAGTGGAAAGCTCTGACAATCAAAATGCCAGTGATAGTCAATCCTCTCTTCACTAAATACAACATTCTATTGAATAAGAATCTCTAATTAGATCACTTAATGGTGACATAATATCTCCCTTCTCTGAGGATATTTCCTTTAACTGAAATCAAATTGTTCTCTTCCCCTTTAAACTTCTCTACCTGCCTGATAACTGGTGGGCTGCTTCTTTGGATATGTGTAGAGATCTCTTTGTGAGTATTTATGTTTGCATCAGTGCTATTTGAAATAGATGCAAGATTCTTGACCATTGGCTGAATTTATCTACCCATATTTTTGCTTGTGTTGGTTAAGCTGCTGATAACCACAATCTTTGCTAACCCAGTTTCACTTGCACATTTGTCATACCATCAGTTCTGCCAGGTATTTAAGCAGCTGCAGATTGCACAATATGATCATTGAAGTCTAAGACTGCTAGTCTTCTCTTTTAGATAGAGCCAAAAGTACAGCATTGTATGTGGAGTAATATGTATCAGATCCCATCTCACACAACACACTCCCCAGTTACGTCCAGGTCTCTGCACTAGTCATGACATCCTCCTTTCCATTTCACTACCACCTCTAGCTTGTAAGCGTTCCTACCTCTTTTGAAGCTTTATAGTCTCTGGAAACCTATATCTCTACATGGGCCAGAAGACAGAAGAATTAAAGCTCAGTTTAGCATACAAGGAACGAGGGTGGCCAATAAGGGAATTCAGTCTCTGCAGTACTCTGCTATTAAGATTAGATCATAGACAAGGAATCCAGCATGACATTTAAGGTAGTGGGTCAAATCATGTTCATGTGCCATTGGATCTCTGGACAAGTACAGCCTTACGAAGTAGGCAGAATAAACCAAAAGCCACATTATTTTTGACAACTATTCACAAGCAGGCCCATCCTATGGGGGGAAAAAATAGGGTTCTTGATTTTTAGATCCTATTAGGTCTAATTTAAAAAAAAAGTCCATAGCAAATCATTAGGGACAAGTGAGCCTTAAAAAATATGAAGGTTCAGGTTGGATAAGCATTCAGAGTTTTGGATAAATATATACACTGATCAAATCAAACTGAAATGGCTAAACTTTCTATTGGTGTAAATGGATAGAAAATCTTGTGCAACAAGACTCAGAAAATAGCACATTGAAAGAAAATGTCTGTCACTCTAGTAAAAGCGACCAAAAAGGAATTTTAGTAGCAAACTGTGGCATGGATCTTTGTAAAAGAAGCTCCTCTACATACATTAGAAAGCATTTAACAAAAAAAAAAGGAAAAAGAAGACATCCTTAAATAATCAGATGCTAACTAGCTAGCTAAATTCCTTCATGCAGCTCCTGACTACAAGTTAGTACTTTTAGGGTGCTTTGAAAACATAAGGTGCTAATTGTTATAATTACAAATGAATAAGTACGGAGATAAGCATATGCAACATAGTTCTGCACAGCAAAGTTAGGGTAATTTTTTTCACTTGAACCTTTGGATTATCAGTTACAGTGCAGAGGAAAGGGAACAGAGCATGGCACAGTTAAAATGACCCTTTGTTAAACAGTGTGTTGGGCTGGAGGCCATATAGTTTAATAAACTATTTCCATGGAAAGATGTAGATACCTGAATTAGACAATATATACTTGGGGTTAATAAAGTTTCCACAGGGACACTGGGTGGGTCAGCAGATTAGGAATGGGATATTGAACCTCTCTTCTTTAGGTCACTATCTTAAATCTGGTTTGAGATGGAATGAATGGAAGTAGGTATCATCTGACTATATGTTGGTGGCCCATGTGAAATGGAGAGGCTACAAATTTAGATCTCACTCTTGTTCCAGTATAAACCAGTCATGGCCCACTCAACTATTGTCACCCTGGTTGGCAATCTCAGGAAAGCGAGTGGAAGAGAAAGAAACCACCAAGTCAGAGGATGAGAATAAGAGGGGGCATATACTTGATAAGTATAATTATTTATTATAATTATAAATAAGAAATTCATACTAGCAAGAATAGCAAGAATACAGCATGCCAGCCCATATATACTGATGTCAATGGGATTGCATGGGGTGTAAATTATGGCAGGATTTGGCCAACTATATCTATAATATGAACTTGAAGGATGCTTTTAAAGATGAGCCTTATGGGTTGACCAAAAGCCCAATGAAGTTAATGGAAAGGCTCCCATTGGACTTGAATCAGATCTTGAGGAAGCATTTTGATAAAAATTAGAAGACAGATTTTAATAGTTTGAATATTGTGGAATGCTATAAGCATGGGTCCTGACTGCACATCAATAGGAGCAGTATATCCCAAGTAAAACACTATCACACATATACAGGTACGGTATACTTTTCAACTCTTTGGCAGGAGGAAAAAAGGAAAACTTAATATGCAGGTGAATGCTTAATCAAGGATTGCGCCTCATTTTCACTTGTCCAACTTGGCACTTTGTGTGTGCGTGGGTGCACACATGCATATCCCATCTATTTTCTTGGACAGACGCCCTGGGCTTCAGCATTCCTACAGATCTAGGTGACATTAAAAAATAAAACCCAAGGGTGTTAGGACCCAACTCCCACTGAATATGTACAGGTGTTGGGTCCTAATCCCCTTAAACCCCTTTTAAAATCCCATGCTAAATTAGTTTGCCATTAAGGGTTTTTTTTGGCTACAGAATTGTGAAAAGCCAAGGCTCCAGAAATTCTGCATTGATTTTAGGGCATGCAGAATTACAGACAGAGAAATAAAGGGGCAGAGGGGTTGCTCTTAAAGGAGTGATGAATCATTTACTTAAAAAAAAAATCTACCAGGACTTCACTTCTGCATGCAACAAATATTTGATATTTAATCATTTTAAATCATGTGATTACTTTAAAAGAAGATGTCATTGCATTCTTATTCCATTTTTTAAAAATTATCTTCAAAACCCTTTCACAGGGCTGATGTGACAACGGTTAGTTGTATGCCAAAAACACACTTGCCAACACACCTATATAGTACCAATAAAAGTAAGTGAGGATTATCTTTCCAAATAGTTATTATGGGCTAGATCTTCGGCTTGTATAAAACAGATTGGGTCCTCTAGCTGAGGAACTAGTTTGGGTCTATTAAAAGATGCAAGCCAGACAGCAAAAGCAAGAATAGAAACTTTTGTATCCAATACAAAAAATCCTTCAAGATGCCTAAACTTCAGCGAAAGGAACACACCACCAAATCCCTGTAAAGAGTCTGAAACTCCAAGGCCAAAAGGAATCCACTACAGATTAATCTTCTTTATCATAAAATTGATTTTTTTCCAATTGAGTACCAAAACACAACAACAGTTGTGTAATGACATTGGAAAAGGTAGGTCGAGTTCTTGGAAATCTCAAGGATGAGCTCCACCTCATTAGCTTTGATACAGAGTTTTGTTTTTAAGATGTACCACTAATGCACGGTTTGAAAAAAAGACTCAATTCAGGTAAAGAAGAAAATTCTTTAAAATAGTTCTTATCTTTACCAAGCACTTAGAAGAGCATTACATGGTGAACACAAAAAAGGAATAAAAGTGACAGTTACATTTATAAAGCATTAAAGAGCGTCAGGCACCCAATTACTTGATTGGGTGAATATTCCTGGCAATCTAATTTTGAAGAAACCTGTCTGTTTCGTGCAGTGTGGAACACTGTCCGAAAAACAATTTATTCCATTGTGATTGTACAGATGGAAGAGGAACCTATTATATAGTTTTTGTGTTTTATTTTTAAGTGTTGGATTTCAGGGCATTACAACATAAATTTATAAACCGCTCCAAATTTCACAGCTGTTAGAACATCCAAAATTCCCAGTTCAGTGAGCTATTGAACTGCTCCACTTTCTAGTCCTACAGACTGAATTTCAACAATTCATAAAGAAACCTCTTATCCCAACAGAAGCAGTGTGAACTATTTAAGAATAGCTATTGCAAATGGGATGAACTGATTAAAAACAAATCATTGATGTGACATTTGTAATAACAGCATTTTTTTTATTTGCAGTAACCCATAAATTGTATTGGTTCAACTTCATGTCCTCTCATTTTGTCTATTTAACACAATCCCTTTTATTGTTAAAGCAATAAAATAACTTGACCCAAGAACAATTCTCTTTATTAATTAAATAAGTTTACTAGCAACTAAGCTTTCACTGCAGTGCTTCTGGGACATTTTATACTTGGTGGAACTTATAGTGGAAGAGCAAACATCATACTCATGTTTAAAACCTCTGATATTCTTAAATGCAGAATGCAAGCTCATTTTCCTCTCTATCATGTGAAGACAATCACAATCTAAAGCGTGAAGCAGCAGGAATAGCCACATCAAACTGTAGTTTAGTTAAATCTAATGACTGTTTAATGTATTTCCTTACAAAAAGTACTGTGTACATTATACCAAAAGCCTAAGAACAATGTAACCAAATCAGGCAAAACCTAAAACTTCATTTTCAATCCTAATTTTATGCTTTTAGGTCTTCAAGTTAAATGGAGCATTTTTATTTTCACTGTACATTTTTAGAGTTAACAAGTACGCTTATGGACATCAAGAAAAACTTTAAAAACTAAAATTCCCAGACAAGTTAGAGTCTTCCATTCTGCAAGCTCTGATCTAGATTTGAAAAATCAGTTTGAAAGCATGTTGCAATGGATAAAAACAGCAAACTTTCCTATTGCCCGTGAACAACATGAGCAACCTGAAAAAGTCAGCTTTCCTATCATTTCTGCAAAAACTCTCTCTCACGCACACAACAATGAATAAAAAGGAAACAATAACATTCACTAGGAATTTTAATGTTTTTGTCCATATTTGTGTCTCCCAGGCAAGTTGATATTAGGGGTCACTTCCCATGTACGGAGAAAACAATCTTCATGGATAATAATGATAATACCTTATGGAATGCAGCAACAACCAAAAAATGTATTCTCAGATGACTACATTAGGGCCAAGTCAATATTAGTCCCACTTCACCCACGCACTGCATACTCTAAAAATGCTGTCAGCCCGATAAGAATTTCCTGATTCAGATCACCAAGTTCAAGTGTAAAATTGTTTTAGCTGATATTCCAAAAGAGCAAAGTTTTGTTCAAAAATTCCCTTTACCCTCCCCCACCCCAACATTTTATAGACTTGAAAGCTGCACTGCAAAGTAAAGCTAGGTGAGCATACAATTAGGTGCCTTTTTGTAAGCAAAATACATATTCAGAAAACAGGACGCTTCATATGAAATAGTCTGTCCTTTTTCTTTGACATCTTCAGCTATGTATCTGCATCAGGTGGCTGAGTATATATAGTATATGTGGTTGTTGTGATCACAATGTAGATTTGACAACTATCAAATGAAAGTAGCGATTGACATTAATACACAAAATACTTTATTTAAAGCAGCACTTTATGTGGGATGGGGGATACTAGTGTGTGCCTGGAAACGAGAACAAGGGGTACATATTGGCTTCCTCTCCTCTTTAAAATGAAACATAACTTTTCAGGCTTAAAAACCGCCTCACTAGCTCCTAAGACATGTTTCTTTGAAACACACCTGCCCAGTACTTAATTTGTGTCAGGATTTGCCAGGACTGAGCCCCGACACCTCTGGGCTTGCCCCCTCAGTTATGAAAGTAAAAACAAAATTGTTTTGCTTGAGCCCAGGCATCTCTTTCATTAAAAATTAAGCGCTGCACCTACTTCGCCCCCGCTCCCAAATGTTACACCCTAGATCTTCTGGAGAGAGACTTAAACGTCTCCGCTTGCTGTTATGTATATTTCACACGTTGATATCTATGAGTGCCAAGTACATTCCCCGGGACTGGTGAAAAACTGCCAGCTAACTCACTCGTGCCCTCAGCAGGGCAGCCTGCTGAGATTCTCTCACCAACCCGGGGGCTAGCGATTCCCTTTCCTTTCCAGATTTCCCCGATGCGGCCACTATCAGCACAAGATCTCGGTTCGAAAGGTCTCCGTACGCAACCCTGCCTCCGTCCCCCCGGACTCAGCCCAAGCCCAAGCCCCGGGATCAGAAGGAAACTCACCCCAGGAGCCTGGTCCCTGCCGCTTCCTCTCTCCTGGTTGTCATCGCAGGTTAGCAACTTCCCCTCCGTGAACTGACAGCAGGATGTGGGGAAGCGCCCCCCACTCCCACCTCCCGGGGCTTGGAGAGCTGCCCGCTGCGGGGATGGCAGACTCCGCTCGCTCATCTCTCAGCACAGCACCCATCCCAGAGTCCGCCCAGCCGCGCTCCCTGGCCGGCTGAGGGGCTGGTCCTTTGCCAGGTGCCCGCCGCTAGGGAAAGTAACTCCAGAGGCATAACACGGGGAGTGGGGGCCCACGGGACTGCAGAGACCAGCCTGGCAGCCAAGCGGTGCCACTCAGGAACTGCCCAGCCACAAGCACCGACAGGACAGGGAGACCCCTCCATACACCGACACCTGGTGTAGGGACGAGCTGTACACACAAATGTAGGAACTGCTTTGCCTCGGCCCGTGGGGCTATGCAAGGACGTTCGGAGCGAGGTGCACTGACAGTGCCCGCGCAGAGCGTGCCCCTCTCAGCCTGGTTTATGGTGATCAGACAGCAAGTGTGAAAAATCGGGAAGGGTGCAGGGTAATAGGAGTCAACATAAGACAAAGCCCCCAGTATCGGGACTGTCCCTATAAAATGGGGACATCTGGTCACCCTACGTTGGATGCATGCCTCCAACAGAGAGATCTCGCATCACCCCGCCTCCTGTTCCTCTGGCCAGAGGGCGTCCCACCCGCACCTCGCCGGCGCTTCCCGACCCACGCCCGGGTGAACGCCCTCCTCCCTTCGCTTAGCCCCAGCCCCCGTGGAGACGGCGGCTCACCTGCTGGCTGGGCGCAGGAAGGGGGCAATACGCGGCTGCCGCCACCGGGCTTGGCAGATACTGGGGCGCCCCACACGCCGCCTGGGAATGGTGCATCACCACGTCCGAGCAGCTCATGGCAGCAGCAGCGGGGACAGGGGAGCCGCCAGCGCTCTGCAGCTACTCCCTGCGCCGCTGCCCTGCGCGGCCCCCTGCCGCTGCTGCTGGGCGCTGGGCTGGGCTCTCCCCTGGCAGGCGGCCGGCCAGAAGCGCTAAGCTCTGCAGAGAGGACGGAGGCGGCGGTGCCCTCATCTTCAGGAGCCCCCTGGGTCCCGCTCCGACACTTATATAGGAGCCCGGCGGCGGGGCAGCTGGGGCAGCGGCGGAGCTGGGCGCATAGCAGCGATGGCAGCAGCGGCGCAGAACCGGGGAGGCGGAGTGGGGCACAGCGCCGCAGCCGCTTATTACCATACACACAATGATCAGCCCCAGGCTCTGCCAATGGCCAGCGCCCAGAGCAGGAGGGGGAGAAGGAACCAAAGTCTCGAAACTCCGCCCCTCTGCCTCCTGATTGGATCCAAGTTTGCCTCTGGACAGCTGAGCTGGAAGCTGAGTGGACCAGACAGGGGGCGTGTCGTCGGAGAGTGTAACCAGCCCTCTCTTCAGTTTGTGGTCCTGTTAGATGCTGGGTACCTTTGCAGCCGCGGAAGCCTGTGAGACACCACCAGAGGATGGCAGTGGCATCTGGAGGAGGATTGGAGCTAGCTGAAAGAAGTCCTGCAGAGGGAAGCTAGCAGTGGAGCTGCACCTTGGTAGTCAGGTGCTGGGTGCTGTCTGCCTTTTGCATGAACGTGATTTCTTAAAGGGAGGTCCAAGGATGCAATAACTTAGCAAAGTACTTTTTCCCTGACTCCCCTAAAAAGTTTGGGCCCCATTCTGCAGTGAGCTCATTTCCCTCTGTTCCCACTAGCATCCAGTTCAGATGAGAGCATTGCTTCTCTCTCTCTGAAAAAGTGAAGAGAAACCTCATGATTCACCACCTTGTTGGTCCATCAAAAATTGGTTGCCTAGTAGAAGTGGGACAAGTGATCTTTAAATAAGTGAAACTAAATTGCACTGGAAGCCTTTAGAATACTTTAAAGTAGTGTGAGGCATAAGGTAGCCGGGTAAATATGTCCCATAGTCTAGGTTTCATTGTAGATTATTTGCTTTACTGCATTTTCTTTTTACATTAACCTTTGTTCTAATTGCACTTGTTATTCTTGGGGGGGAGGGTTGGGGGGGTAGAAGAGGAAAAACTTTGAAATGTTTCTTTTAGTTTCATAGTCATGTGTACCAAGGCTCCTCCAGAAGTGTTGGAATAATTTTTAGTGGGTGATGTTGGGGAGCAGGGGTGGGATTTTTTTTAAATGCCTCAGTATAACACACTCTAAAATCCTTTGGGACTAGAGGAGAAACTTTTAAAACTGCCTGAAAATGAATCCAGAATGAGTGAGACTCCCTTCAACTGAACATGAGTTGTCAGGCCATAGATGTATCTGCCAGACAGAGAACAAGATAAGGAGTAACTGAGATGCACTGAGTTATTGTTCTTTGCTGTGCCCACAAATGATAATGTCCCTGATGCTGCAAACACGTATGTGCTTACATCTATGCATGAGTAGTCCCATTCAGTTCTTATCACTTGTCTGCAATGGGACTATTCGCATGGACAAAAGTTAGCGTATGCATAAAAGTATTTGCAGGACTGGGGTCACCATACTTGGATTCTGGTTCATAGGTATCATTGAAATTTTCTCAAATTAGATTTCACTTTTATTTTGGACATCAGTGACCTACAGGCTTGAGGGAGTTATATATATATGTTTAAAATACTTAGGAATAGTTCATTTCTTTGTCATAAAACACTTTATCCCTCCCCCCCCCCCCCCCCTCACACACACACACAGAGTAGTTTTCACAATTTCTACATTCCATGAAAGGGGCTGTACTAAGTGCTAACCTTGAAGACCAATCAGAACCTTCAGCTACAGCAGAATGCAGCTCCTTACCTTTCAGATAAGATGAGAGTGAATAATATCTACCGTCTGTACTCTTCTTAGGCTACCAGTTCATGACTGGGTGAAATTTAAGGTGCTGATTACTATTTACAAATCCCTAAATAATCTAGGCCCCATTTATCTGGAAAAAAAATCTCATGGCCCCTCTAAGACAACTGTACTAAGAATGAATGTCTTGGCTATCTGTCCCAACAGTGAAGTTAATGGGATCTAAATGCAATGGAATCTCATTAAAGAGTACCAGCTTTCAGAGTTCAGAGCTGCTGGATATATGCCTGACTCCAGCCTGGACATTTCTGCAGTGAAGTGTAAGATATCTTTGTTCAGGCATTCCACTAACTGCTTAATATATTGGCGCTAAGTCCCCTACCACTTGGGCTACTAGCTGCTATCTACCCTTGCAGATCTTCACAGGGAGGCTGTGTTGGTTACTGCAAAGGGTTATGAAATATTCCCTGCTTTAGGCAAGATATTGTTTAGTACCATTCTATCCTATGTAAAGTGGACTTAGATGCCCTGGTAATGGAGACCTTATATAAATGCTTATAAAAATTGTACTTATCTACATTAAATCTTAAGTAGGATCACAGTCTTTATACAGTGTCTATAGATTGCTAGGTTTGTGAAGAATAGATTCTGGTTCTCAAAGCAGAATTGGACCAAAATAAAAAATATGATATAATTTACTATACCAAAGGAAGATATATTTTAGCACAGTAATTTAGTGATTTCTATGTAGAACATGCAGGAGGCTTACAGAAGAAAGTAAAACACATGTACTATTTTGCAAGATGCCAAAATGCTCAAATATTCAGTTATTGCATATTCAACATTGTTTTTTGGCAGAATCATTTCCATTCCATTAATGGTCCATTTGCTTTGAGATGCAAAACAGTGACATGATGCCTCACCTCAAATAGTAGAATGGAACCATTAACAGGCAGATGTTTGACATGATGAATCATGTCAATCAGCAGCATCAAAACATTAATGAAAATAATTTTGCCATGATACAGTGTATCAAATCTGTAGCATGGGGATATGCACTAGTTTTATACCAGTATTAACTTCTTTAATGTAGAAAAGGATTTAAATTGACAGCCCATCTGTGATGTTGATTGATCTTTGTCTTGCCTTCTAGCTTCCTAAATTCAACATGCCAGATTCATTCCCACTGTAACTTCATTAAAGTCAACTAAGGCCAACCCTAGGAAACACAAACCTGAAAGCCCTGCTTCAGTACCAGATAAACTGAAACAACATTTAAACATTACAAGACATTATGTGATAAGACAGATCAGCACAGCTTCCATAAAGGAAAATCAGGTCTTTCATCTACTGGAATTCTTTGACTGCTACAAGAAAATAGCAGAAAAATGAGAACCAGTTGGCATAGTTTGTTTGCACTTTCCAAAAGTCTTTGACAAAGTCCCTCACAAGAAGCTTTGAAAAGAGTCTCTCCCATTGGGTGCTTAGCATTTCTAAAGACAAGACCACTTATTTAGGTGTCTAAATAACGGTTTGAAGGCCGTTACTAATATTTCATAGGTGTATAATTAAATAAATAGTGTTTGTCTCATTGCATTGAACTATGTTCCTGGGGAGATATAGCACAGTACTATAACAATTCCACAGAAATTAAAAACAATAACAACCGCAACCACCACAAAAACAACAACTAAGCATCTTTACCCCCATCTTTCTTGGGTCCAGCTTTCCACTGGCATTCTATAAATACTTAATCACTGGGGATTACACCAATAGTGTTATATTCTGAGTCAAAAATGTAAACAAACAGTTATTTTTAAGCATTCTTCATTTTCACTAAATGAGGAGAGCAGATCAGAAGAAATGCAGTGTCAGAAGAAAATGAAAACAAGGAAAGGATAACTGTTCTTACATAAAAGAGGAGGAGGGAAATAGAGGATCAAATTAATTCACATAGCCACCACTTTTCATTTACATAGTGCCTTTTATCCCAAAGGAACCCAAAGCACTTTGCCAGCCAGGTACATACATCAAGTTCATGTACCCGTCACTGAAGTACTGTCACCTCTGGAGTGGAATGCAGCAGTCATTCTGCAGCAACTGCATCTCATAAGAGCTTTCAGGAGAGGATGTGAAGTTTAACATCTCTGGTTGATGCCCAAAGGCAAAAATGTAATTAGCCACAGTTAGAGCTGGTTGAAGTTTTTTTAACAAAACATTTTTTCATTGAAAAATGCCCTTTTTTGCCATTTTTTCTTTGCCTAAAGATGCAACTAAGCACTTAGTGGGAGTTTCAAGGGTGCCTAGGCACCTAACACCAATTCCATTATAGAGTGAGGAATGATGATTTTGTGATTAAGGCACTGCACCAGGACCCAGGTTCAAACCCTATCTCCACTATAAATGTTCCCTGTGTCAATATGCAAGCCATAGGTTAATTTCTTCATATCTCAGTTCTCCATTTTAGGAATGTTTCGATACCTCACAGGATTGTTGGGGGGAAAAATGAATTCATTAGCATTTGTGAGGCACTCCGCTACTATTACAAAGGAGGAAGAAGAGATATAAGTACCTATGCAAATATTCATTGAATTTAATGCTTGGGAATGTAATGCTTGGGACTGATGAATGATCAAAGTCTTCTGTTAATCCACAAAACAGATACATCATAGGAACTGGTGATGGAAGCTTCCCAATGCCTCTCACTACAGTCTGTCAACCCTCACCTCGAGGGACTATGGAAATGATCCAATACAGTGAAATCAACAGGAGCCTTTCCATTGCATTCCATGGGCACTGGATCAAACCCTGTAAGTAGGTGTAAGAGAGTAGCTCATTTCTGTCTCCATTCAATCCTTTGTCTCTCTGCTGAGATTACCAATAAAAAGGCCAGTTAGTTCCTGTTGTGATGTAAACAGGAGTCCATTGCAACACAGCCGGAGACCAAACAGCTAATTCTGCATAGGCCAAACAGCTATCAGATGGTAACAATTTATGATTACTGCTAACTGAAATTACTTTCATGTCCAATGTGTATTCTGGTTTTATAAAATTTAGTTCAGTTAAAAGATCCTTCATTAAAGGCAAGTAATTTTACTTATTCTTTTTTAAATTAGAAATTACCAAAACCTGCAGATAGAGGCTGGCAGGAATTTAGCACCTTTAATAGTGAAGCATATGACATACAGAGAAGCTAATGAAATATTATTTACACTTAATTCCATAGACAACAAAACATCCAAACTACAGACAGACCGTGGGCTTGATGTATTGTGGCACCTATGTTGATACATACTATCTGATGATCTTGCCTACATATGAATATCAATCCCCTTTATGGGGTGCTTTTTGTGATACAAGCAAGGCTGCAGTGCTACTTGCAGTGAATAGCTTGCTTTCTTCAAGCCACAAGAAACTGTCACATCTGCCAACCTTCAGCAAACTGAGCAGGGACTGTTATTCATTTTAGTGCCCAACTGCATAATATTTATCCTGGTTATAATATTCTCTATTACCACTGAAAATATTTGGCTCCCAAAAGAAGAAAAAAAGGAATTGTGTCAAAGGTCCAAATTCCTCCCTGAGATGTGAATCATTTTCAGTGACGTTAATGGGAGCTGTGCACATGACTTTCTAGGTGGAATCTGACTCCAAAGCCCACCCATCTATACTGGATTTTTTCAGCAGGTCTTTTTCATATTAGTGTATTAAACATACTTTAATCTCAATGGACTGAATCTTTGGGCCCTTTTGCATCTGCTTTGGATGGTGGTGACATGCAAAGGAAATGAAGAACTGCACTAAAGGGAAGGCTGAGAATTTTTTCTGACAGGGAATCCTCAAGTGGCGCAAACCTAGTGTAGCTGGTTCTACATCTCCTGCTCGCCCCCTGCCACATCGGAGCCTGTTGGAATAATGTCTGGTGTTCCATTAGATCTGCAGCGTCCTAACTCAGAACATCTTCAGGCTGTTCTAAGAAACACTAAGAGTTGTTTTGGTCCCAGACTAGGGCGACCAGATGTACTGTTTTTATAGTGACAGTCCCGTGTTTTGAGACTTTTTCTTATATAGACACCTACTGACCTCCACCCCCTGTCCCATTTTTTCACAGTTGCTATCTGGTCACCCTATCCCTGACTGGCCTGGGATCAGGGGTGCAAAAAGGTGACTTATAGCCATCTATCTTCCAACTCCATGGCTACAATAAGTGCATGGACATAGACAAAACTCTAGTCCCCTTTTCCACCCCTCTACCCGACCCCCAAAAATAAAAAAAAAGTTGTCTGTGCCTATGGAGTGTGAACTTGGAGCATCTGAGGCATGGCTCCAACTGCTGCTACATTGGTTGCTAACATGATTTGATAGTTCAGTTGTGTTGAAAACATGATTGAAAAGCCTGGGGAGATATGGTCTTAAATGTTCTGTGGACTACATTCTGATGCCCTTATAATATTGAGTAACACTTTACCCTCCAATTAGTCCCATTGGTTACTATGAAGCTGCTCAGAGAGTAAGATACTACTCAATGTAAGTATGGTATCAGATTCTGGCCCTTTCTGTTTTCAAATATAAATAATTCCTGAGTTTCCTTAATTGATAACTAGTGGCTTCACTGATGCTTGCTGCCATCTAGCATTTGCATCTCCCAGTGTGCAGAAAAATAGCAACATTTTTGTGTTCCTATTTCATCTCTAAATCAGTACCACAATCATACAATATCATAGCCAAATGTGGCAAGTGTCGCCTTTCCCAATCAGGTTGCTTTAGAGAACTCTTTATGCAAAAAAGCAATTGCCTGCTTAACATTTAAACAAACATTCATTTTCTTTGTTCTCTTTCTCCACTTGTTGCAAGTTGTTTCTGTATAAATTTAGCTAGAAGTGCTTTTAGGGGTGTCATTAGTGAACATAACAGAACTTTTGCTGAATGGACCAGCTTATATAGATGGGAAGATGGGAAAGTTTCTAGTGGCCTAAGGAAAATATTTACTGCTGGTAGCACTGCAGTATTTTGAATATGAAGTACCACTCTCTATTTCTGGGTATACATGATGGAGGTAAAAGAAAGTTGTTTTGCTGCTGGAAAGTGCAGTTTCATAAATGCACTTAACTACCCATAACAAATGTCCTGTTATTTGTGCTTTCAGCAAAAATATACAGTAGAGTAGTTGGATAATAAATAGCATCATTTACTGCCACTCTAGATTTTTCACAATAGTCATGATTGTTACCTACCTTTCAGTTTCTGTGAATAGTGTTTGTTGTAATCTCATGAGTTCAGTCTTCTATTTAGCTATTACTTGTTTACTCATCTTCAGGAGAAGAATTATTCTAACAGTCCTTCTTAAGTATTTACCAGCATCTATCTTCTATTATTATTAAGTAAGTTATTAATAAGTGAGAGGATCTGCACATTATCTACAATACCCTTCCACTGTTAGCCCACACAGAACAGGAGTTGTATAAAAAGAGATGAACAATACTTAGAACTTAGACTAATGTATATCTTCAAAATACTATTATATAAATAACCAACAACACTATGAAATACATACTTTTATACCCATTTTACAGATGGAGAAAAGCAGGCTGAAGGGGTTAAGAGAATTCCATAGAATCATAGAATATCAGGGTTGGAAGGGACCTCAGGAGATCATCTAGTCCAACCCCCTGCTCAAAGCAGGACCAATCCCTAAGTAAATCGGAGGTTTCTTGGTTCCAGGCCTGGGCTTAAATCATGCAAGTTGTTTAGTCTCTCATAGGGAGTGAGATCCTTCAATAAGAATTTCTCACACCCTAAACACCTTGACTCTCAATTATGCTAAGCCTGTGTACTCCTCTCTGGCAGGAGAGACCAGAAACAGATCCCTGAAAATAACCCCTGCACAGAGGGCTTCCTAGTTTGTGTAGAACTGGCACCCAGGTACCAGCACTGCTTCCAGACCCCAGTGGATGAGATTGGAGTGCACTGCCCTGTGGCTATTATCAGCTTCCCAAGGGGTCAAAAGAAGCAAGCCTTGAAGGAGAGCAGCTCTAAAGTGTCTCAATTTAGTACCAGGGCTGAGTAGGCTCCAGGATGGGGAAGCATATGCTTCTGTCTCTGTCCCAAGTGCAGGAGCAGAGTAACTGAAAATCAGGCCTGTACCTCCAGCTATGGAATGGATTCTCCAGTGAATGCATATTACTTACACACACTTCTTACGCGCACACACACACACACACACACACTCTCTCTCTCTATTTACTTTGCTTCATAAGGAAATATAGCCCTCATCTTCTTCTTAAACAAATTAGACCTATACCAAAAGCCTCCTGTAACAGTCTGATTGTTTGAGGACATGAACCCAAACTATAATTGCCAGGTGTTTGAAAAGGGAACCTGGCAGTGTCTGGTCAGCACTGCTGACCAGGCACTAAAAGTCTAGTTACCTGCAGTAACTGGCCTCTGCCACTGGGAGGTGGGAAGAGCAGCAGCTGCTGTCAGAGCCTAGAGCAGCAGTGGAGCGCTCAGGGAAGGCTCAGGTGGAGAGAAGTACTGGCGGCTCCCCCATCCTGCCTGAGAGCGTCTCTCCCTCTCCCATCCTGCCCCAGTCACCCCACCCCCACCGTGCAGCTCTCCCTGCCCCCTTCTGTCCCAGTCACCCCCTCCTGCCCCAGAGCGCAGCTCTTCCTCCCCCACCCCAGTCACCCCTCCAACACTAGAGCCCTGCGCTGCTGGCAGGGGGAGGGTGGTGGAGAAAACAGTGAGCAACAGGGGGCAGTGGAAGGAATGAGGGGGCAGGGCCTTGAGGGAAACAGGAGGAGCAAGGGGCAGGGCCTCAGGGGAAGAGGCTGAGCAGGGGGCCGGGGAGGTTCTGGCGCTCAGTGTCCAGTTTTCACACAGTTTTCCAGTGAGGCATAGGGAGAGACTAAGATGGGTCTCACAGGAAGCCAGTGTCAGAGCAGTGAATTGAACATAGCCTAGGACTAGGCACTCTACCACCCTAAGCACTGGACCATCTTTCCTCTCAATTTTCTCTCTTGTGAGACTGAGGAAAAGGAGACAGAATCTTGCTCAAACCAAGAGGATCTTCTGCCACCTAAAGTATACACAACTGTGAAATTAAATGAGGGAAACAAAACGAGAGTATATATATATGAAGCACTGCAAATTACTAACATGAGATCATCAAGTGACTTTTGCAGTCTCTGAATGTGTCAGGTGTTCTTAATTAAGGACCATATTTTGATCCCTTTACTCAGGTTAAATAATAATTTATTCTATCTCTGAAATCAGTGGAACTACTTGTGACATGAGGTGCTACTGTGTGACCAGAATCTGGCCATAAATGTGGATAACAATTTTCATTTTATTGCCCAGTACAAAAAATCCCTACTGCTCATCCATGCTCTCCAAAGAAGCGTACACATTCACATTCCAACCAAATGTTAGTGTCCTAAAATTAGCTCTTATTTAGAAGTCATGGAAACAAAAATAAAATACATCTGTTGACAAGACCAAAAACTAGGAGCAGTGTGTGTAAAAATCCTTTCCCTTGTTTTTCCTTTTACACTGTAAAATACATGAAGAAAGACAAAAATTCCTTTTAAAAGAAATGTTTTTGTAAGGCAGTTGTAGTGTTCATTTTAAAATGTACACATGAAAGATCCATGAGAATATCTAGTCAAGAGTCCTGACAATTTATGTTGCTAATAGCTCGCTCATTTACCGTCTCATATCCCAAAAGGACATTCATAGCTCTTTACAGATTACAATACATAGAGTATGGTGGAACCAAGTGATCATTTGGGCTTTTGTTTTAACATGCATCTGTATGAAAACTAAGGCATAACAGGCAAAGATTTGCTGTCATCAACCTGAGCATGGAGCCTGAATTAACATCTCACTACTGCCCTGGAGATCTGAAGCAGATTGATAGGGTGTAGTAAAGAAGTTTGCGTAGCCACAACTCATGCTGCAACTCTTACCTGTATCAAGAAAGCACTTAACTCTCCAGGATTGTCAATGCCACAATTTTCATGAGCATTAGAGTCACTATCTTCTTTTTCTTTTCTTTTTTAAACACCAATCTTGATTAGCACCCTACTTAGTGCTCAAGGCACAACCCAGCCGGTAGAAATAGAAAATAAAGGTTGCTCACCTGTGACAGGAGCAGACATGCCAAACCCGTGAAAAAAATGCAGAAATTGTGCTTGTTTTTGGCTTAATTGGCTTGCGAGTTGCTTGTTGGCTAGTTTTTGGTTTGTAGCTTGTAGGACTTGTAGCTTGTTGCTTGTTACAGCTTGTTACTTTTTTTTTTTGATCATCTCCCAGCAAGCAGGAACAAGCGGGGACAAGATGGAGAGAGAGTCGGGGTGCACAGCCGGCCCACCACAGTCCCAGACTGCAGGCCAAGGGGATCTAGTCAGTGAACAGAACCTCTCTAAATCTGTCATTCCTATGGCTTACGTTGCCAGGTACAGTGATGAGGGTTTGGATGATAAATCTGGCAGTTTTGCTGAGACAACAGGGCTGTGGTCACAGGAAGAGGTTGATATACTGCCCTGGAAAGATGAAGGAGGTCTAGAAACTATTTTGTCTCACTCATGCTGGGGCAATCACAGTTATTTTGGCTTCATCTTGCTGTATCTTACTTATTACTCTTTGTATGAAAGGAAATGAGGGAAGGTGAAGAAGAAGCCTATTCATCAGTTGAATAGGAAAGCATCCAAAATGGACTAACTGTCTGCTCCTTCTGTCAAGCAGAACTTTGGACATCTGGCACTGTGCCTTGTTGCAAACAGATCTATTTCTGGATTACACCACAAGCAAAGATCTCATCCATCCCAGAAGTATTTAGAGACCATTCATGTAGTTCTCTCCTACTCTGTTGAGTTGATCTGTTAGGGTGTATCTGTAAATGTTGTAATGGATACACCAGTCCCTTAGGGCCACAACTTCTTTGCACAGCTGACTTGAATGAACTCCTCTTTGCTTGTTCCCATAGTACATTTTTGTCATGTTATCTGTAATAAGTTTGACTACCTTGCCCTGCAAATGAGGAAGAAAAGACTTGAGCACCCAGAAATTGTCCTCAATTCTAGTATGTTGATATGTATCTTCTTCACCAAGAGCTTCCAATGTCTGTGAATTGCTAGCTCGTTGAGGTGCGCTCTTCATACCATGCTGGAAGCGTTGGAGGTCACAATTACTGATGGAGTTGGAGGACTGAATGCTACCCTTTTCAAACAGTGTGATGTGTGTCCAGCATGAGAGAGATACAAGCACTTCCCCAGAGAGAGTCAAATTTCAAGATCTTGTCTGAGCTTGGCAGATAATGTTTTGCTAGCCAGTGCTGCAGAACTCTCATCTTGAGTTAAGCACAGGGGATTCTGTATTAACTGAGGCAATGAGGCCTTTTAGTCTGAGGAAGACCATTATTGTCTGGTTGGCATTCTCTGAAAGTTAGAGTATAGCTGACTAAATTCTCAGGAGTCTTTCCTCTGGAATGAAGGCTCTTCCTGCTTGAGAATCCAAAAGTGCCCCAGTGAATGGGATTCTTTACATAGGATGTAAGTGTGACTTTTTCCAATTTATTCTGAGTCCCGGTTTCTCAAAAAGGAAGCATGTGCATGTCCTTGAACTGGCTTTCTTGTGATGTCATTAGGAGCCAATCATCTAAATGTACATACACTCATCTTAGCTGTGTGTCACCACAAATAGGCACTTTGTAAATATGCAAAGGGTGGCAGAAAGGCCAAAGGGAAGGCTCTTTACTGATAATGATCTTCCCCCCTCAAGGAAGCAATGGTATTTGCGATGTGAAGGCCTGACAGTGACGTGGAAATATG
The DNA here is from genome assembly GCF_003597395.2 of Chelonoidis abingdonii. Taxonomy (NCBI): domain Eukaryota; kingdom Metazoa; phylum Chordata; order Testudines; family Testudinidae; genus Chelonoidis; species Chelonoidis abingdonii. The sequence goes on along the minus strand of NC_133769.1, from coordinate 180,806,339 downwards.
CCTCCCATAAATGAAGAGCTCTGAACTACTCTTTGGTGGATACAGGGGGACTTAAAGATACTAGGCTCAACATGCAGAATTCAAACTTCCTGATGGAGGAGTTGGCCTTTCTCAGATCTAAGATGGGTCGGAGACCTCTATCCTTCTTCAGAATCAGAAAAAATCTGAAATAAATTCCCTTTCCTGTGAATTCCGTTGGAACTTCCTGTATGTGTCCTTCTTCCAAGAGCAAGTCTCTCTTCTTGGTAGGTGTTGTTAGCAGGACCCCGGAATACAGCGAGAAGTGCTGGGATAGTGGAAAGGATGGTATTGAATTGTGTGAAATAATCCCTTTGTACTATTTCATTTGTCTGTGGTGATGTACTTCAGTAATTAAAGGATTAACAGTCATGGGAGAATGACCAATTAAGACTGGTCTGCACCTCTCTAGCCTCACATCAAGCCCATAGTCTAAGGCCTGGCACAGAAGACAAAAGGTGTCTTTTGCTTTCTATATAGGTGGAGCTTGAATGTCTTTCTCCCCTTCTGCTGTGAGCAGGAAGCTGTTGGTGCTAATAGTGGCATCTGTATGTAATACAAAGATGAAGGTGAAGAAGGGTATTGCTGTCTATGACATCCAAAGACAGGAGCTTCAAACCTTCTCCTTGAGGGTTGATAAACCCCTAGCAACATAGCTGCTGATCATCTTCTCTAGTACATCATTCATCCTTACACTGAACAAATCATCACCTTCAGATGGAAGATTTTCCATATGTGCTCTGGTTTCAGATGGAAGACCAGAAGATCTAAGCCATGCATGTCTTCTCGGTGTGATGATTGAAGTCAACGCCCTTGCTGTAGATCTGATGACTCATGAGAGGCTCTCAGTCTGTGATTAGTTAATAGCTATCCTTCTGCTATAAAGACTTTTAGCCAATTTCCTTGCTCTTCAGACAGATCCTTAGCAAATAAGGCCATTTTTCCTCAGAGATGGTACTGATACTTAGGGTGCATCCACACTACCCGCTGGATCGGCAGGTAGCGATCGATCTATCGGGGATCGATTTATTGCATCTCGTCTAGACCAACAAATCAATCCCCGAACGCACTCCCATCGACTCTGGAACTCCACCAGGGCGAGAGGCGGAAGTCAACAGGGGAGTCGACAGGGGAGCCATGGCCATCGATCCCGTGCCATGAGGACAGGAGGTAAGTCGATCTAAGATACACTGACATCAGCTACGCTATTCTCGTAGCTTAAGTTGCGTATATTATATCGACACCTCTCTCCTGCCCCAGTGTAGACCAGGCCTTTGACATTATCGTTTGGTCATTAGTAACCCTAATGCCTACTGAGGCTGAGGAGAAAACTTTCCTGCCCAGAGTCTCCAAGTTTTTGACCTCTCTGTCACATAGTATAGAATGCACTTGGTCTCCTTTTGTTCTCTGATCTTCTGCAGTGACCAGCAGTGAACTGGGAGCTGGGCATGTGTGAAAAAAATAATCCTTTGTACCATAACTTATAGAACTTGTCACAGCCTTCTTTGACATGGCCTGATTAGAGGCAAGGTTTGCCCAAATAGATTTGGCTGGTTGTAACAATCTTTCTAAAACTGGGAGTGTGATCTTGTTGTTAGAAGGGGACCCCAAACATCATATGAGAGGTCTCTTCTACTTACACAGATGATATCTTTAAAGTTAAAGCCATTCTGAGCACCAGTTCATGGAACTGAAATGGTATCTTCTGATGGGGAGAATGCTGAAGCAACTCCTACATTGTCATCAGGAGATGTCAGATCATCAGACTCCAGAGGTGTGTCCTGGTATTCAGTTCAGCTCTTCCTTTGAGAATGTATCTAGGACTACCATTGGGAGCACTTGCTATAGCCAGGTGACAGAGTTGGATCTGGAAGCACTGGATCTGATGTACAAGGCTTCCTCTGACTTCTAGCAGGGGTTGGATCCCTGGAAAGACCAGTGTGCTCACTGTCCCCTTTTTTGGGTCAGATGGCCTTTCTGGCCCTCACCTACAGAGGAATTGGCAATCCTGTCATTATTCAGTGTCAGGTTCCCTATCACAATACCAACTGGAGTAATGGTATGGTCTATATGACCTGTGTGGCACATCTATATAGCACTTGCTTTGCTACCGTTTTCTTTTCAAGTGATGGGATGAAATGTTAAACTATCTCTCATGGTCTGATTCATGGTCAGATTGTCTGATTCATTGTCTGAGATAAGTAAAAGTGAAAAACAAGTGGCCTTGGCATCCTTAAAACTGAAATTAGGGTGAGAAACCTCCCTGGCGAAACTGTAGGTACTCTAGGGGACAGGAGTATAAGGTCGGAAAATTTGAATCTGCTCTGTAATCTTTTGTCTCTTCCCCATGGGGAAGTGAGAACAGGAAGTTGATGCTTTTATTTTATTCCTTTTATCCCTCTGTTTAAGTTTAGAGGCGAGAGCAACAAGAGTGATATTGTGGTGGGCATCTACTATAGACCACCAGACTAGGAGGATGAGGTAGATGATGCTTTCTTTAGACAACTAACAGAAGTTTCCAGGTCACAGACCTGGTTCTCATGGGGGACTTCAGTCACCCTGACATCTGCTGGGAGAGCAATACAGCTGTACACAGACAATCCAGGAAGTTTTTGTAAAGTGTTGGAGACAACTTTCTGGTGCAAGTGTTGGAGAAACCAATTAGGGGCTGTGTTCCTCTTAACCTGTTGCTCACAAAAAGGGAAGAATTGGTAGGGGAAGTAGAAGTGGGTGGCAGCCTGGGCAGCAGTGACCATGAGATGGTTGAGTTCAGGGTCCTGACAAAAGAAAGAAAGGAGAGCAGCAGAATATGGACTCTGAACTTCAGAAAAGCAGACTTTGACTCCTTCGGGGAACTGATGGGCAGGATCCTCTGGGAGGCTAGTATGAGGGTGAAAGGAGGCCAGGAGAGCTGGCTATATTTTAAAGAAGGCTTATTGAGGGCACAGGAACAAACCATCTCAATGTGCAGAAAGAATAGCAAATATTTCAGGCGACCACCTTAGCTTAACAGATAAATGTTCAGTTGGCTTAAACACAAAAAGAAAGCTTACAAGAAGTGGAAACTTGGACAGATGACTAGGGATGAGTATAAAAATATTGCTTGAGCATGCAGGCGTGTAATCAGAAATGCCAAACCACAATTGGAGTTGCAGCTAGCAATGGATGTGATGGGTAACAAGAAGGGTTTCTACAGGTATGTTAGCAACAAGAAGACGGTCCAGGAAAGTGTGGGACCCTTGTGAATGGAAGAGGCAACCTAATGACAAATGGTTTGGAAAAAGCTGAAGTACTCAATGCCTTGTTTGCCTTGGTCTTCACAGACAAGGTCAGCTTCCATACTGCTGCACTGGTCGGCACAATATGAGGAGGAGATAAGCAGCCCTCAGTGGTGAAAGAACAGGTTAAGGACTATATAGAAAAGCTGAACATCCACAAGTCTATGGGACCAGATGCAATGCATCTGAGGCTGCTGAAGGAGTTGGCTGATGTGATTGCAGAGCCATTGGCCATTATCTTTGAAAACTCATGGCGATCAGAGGAGGTCCCGGACGACTGGAAAAAGGCAAATGTAGTGCCCATCTTTAAAAAAGAGAAGAAGGAGAATCCAGGGAACTACAGACCAGTCAGCCTCACCTCAGTCCCCAGAAAAATCATGGAGCAGGTCTTCAAGAAGTCCATTTTGAAGGAAAGGAAGATGATCAGGAACAGTCAACATGGATTCACCAAGGGCAAGTCATGCTGGATCAACTTGATTGCCTTCTATGATGAGATAACTGGCTCTGTGGATATGGGGAAAGCAGTGGATGTGATATATCCTGACTTTAGAAAAGCTGGCTAAATCACTGCGCTCAATGGGTAGTGATCAATGGTTCAATGTCTAGTTGGCAGCCAGTATCAAGCGGTATGCCCCAGGGATTGGTTCTGGGGCCAGTTTTGTTCCATATCTTCATTAATGATCTGGATGATGGGATGGATTGCCCCTCAGCAAGTTCATGGATGACACTAAGCTGGTGGGAGAGGTAGATACGCTAGAGGGTGCGGATAGGGTCCAGAGTAACCTAAACAAATTGGATGATTGGACCAAAAGAAATCTGATGAGGTTCAACAAGGACAAGTGCAGAGTCCTGCACTTAGGATGAAAGAATTCCATGCACTGCTACAAGCTGAGGACTGACTGGCTAAGCGGCAGTACTGCAGAAAAGGAAGTTGGGATAACAGTGGACAAGAAGCTGGGTACGAGTCAACAGTGTGCCCTTGTTGCCAAGAAGGTTAATGGCATATTGCGCTGCATTAGTAGGAGCATTGCCAGGAGATCGAGGGAACTGATTATTCCCTTCTATTTGGCACTGGTGACACCACATCTGGAGTACTGCATCCAGTTTTGGGGCCCCCTCCACAACAGAAAACATGTGGGCAAATTGAAGAGAGTGCAGCGGAGGGCAACGAAAATGATTAGGGAACTGGGGCACATGACTTACAAGGAGAGGCTGAGAGAACTGGGCTTATTTTGTCTGCAGAAGAGAAGAGTATGGGGGAGGGATTTGACAGCAGCCTTCAGCTACCTGAAGGGGGTTCCAAAGAGGATGGAGCTAGGCTGTTCTCAGTGGTGGCAGATGACAGAACAAGAAACGATTGTCTCAAGTTGCAGTGGGAGAGGTCTAGGTTGGATATTAGGAAAAACTTTCATTAGGACGGTGGTAAAGCACTGGAATGGGTTACCTAGGGAGGCAGTGAAATCTCCATCCTTAGGCATTTTTAAGGCCTGGCTTGACAAAGCCCTGGCTGGGATGATTTAGTTGAGGTTGGTCCTGCTTTGAGCAGGAAGTTGGACTACATGACCTCCTGAGGTCTCTTCCAACCCTGATATTCTATGATTCTATTATATGACCATTCTTATGACATTTGCCCTGTGCTGTGCTGTTAACCTTTGACGTAGCTACTGTCATCGTTTTCAGAACTAACGCCGAGCGATCGTTGAGGAATCCAAAATGGCCATTGCTAGCATTAAAGGCTGCATGCTGTAGTCACAGACTCCATTTAGCATTGGATCCCAGGAGATTGCCCAGCAGACCCCCTTGCTGACTCTGCACCCTGGCAGGATATTGTGCATTGTACTTTTATCTGGAACTGGAGGCTTCAGGTCCAAAGGGGAGGTCCCACTAAGACTGGCTCTGCTAACAGAGGTGGACACCTGATGTGTCTAGAACTAGGCTCTGATCACTTAGGGTCCATCAATAAGAAGGTTTTGCTCTCAATCTAGGAACGAAGGACATTACCCTCATTGGTACCTTGGGCTCTTTTTTATTCCCTGACAGGGTAGGGACTGACATAGGCCTATCAGCACTATTGGAACCAGCAGTTACACAACTGGACAGTTTGGCTGTTAGCACCTCATGTCTTAGAGCTGGTTCTGATGTGCCTTACAAGAACTTAGGGTTAAGAAGCTGCATCTTGAAGGAAAGTGTCCTTCCCCTAAGCAAGCCAGACACCTTGTATAGATATCCAAAATGTGGAATACAGGAGTCCTTGCCTCTTTCCCTTCAGATCCGTGAGTCCACACGAAGGTGTGAGAACTAATAAAACTTGTAACTTATTCTAAATTTAAAAAAAGTAATAAACCTAAGCTAATCTTCACTAACTAAGAAATCTAAGGCACTGAGTTGTTGAAGGAGGTTGGATCCAGAGTGGACAGCCCCAGAGAAGTTACCAGTCCTGCTGCTGCTGTGATTGGAAGGAACAGAGGCAGCCAAACACCATGCCCCTCTGTAGCCTGGCCCTTGGGGGGGTAGGGAGGGGAAGACTCTACAACAGGCACTATTAAGAAACATTGTATTATCACAGCTGAACCTGTCGCAGCCCATGAGTGGGAATGTGTAGGGGTCACTTAAAGAAGATAGTTGGTATTCCAAGAAAAGACATCACCTACACATGCCGAGTTGCTTTTCCACACACATACTGAATATGTTTTTCATTACAATACTTAAAATAAAAGTTTTATTGCCTTTTTTCCATTAGCTAGTTGTGAATACAGGAAGTGCATCAATGTAGAGATGAAAGGGACCCTTCACTTGACAAATGGAATTGATAGAGACAGTCAGTAGTAGAGGAGCTTCTGTACATCACAGTACTACTATATTAAAAGACTGAAAAGCAAGAAAGTCCAGGATTAGGATTGCTGCTCCATCATTAATTCACCCCATTGTGTCCAAGTACTGGCAGAATTTACATTCTATATCATAAACTGTGATATTTAGGATAATGTGAAAGGTGAAGTGGCAGTTTTAACTCTTCCTTTCCTATCTTTTGACTCTTTAAATTGCCTGATGTGATTTTAAACACCTGGGAGATTTGATATCTATTTTCTTTGGTTGATGCTATGTAATATATAGAGACATACATAGATATAGATACACAATATAAAACTACTTAAGGCATAATATCATATTCATTATATATCATCAAAACTCATAACACGTTTATTTTTGGGTGGGGAGGTTGTTTGTTTATGGCTCATGCTTTTTGCTAATCCCAGCAACTAATAGGTGCAAGGAGTAAAAACTGAGCACTGAGGAGGTTCCCAGCTATGGTCCAGAATGAAAAGCTGCTTGTGAATCAAATCAGTTCAAGATTTTACATCTCTTTCTAAATACAGTTATAGAGGGCCACATCACTGCAGGTGACACAGATAGATGCAAACTGTGCATCTCTGAGCCAGCAGAATTGCACACCAGTAAGAGGACTTATCTCCATCAGGTGGTATTTCCGTGGCAGTCTCGTGCGCAAGTTATCATTGGGAAAGACAAATTTTGATTTCTACTGGATTCTTGGTCTGCAGCTAGGGGTTTAGCCCACTGTATATGATTGTTTACACTGGCAAATTTCACCAGAAGAAAATGACAATTACTTTTAGGTGACAGGAAACTTCTTTAAAAAATCATGTAAAATTAAACTGGAAGGCGAAATTGCTCTTTGTCTGACAGGTGGAATTTGATCCCTTCATCTAACTCTTATGCATTTCCATCGGATTGTTACTTATCTTTAACAATTCAGGGCTTGATCCTGGATGATGCTGAGCATTCTGGCCCTGATCCAGCAAAGCACTTAAACATATTCTCAACTTTAAGCATGCAAGTATTCACACTGGTCTGTAAAAATCAAAGTGTGTGTGTGTGTGTGTGTGTAATGCCACTCAAGTTAACGGGAGTTCCACGTACACAGGGATGGGAAGTTGAGCCTTCAATTTGTCCATGCATCATAGTTCTCTCAGATACCCAAAAAAAATTACCAACTCCAAGGTTTCCACATGTACTCTGGTGATAAATTCATGAGCAGGAAACTGACTGAAAGCCAAATTTTGCCTCTATCTGAACTTGAGAAAATCCCACTAACTTCAGTGGGGTTGCATGGATAAAACTGAGGTGCAGGGACAGAATGTGTCTCTCAAGGCACATTAAAGGAAAGCATAGCATCTGAGGAAAACCTCCATCATGCTTCAAGAATTTCAGAATAACTTAATCTTAAGTTAAAAACAAACAAATTCTCATTTTAAAAAAAATATTCAACATAAAACTTAAAGTTTGCAGTGTTGTTGTAGCCATAATTGGTTCCAGGGTATTAGAGAGACAAGGTGGGTGAAGTAATATTTTTTATTGGACCAACTTCTGTTGGTGAGAGAGACAAACTTTTGAGCTACACAGAACTCTTCTTCCAGAAGAAGGCTTCCTGAAGGAAAGCTCTGGGTAGCTCAAAAGTTTGTCTCTCACCAACAGAAATTGGTCCAATAAAAGATATTACCTCACCCACCTTGTCTCTCTAATAGAATGTAATGAATGTTTTTGCTGTTGTGATGCAGTGTTATGTCCACTAGATGGACCTCAATTTCATAAAGTTAAATGGGTTTTCTTCTGTATTCAGCTCTTATGTTCATATGTTTCTATAGTAATAATACTCAGCATTCTTCCTTTTGTGGGTAAATGTAATACTGCTTGCATTGTGACCTGCATATATTAAAACAATTTTCTGACTACATCTTTTTTACATACCTGTTTTGCAATTCTCTTTATATTAGATAAAGCAAGTACTGATCGTGAGCATTCCTCTCAGGTTACCCAGAAATCACAATACAAATATTGCCAGATGCTTTCCCTAACTGTGATAAACCTATTATATGAAAGCAGTACTGCCAACCTCAAGTGATCAAAGTTCACGAGTTAGCCCTCCCCCAAAAAACTATGAGATTTAAAACTTGATACGTTTGGGGATTCTTATTTGCCTTCTTGCTTTTGAGTCTTTGGGGTACACTCTGGTAATGTTTTCATGTGTTTCACTGTAACCATGAGGTTTAGAAATTTGCCTTTTTTAAAAAAATGAAAGCTGAGATGCTCACATAATTCACTCCAGGAGCTGGAGCTCTGAGGAGAACATCAACTGTTGCAAGACTTGCAATAAAAACAAAAATTGTGAGAGCTGGCGACACTGGAGAGGCAGACTGTTTCCAAGCCATTTGTTTGTTTCACTTACACACATTTAGCATCCCACATGGCTTAGCTTGCTGACATATAAAAATAAATGTAAAAAAGCCTAAGAAATTGGATATGGAGGCCAAATTTTGTACGGTTTACAATATAAACATAAGTTCTTCTGGATCTGAACAGCATTGGGTTTCAAAAGGACAGATTAACAAAGGAATTTTTACCTGCGGGAATCCAGAATGCATTGCATTCCTTTTGGAAGCGCTTTGCAACAGCAGCATGGAAACATAGTTCAGACTCTAGGCAGCAATGCGGCAGCCTGCAAAAAGTACCAAGGATCTAGGATCTTGCAGCCCATTACTTATGTCAGTAGATTGTGACCAACCAAAGTCAGCAGAACTTAATTAAGAGTTGGAGACAAAATTCCACATTTGGGAGAGCGGGGGAGAAAAGCAACATTTCTTTGGCAGCTTGTCTTTTCTTAAAGAGCAACACAAGTGAGGTGGATCGGTTGGTGAAGTGCAGCAGGGTCTATGGGATAAATGCAGTTTATCACATGGCACTACAACCTCCACACATGAAGCTAGATCCTCAGCTCGGGTAAATCAGGATAGTTCCTGTAAGCCGGTCGGTTCGGGCCTCGTCCCCCTCAGGTGTGGCGGGGAGCCAGGGCGCGTCCTTCTATGCAGCGGGACGGGTTCCACGCCAGTCCTGTACTCAAGGGTCGAGCAAGTGAGGTCTATGAGCCCTGGCCCTTAGGCAGGGGGGGCAACAACGCAGTGCAGGCTCAGCTCCCTAGGTCACAGGGCTGAGCAAGCAAGTCATAGGCCTGCCCTTAGCAGGGTGGGCAAGCGTAGGCTCTGGCCTTTGGGGCAGGCAGAGCAGTACAAAGTCTGTAGCCTGCCTGCGGCAGGCGGGCACAACAAACTGTAAACACACTCAGGGTTTGGGTGACTGGGGATCTCCACCCGTTACGAGGTGGCAGGGGAACGCAGGCCCACCATCCTCTGCGTCAGCCTGGGCCCTGGTGCGGCGGTCGCTGCTAAGGCGGTCAGTGGGGATCCAGACCGAAACACACTGACAGGGTGGTCGTAGGGCTCCAACCGAAAAACACTGACAGGGTGATCAGTGTGGACCTGCCGATACACACAGCCATAGGCTCGGGCTTCTGCGGCCTGACATAGTCAGCCGCCCTGGCTACTTCCAATTTCCCTCCCCGGTACCTGTCCCCGTCAGCGTAGTCCGGTGGTCCAGACATAGGTTCTCGAGATGGGGAAGCAGGCGGCGGCTCCGGCCAGGGACAGGGTATGCAGGCTGAGGTCCTCAGGATACCCGGACGGGCAGGCCGCCAGGCTCGGATACGGCAGCGCCCAGGTAGGTCGGCCAGCCGCCCCTGGATAGTGAGCACAAGGCAAGCTGGGCCGAGCGGGAGCTCGGGCCTCCTCATCTGTGCTCTTTGGCGTCCTCAGCTTAACTGAGCTCTGGGCCCTGGCTTTTATACTTCCTGTCCCGCCCCTTGACTTCCGGGGGGCAGGAACAGGTGGTACCGGCTCCGCCCACGGAGGTGCCTGCTCTGGCTCGTCTCCCTCAGGTGCGGCAGGGAGCCAGGGCGCCTCCTTACAGTTCCATTGATTTAAATGATTTGTGCAGATTTACACCAAGAGAAGTTCTAGTAGGTTGCATGTGTGTGCATTTAATGTGCACACAGTTACACTGAACAGGGCAACATTTATTTGAAAAGAGCCCAGGCTTTTGTACACAGATCTGTTTTCTGTTCTTGGATAGTTTTTCAGGAATTTGGCTAGGACATGGAGGCTTTTTTTCAAAATTCATTTGTATAGCTTATACCTTGCAGAGCCAAATAGAGCATATGTAAATTCATTTCTCTATATCTCTGCAGTACAGATCTCTGCTAATTCAACAAGCTCCTTATAAACAAGGGATATTGAAAAATTTAATTCACCTTTAAACTGCAAAAGTTTAATAAAAAACAGACCTAAATTAGACTTAGATGACTGGTACCAACCCCATGAAGCCAAATTAACATCTACTAGGTGTCTTACCCTTCCTATATCCTTAACTTTGAACATTTTTACTTTAAAGGTATATAATTAATTTTTAATATCATTAGTCTAAGCAAATCTGTCAGTTCAGGTCAGCCAGGAATAGCTTTTCTTGCAAATGATTAAATTAGTGAACTCACTCCTTTAACTTCATCAGATAATCATCTTCCTTATATGGGCCTTTGTTGGGGGTAGTTTGAAGTACTTCACAGAACAGGTCTAGAGCCATAAAGATTTGGGACCATCAGTCCCAGTTACAATGTTGCCCAAAGCTCATGATTTTACCTTGAGATCCAGGATATTTGGCTCTTAAAGCCCCTGCTCATAGAGGAAGATGATTAAATGAAAATCTCAGCGGTCATTAAAAAAAAAAAGTTTTTAGCCATCATGGTTGTGAAGAAACATTTGAAAACATAACACAAGTGCACCCCAAAGATTCAAAAAACAGAAGGTGAATAAAAAAGTAAAAGCTATTTGGACTCCCCCACACCTCAGACCATTTTGACTTTTGGTGAAAAATCAAAATCCAACATATTTTGATTTGGAAATGCCACTGTGGTGTCTTATGGGCACTGTAGTTCAGTTTCCTCATGTAGGTGCCCATTCTCCCTTATAGGTCAGGCCCCCTAATTGTATTACACCTCCTATGAAGCATCATTGTTTCCCTGCTTAGTGGGGGAGGCAGTGCATCATGGGAGATAACATCTAACCAGGGAGCCCAGCCCTGGTAGGGCAAGTAGGGGCATGGCAAGTAGGGGCATGAGACAACCAAACTACAACTCCCAACATTTCTGTGGAAAGTAGATACTTTTTGCAAAACGTTTTGTTTAGTTGAAAACTCATTTTTTTGTCAAATAGTTTTCAATGGAACATTTTCTATCAGCCCTAATAAAGAGCACTCAAAGCATATTATTTTTGCCAAATCTCATGATTTTGGAGGCCATGACTCATGATTTTTGAACACTGCATTGGCAATACTTCAGTTAGGATGTGTGGGTGGTCAGTCATGAGAGACCATAGTGCCGCAAAAGCTGGCCACCATGCATCTAGAATCTTTGATTAACAAAATCCTAAAGGATGCATCTTCATGGCTAGAAAGCAAAAAACCCTCATGATCAAATGAAAATACTTAGATTTGGAAGCTACTGTTCGTGTTCTTCATTTCCAATTGATAACCTGAAGCCAGTTTTCCCTCACAAATAATTTACAGTAAAAATTGGGCTTATGTGAAAACATTAATATAGTCTTTAATTTTCATTGACATTGTTCTTTAATAAGACACAAGATTTTCTGTGACAAAGGTAAAGTCCGCATTTAAGTTGCAGTTATCATTATGAAGGCAGCAAAAGGTTTAGCTCTTGGAAGCAGTCAGATAATGCTGGTGAACAATTACTTTGTTTGCGTAATTCAATATTTCATCCTTAGAAGCATTTTTATCAGCTCTTGAAACACATACTAGTTGTTCTTGAATACTGAGTTTATGGAACACATTGTCTACATTCTAATACTGGGCATTTTATTAATAGTGTGAGCTATATTGCTTGCAGTTTAGTAGTGGTCTTTATTTTCAACACTATGACACTGAATATAGACATCTGCTAAAAACTGGAGGCTGTGACAATGTTGGTCTTTGTCATATCATATTCCAAACTATCTTGGAGGGGAAAATTGAATGAAATAATAGTTATGTGGATTTTCTTCTTCATAAAAGAGAGAGTATGATGCTCATTTTAACCCACCTGAAAGGCTTTCATAAATTATAGCCTCTCTCATTTTCATTGTGTATTAACAACAGAGCTGACATTTCTATTTGAGATTCCTAAGCAAAACAAAGTTAAAAACTGGCACTGTAACTTTTTGTTTGTTCCAAGTTTCTGTTTACAACTAAACTGCAGGTGACCTGTCATGTTACTTGTATGGGAGTGACTACACAAGTGAAAACATGTAACGTCAGTATTGCAGGGACTATGACAATGATTGTGGTAAATGTCGAGTATTACTCAGTGTGAACATGAGCAGACAACCTGAGTGCTGATGCAGTTTATGAGTGTTGTGCCTTTTTCCAGAGAAACTTCACACCTGAATGAGTATTAAACAATACAAGCCTGCTCTACAGACAAACTTGTACCATTTTAATGAAAATGTGAATTTAAACGGATTTAGTTCAACTGATGCAGCTTTGTGAGCAGACACTTATGTAGATGTAAAACTTTATATTAGTTTAGCTTGCACTCTGTATAGTTACAGGGTATAAGCTAAACTGTTTTAAGTCAATATAAATGTTCCAATAGTGGGCTGCCGTGTTTTATCTTAATCAGTGACTTCCATTACTCTCCATCTCATCTCTAATCTTTTTCTTCTCTCAGTTCTAATCTCTCAATAGACACCATGCCTCTAATTATATTTAGATAATGGCTCTTAACACGCCTGGCAATCTCTTTTGGACTCAGGTCCATTGCAGTATTTAAATCTCATGCTCTCCAATGCGTTTCTTTTTGCAGAGGTATACAATGTATTTTGGAGACATGAAACCTCAGACACCTTATCCACAGCTACCAAAGATGCCTCTTTTATACACACAACTTGTCCGAAATAATAAAGATATAAAAAATAACAGAACATTACAGACCAAATTTTCAAATGGGTCTTTGCTTGCAAGTTTTCACTTGTCTTCTCAGAATTGAGATTTTGCAACCACAACTGATGTGATATGCAGATTGGATAGTCTAGTCAACCACCTCATTTGGAAACTTAATGCAGTTGGTGAGAGATTCTTACATGTGTAAATACTTGGAGGTGCCCATTTAGAGGCCTTTTTAAAAAACTGGAACCGGTTTGGACTAGTTAAATAAATAATCTGATGTGTAGTGGTTTACTTTATAAAGTAATCCCTCTACTGATGGAAGATTTCCCTTAAAGAAAAACTTCTCATTTGTTATGCTATTTTGTAAGATTTTGATATAGAAAATAATTAACATATGCTTATTATTGTGTTCCATTATTACTGGCTTGCACCTTCCAGGATCAGGGGCATTATTTTAAAGAAAGTATTGTTTTGTAAAGCTAGCCCAATATGGAAGGGGGAAATAATTTGATTAGTGTAGATACATAATTGCCTCAGAAGCTGTCATTTAAATGAAGTGTTTCTATCTCCAATGGAAATAAAACTGTAATTCCTTTTTAACATTTCACTCTGGCAATATAATTTAAAGGACATGAATACTGATTGCTAAATTGTATACATTCACATCAGCACATAATGTCTCTGCTCTGTTTATAGAACACTAAATCATTCTGTGAATATATGAAAAATAAGCATCCTGTCACTGTCCATGGGATAATCAAAGCCCTCATTAATGAGCCTCTTCTCATGTCAAGCCTTATTCAATAAGTCCCAGTAAGATTTTTTATATATTTTATAGTGTTCCAGCAGAGACTAATCATCAGCAACATACAGTTCTTGTTGGCAGAAGCTGTTATTTAAGGAGACAAATGCTGTCTTCTATAAAATTCATTTATTTTAGTGCAACAGACATGGGACAAGTTTTCCAGCAAAATGCAATAGCCAGCTGGGCAGGGACAACCATGCCATTTTTCACTGATTGTGGAAACTGGTTGTCTGGCCTTGATTCCCCTCACCGCAGTCCACTGCCAGAAAAGCATGCAATTATTAGGGTCTCCATTTGACCTGGGAGGATTTGTGAAGAGTGATTTCAGGTAGGGAGGATAGAATGAGGAGACCTTGTGGGATCTGATGGGGAGAGGGTTGAACACGGACAAAGGGCAGACAGAGGGCTTTGGAAGGGAAAGCAAGTGGTTTAAAAGTGGCCTATTGTAGTTTAGCTTAAACTGATTCCTAATCAAACCCAGATAAGCCACTCTTAAACCAAAACTAGAATGTCCACACAGCCCTTTGCAGTTGGTTTAAAAGAATCACACTTTCAGATAAATCAGTGCAGCTTTCTTCTGTTGGCAAGGACTAAGATTTAAAGAGTAACCCATTGAGTGAACTCAGATAAACTGTAAATCCAGACTATGGCAGGAATATATTACAAGCATGCCTACCAGGTATTTATTTTAGTGCAACAGACATGGGACAAGTTTTCCCTATGGAAAAATCCTTTATTTGGCAGTATGGTAGGATAGCTAAAGATGCAGACCTAACTGGGAAATCACTGACAGTTTGGAGCAGTTAAAACCTTGTTCTATATTCTTCTTTGACTATGCTTATCATAAATAGTGTACATACACTCAGAATATCTTGCATTTGTGTGGAACAGCAAGTATCATTTTAAAACAGTGCAGACTGGCAATGAAATTTACTTTCTTACAGGTATTCATCTTTCCTCCACTGAAAACTTTCCATCCATTAGAGAGGGACTAGAAGATGCTAGTGACAGAAAACAGTAAGTTAGTAGCACAGAAAGAAAATGTCAAACTCATCAGTTTGGGGGAGAGGGGGAGGCAAGCAAACGAAAACCCTATGCAGCATTAAAAAAAAAAAGCACTAAAACGAAGATGATCACAAATTGGTGCATTAGGTTTGTCACACAGCAACCTACTTGTAGAACAGTTAAAATAAAAACATGCATTAGGGATGGAGAAGAATATTAGATCCACCTCTCGACCTATAAAAAGATGAGTTAAGAGCTGGTGGTGGGCGAGTACTGTTAGCAAAGTAAGCACTTCACTGTAGACATTTCAGTCCTTGGTTGTGGGCTCTTTACTATACAGCATACTGAAAACTTAAAGCAGGTTTTCTGAAGGATCTGAAATGATGCTGTATAACTCTGACATCTGAGGATTTCAGTTGCTGCCCTTTCTGAACTGGTTATGGAACATCTTAAATCCAGACAAGATCAGATTCTGTGTTTAGCTGTTTAAAAAAAAATCTCTATTCTATAACTCAGGATTCCTTAGATAGGTCCCGATACAGAAAGGGACTTACACTCAATGGAATGACTCACATGCTTGAAGTTAAGCACATATGTAAGGACTTGCTGGATTGGGACCTTAATTACTACAAGGGTCAGTCCTGCCCAAGTCTGGCAGTGGGATCCATACAGGCAGACCTTTGTTCCTACCTGGACCCCCGGTAACTTCACAGGGGCTCTGCTCAGAGGCAAGGGTCTGTCCACACATCTGATTGTATGATGAGAGCCCTAATCCACACTATTACATCTTTCTATAGTCGGGCCAGATAGCAGCTCCTGACTGGTTATGTTGCTTACATTGACTAACAGAGCTGCATGAATAATTCATAACAAAGAATTGTCAAATTTTGCCTCTTTTTGTTCACAGCTTGCGAGCAGATGCAAAGTTTTTGAATTTGCTGTTCAGAATTATCCTGAATTTCTTTGCAAAGGTTTCTCCCCATATGAAAAGCTTGCAACAGTTCATTGCATATACTTGAACTCCAGAATTCATGCTGTAGCAGTTTGTTTCATAGTCACATGGTATTGTTTCACTTCCCTGATAATGGCTTGTGTAACTACTCACCACAAGAACTTTAGGTGTTACAGCTGAAAATATACTATTCAAAATTTGCTTTCAGCAAATACTCAATATTAAAGTCTGTTTTTCATCAATATTAGAGCTTGTAAACGTCTAGTGCTCAAATATTCACAGCAATTGAATATTAAATAGCACAAACGTCAGATCAAAATTCAGTTTCAGGTCTGAACAAAAGTTTGTAGAAAAAAAATCTGTTTCCACTATTAACTCAAATATTACTAATTTGTGTAAGAGCCTTGATTAAATTTGGTTTTAGCTGCGTGACTAGGTGTGTAGGAAACTTTTAAATCCATCTAAACTTTTCTTTTAAAAAATAGGATTTCAGTAGGATACTTTTTAAAGGTTTGTTAAAACATAGCTGTGGTTCTTTAGCCTGAAGGACATTTCGGGAGTTGCAAGTATCTTGGTTTAAGCATGAGCCTCTATGGAGAGTTTCTTACGTATTGGACTAAAAGTCAGAACTCTCCAGAGTGCTGTCCGTATAACTATAGCAAGTTGAAGGACATTCTTACTATTTGTTAATAAATTTAGTTCAGGATGCTGGGCATGTGTGTGTCTGTTTGTCACTTTGTTGTTGCAAATCTTAAAGACATCATAAAGCTATGGTGAGGAAAGGGAGAATGTGTATTCACTAGGAAGAATGGCCAGGTTTGGACTTAAAACATAAGAACCCTTTCATTGCAAAATTAGAAGTTACAAGCACAATTCAGTATATGTATGGATCCTCAATAAAATACCAAAATGATTTAAGCAATAGACTTCCAACTCATTTATTTTGATAGACTGGATTTTATTCTGATCTCACAGCTGTGTAATTAAGGACTAATTCCATTTAAAAATCAATGGAATTACACTAATAAATCTCATATGAGATCAGAACCAGGCACTTCTCATCCCGGTATAAAAACACTGACTCAGGATGTTATGAAACAAACAAGGTTTTAAAATGATATTCAGGAAGATCTCTAGTATATAAAGTATTCTATTATGGAGTTAATCATTAATAAAAGCCTTTAAGGGGTAATGGGTTTTCTTGGTTCCTTTTTTTAGTACAAGCTGATAAAAGAAAACAAAAACAAGTGGATTCTTGTGTAATGTGATGAGTGTACAGAGTACTGTTTATTATATAAGCAAAAATGACTTTAAAAATGGCAATTAGAAAGTAATGAGAGGAATAGGAACGAATAGAACTCATGTGACTGAATACTTACTAACTTGGAATATATACCTGTTTTAATGCCTACTTTGCTTCAATCTTCATTAAAAAGATAAATTGTGATCAGATATTTAAAACAATTAATATTGAGAGTAAGATGGAAGGAACACAAGCCAAAAAATAGGGAAAAAACAGGTTAAAGAATATTTAGATAAATTAGATGTATTCAAGTCAGAATGGCCTGATGAAATACATCCTAAGCTATTGAAGCAATCTCGGAACCATTTGTGATTATCTTTGAGGACTTATGGAGGACAGGTACTCCTGGGGGAATTCAGCACTACTATGTTGCGCATAATTAACGAGACATGCATTTTTAATTTTTTTTGTGCAAAAAAAGCTTCTGCTGAAATGTTGCTGCAGTTCTGCCTTTTGCCCACCAGACGATGCCGTGGTGATAGAATGCAGCAACAACTCCCAGCCAGCTAGGGAAAAGAAAGAGCCTGCTTTCTTTGCAGTGCCTGTCAGGCCAGGTCAGGAGACAAGGGCTATGGGGAGAAAGACTGCATGGGGTGATGTGGGGGTCAGACAAGGGCTTATAAGGACTAATGTAGGAGGATAGACTGGGGCAGGGGCTGAATGGGAATGAAGGTGCAGGAACATGGGGATAGGCAGTGATTGAATGGGGGCACATAAACACGGGGCAGGGCCACATGGGGATGGAGGCAATGAGTGTCTGAATGGGTGGAAGGACACATGTGGACAGGGGATGCAAGGACACATGGGAGTGCAAGAACACATGAGGGCAAGGGCAGTGTGCCTGACTGAATGGGAGAAGCTAGGAGTCAGCCAGGGTCTGCATGGGGAAAGCTCCCTAACAATCCCTTCCTACCCGCCCCCCAAAAAATTGTTCCATACTTTTCCCACCCCTGCCCAACAACCCTCCAAGTTCACACCCAAGCTCCTTTCCAGCAATTTACTTCCCTGTCCCTCAGCTCCTCTGTTACCCCTGACTCCTCCAAGCCTTTGCACTGCTTCTGAGGGGTGCAGGAAATATGGTTCTGTATTGTAGTTTAAATGAATTATTATTCAGAGTTCTGTATTAATATGCCTAATAAGGAACCTATTTGTAAAAAACATTTCCTGAAACTTTTTTGCTGTCTGGATTGTTACAGACTTATTGCTTGACAGGTATTTTGAAATAAATGACCAAAAATAATTGAAACTGGTGTAATTATATTGCGTTATTTTGACAAATAAAATATGCAGAATTCTGCAGAATTTGAAAATATTGTGTGCAGAATTTTTTAATTTTTGGTGCAGAATTCCCCTAGGTGTAAGGACAGGGGAGGTCCCAGAAGTGGGAGAAGGGCAAACATTATGCCTATCTTTATAAATGTGTATCCAGAAGCCTCCTGCTACAAGACAAGCCCAAGAAAGAAACCAACAGAACTCTACTGGCCATCACCTACAGTCTTCAGCTTAAATTTCTCCAACGCATCATCAGTGATCTACAACCCATCCTGGACAATGATCCCTCACTTTCACAGACCTTGGGAGGCAGACCAGTCCTTGCCCACAGATAACCCGCCAACCTTAAGTATATTCTCACCGGCAACCACACCCCATGCCATAACAACTCTTACTTCAGGAATCAATCCATGCAACAAACCTCGATGCCAACTCTGCCCACATATCTACACCAGTGACACCATCACAGAACCTAACCAGATCAGCTACAACATCACTGGTTCATTCAACAATGTTATATATGCCAGCATGTGCCAGCAATGCCCCTCTGCTATGTACATCATCCAAACTGGACAGTTCCTAAATAAAAGGATAAATGGACACAAGTCAGATATTAGAAATGGCAATATATAAAAACCTCTAGGAGAACACTTCAATTTAAAAGTAGCCATGTTACAGCAAAAAAACTTCAGGACCAGATTTCATAGAGAAACTGCTGAGCTTCAGTTCATTTGCAAATTTGACACCATCAGCTCAGAATTAAACAAAGACTGTGAATGGCTTGCCAACTACAAAAGCAGTTTCTCCTCCCTTGGTGTTCACACCGCAACTGCTAGAAGAGGATCTCATCCTCCCTGCTTGAACTAACCTCGTTATCTCCGGACTGATTCTTGCCTGCATATTTATACCTGCCTCTGGAAATTTCCTTTACATGCATCTGATGAAGTGGGCATTCACCCACGAAAGCTTATGCTTCAATACATCTGTTATTCTTTAAGGTGCCACAAGACTCTTTGTTGTCTTTAAAAAGGAGAACAAAGGGGACCTGGGGAACTATAGACCAATCAGCCTAACTTTGATACCTGGAAAAATACTAGAACAAATTACTGAACAATCAATTTGTAAGAACCTAGAGTATAACAGGATTATAAGCAATAGCCAACATGGATTTGTCAAGAAGAAATCATGCCAAACCAACCTAATTTCTTTTTTTTTGACAGGGTTACTGGCATTGTAGATGGGGAGGGGAAGGTATAGATGTGTTATATTTTGAATTTAGTAGTGCTTTTGACACAATCCACATGACAATCTCGTAACCAAACTAGGGAAATGTAGTCTAGGTGAAATTACTACAGGTTGGTGCAAAACTGGTTTAAAGGCCCTACTCAGAGAGTAATTATCAATAGTTTGCTGTCAAACTGGGTTGCAGGGGATGTATCCAGTGGAGTCCCACAGAGGTCAGCGCTTCCTTCCACCCTAGAGTTTAAGGTAATCCAAATCTTCTTGTACAATACTTCAGTCCTCCCCCATACTGGCAATATCTCCCAACTTAGTGTCATCAGCAAATTTTATAAGCACACACTCACTTTTTGTGCCACGATCAGTGATAAAAATGTTAAATAAGATTGGTCACAAGACTGCTTCCTGAGGAACTCCACTAATAACCTTCCTCCTGCATGACAACTCACCTTTCAGTATTACCCATTGTAGCTTCCCCAGTAACCAGTTCTTTATCCACTTTTCAAGTCTCATGTTAATCCCTAGTTTCTCCAATTTTACTAATAATTTCCCATGTGGAACTGTATCAAATGCCTTACTGAAATCCAGTTAGATTTGACATATTGCATTTCCTTTGTCTAAAAAAATCAATTATTGACTCAAAGAAGCAGATCGGGTTGGTTGGCACGATCTACCTTTTGTAAAATCATGTTGTATTTTATCCCAGTTACCATTTACCTTTATTTCCTTAACTACTTTCTCTTTCAAAATTTGTTCCAAGACCTTGCATACAATTAAGGTCAAACTAACAAGCTTGAAGTTTCCTGCATTGCTTTTTTCCCCCTTTCTTGAAAGTAGGAACTGTATTCGCAATTCACCAGTCATAGGGTACAACCCCCGAGTTTACAGATTTGTTAAAAATCCTTACAATTAGGCTTGCAATTTCATGCGCCAATTCCTTTAATATTCTTGTATGAAGATTATCCAGCCCCACGTCCCATTAAGCCATATGAATTTGACTTCCATCTCAAATGTGGTAATTTCTAATTCCATGTCCTCATTCCCATTAGCCACCCTGTCACTACCCCAAGCTCTTCATTACTCTTATTAAAAACTGGGGCCAAGTATTTGTTTAGGTATTGGGTCATGCCTAGATTATCCTTAACCTCCACTCCATTCTCAGTGCTTAGCGGTCCCACTTCCTTCCTTGTTTTCTTTTTATTTATATGGCTATAGAATCTTTTATTATTGGTTTTAATTTTCTTTGCAAGGTCCAATGCTGCTTGGATTTTGGCAATTCTCATTTTATCCCTACACTTTCTAAACTCCAAGAGGTAGCTTTCCTTCCCAGTCTTTCCCATCATTCATTTTATAGGCCCTTTGCTTTTTCTTCATAACATGTCTGAGATGCTTACTCATCCAGCTTGACCTGCAACACTTCCCTTTCCCTTTGCTTGGGATACAGGCTTCAGGTAGTTTCTGCAACTTTGACTTTAAGTAATGCCAAGTGTCCTCCACATTCAGATGTTGAGTTCTTCACTCCAGTCCACTTCCCTAACTAACTTCCTTTATTTTTTAAAGTGTGCCTTTTTGAAATCGGGGACCCTAATTGCACATCTATTTTTTAATCCTTCCATTTAGTTTAAACTGAATTAGCTAATGAGCACTCGAACCAAGGTTGTCCCCCTACAACTTGTTCTTCTATGAGGTCCCCACTATTCACCAATTCCAAATCTAAAATGGCATCACTGCTTGTTGGTTCTGCGACTATGTGGTGAAGAAATCTGTCAGCTATCACATCCAGGAAAATCTGGGCTCTATTATTGTTAGTAGCATTTGTCCCCCAATCTATAGCTGGGAAATTAATCACACTATACCCAGTAGTATTTATTTCATTATAAACATTAAAGAGGTCTCTGTCCGTATTCAAATTGGATCCTAGGGCTTGGATGCATATCCCACTCACTCTGATAGCGTTCTTCCCCAAAGGGATTTTAGCCAAAACAAACTCTGTCTTATCCATTCCATCACTTCTAATTTCTTTATAGTTACCACATCATTAATATACAATGCTACTCCACCACCTCCTTTACCTTTATTTCTGTCTTTCCTGACTCAGTTGTTGTTAGGGGGCAACTGTGGCTCTTGTCCGCCAATCTTCTCCAGTCCAGAGTAAATCACTGCACCAGATCCTGCTCTTTTGAGCAGGTGCCTGGTCCAGTTCTGTGATATCAGCTCTGCTTTTACCACCTGGGTGGGCCAAGGTGCTGCACAGTCAACTCTGCACTATGGCTGATCCACTGGGGTCTCACTGTGAAATCACCTCTGCACCACCACTGCCACTAGTTGGGCTTCACTGCAAAGTCAGCTTGTACCACCTCAGGTCTAGTTTCACACAGCACACAGTCTCCAGCTGAGGAACTCAGAGCAAACCAAGACCCTTGGACAAACCTCCTAGTCTCTAAGACACAGCATTTCACCCTTATCTCTTTTGATTTTGCATTTTGTTACCAAAACAGTCTTCTACCTATAAAGTCAAGGTGACTCACTTACTTCAGGGCATATCTGGCACAATCCTGATGACTTTCCATGTATACAGGATTTATATAATCAAATAAAAAAATCCAAAGTCACAAAACTCAGGTCAGGGGAATTATGGGTAAGCAACATTGTAATTCATGTAAGTGTGCTGGGCAGAACTATCTTTTCCATCCATTTAATTATACTGGTCCTGGGTCTTGCAAAGGGAAGGTGGTATATGTCAAGGAGAGACAGAATAGACAGGAGAAAAGTCCTGGGACGTGACACACACGCAGATTTCTAGAAACATGCTCTGAGCATACTGGCAAAAATAAGTTCTGACAGCCTTTTAGCATAGAAAAACCTTGTTTATTTATGCTGGAGGTAACATTTGCATTCTTTGTAGCACAAGTTTTGTGGCCATCTAGCAGTGCTATTGTCATATTAACTAAATGCATTCAATTTTTTAAATGTTGTGATTCTCTTTTTATACTTTGCCAATAAAGCGCTTTACTTAAGCTACATGAAAATAGATGGGTAGATTTGAGGTTGAGACACCTTGAAGAGAAAGAACATGAATTCTGATCACAAAAGAAGCTGGTTTAGGAGTATTGTAATAGGGGGCTCAGAGCCCCAGGTGCGCAGTAGAGGGCCTTTGTCAGGGCAGCAGAGGTGACTGTTTCTGAATTTAATCTTTGGCTTTCCACCTTGGGCATCTGGGCCTCAGCCCTTAAGGGGGTGTGGTAGAGGGACCTGGACCCTCCCTCTCCACTGGGTCCCAGCCCAGGACCCTGCGTGTAGCAACACTAGCCAGATCCTCTCTGCAGCAAGTGAAAGTTTGCTTCCCTGGGCTACTTCTTACCAATAGATCCCTTCAGTGTGGGGTGTGGCCCCTACAGTCCAAACAGAAAGTCTCTACACAACAACAAAAAAGAGTCCAAAGGAGCCGGTCTCTGCAAGTTCTCAAAGGGAGTGGTGGTGAGAGAAGGCACTGTCTGCAGGCCTTACCCATTCTGTGGTCCTCTCTGGCTCAGTCATCTCTCTGGCTTCCTGGAGGTATCCTCTCTCTTGCAGCCTGTCCACCACCCTTTACCTGGGCTTCTGAGCTCCTTTTAACCTGCTACTGCAGCTGAAGCATGCTTGGCAGGCCTAGGGGGCTGGGCTATCTGGACTTTGTATTGCCTTTTAACCCCTTCAGGCCCAGTTTTGGTTTGTATATATGCCATCAGAAGTATGATCAGTATGAGCACTCAGCCAGAGGCAAAAAGAATTGTGGTGACTGAAAGCTCTCTGAGCTCAGTGAAAGCACGGGGAGACCTGAAGGATGCCAAGCAAGGTTACAGAGACCAAGAGTAATCTTGGCAATTGCTATCTGGAAAGTAGTATCAAACCCCGGTGATATAGTATAAATATTAAGAAAGAAAAAGTATTTAGAGGATGATATAAGCATGATCATTAAGCAGCATGGATTTATATCAAGGAAATCATGCCAGAGAAACTCATTAGATTTTTAAGCAAATTACAAAATTAACTAGTGGATTGAGAGTACAGCAGCTGTACAGCATTTGATATTGTGACCCACAAAATATTACTTGAAAAATTATTTCAAGTTAATGTGCATTGGCAGGATGGGGGAAGTTTATAAATAAAATGACTGGCTTGGTTATGAGCACTGTTAAATAGATTAACAACTGGCTGAAGTGCCATGAAAGAGAATGATAAGAAGCAATATATTAAACTGGAAGCTGTCCTATGGGGATTGGGTGCTTAAGCCTGGTCTTGTTTAGTTTGTTTGTTAATGATCTAGACTATAGAGGATGGGGTAAACAGTATGATGACTATCGTACATCTGAAGGGGATATTACATTGTGAAGTGTTGCAAGCACCCATGAGACTAATACAAAGGGATTTACAGAGGTATGAAATATGGACAGGAAATAAGACGAGATTCAGTCTAGGACAATGGAAGCTAAAGGTGAAAAAAAATCTGAAATATGTAACCCGCTGGAATGGAGATACTTAGGGTTCAGTGCCACTAAGTAAACTCCCACTCAGCTTTCTCAGCAAGGCAAGCGATGACAAAAATAACCTATTGTAAACACTCTGCACTTCTATTTTGCTTTTTATCAGAGGATCCCAAAGGCTGTTCACTATTCCTATCCTCAGTTAGAAAGAGGAAACTGGGGCACAGAAGTTAAAGGGCTTGTTCATGCAAGTCAGTAGGACTGCTCATGTGAGTAAAAGGTTGCAGGATTGTGACTCCTCTGGGAAGTGATCTGCGTCTCTAGTTTGTCTATACAGCACTGTAGAATAGTAATTAAAAGTTCAATTGTTTAATTGTCATTCATTTGTGATTAGAGTCATTCCATGCCCCTCCTCCTCCATAACTAATTTAATGGAAAAAGATGTCATCCTCTTAGAAAACACTCTCTGGTGGAGACTCTCAATTCTGGTGATGCAGAGTCAGATGGAAAAGGCTGATTCGTATATTGTTAAAGACTGGGTGGCTCAAGTGATCACTCATGAGCGAGGAGGAGCCTTTCACTTCTGGGTCAGCAGTTCAAATGCGGGCCATGCAAGTAGTGACTGAAAGAGGTTACCACCTAACAGATCTTTAGTGCACGATATGAAATAAACTTTTCTCTTTTCCATGGTTAGGTGTCTCCATTACAAAAGTCACCATAATTGGCTGTCTCAGTAGAGAGTCTAGGAATTGAGTGCATAGAAAGGCAACCATTATCAGCACAGAGGCAGTTCTCTGAGAACAGGGGTGACAAGTACATTGGGATGACAGTATAGGAAAATGTATGCTGTCATTGCCTGCTCTGTGGATAAAGAAGATGTCATGTGTTAGGGCTGTTGACACAGCACTTTCACAATGCTAAAACTCAAACACACAAAAATTAATTTTATGTATATATTATACAGCAAGAAAATATTGTGTTGGGAAACTGAAAGTTTTCAGGAGCTTTTTCCAGAATGAATTGGGTTTTATGAGATTGGATGCCATTTTGAAAATTTAGCCATTATTTTGTAAAGTTTCCCACAGATTCCTTTGGAAACTGTGCTAAGTAATGATTGTTTTTCCGTTGTGCACTGTTTCCCAACATTGGTGACCCCTTATCTGAAGAAAAACATTTTCACAACCCCTTTACATTTATTATGAAAGAGTAAAAATGTATCAGTGATAAAATGTATATAATGTGTGTGTGATTTGAGAGGTTGACAGAGAATACCTGACCTTGAAGGGTAAGGGCAGGGGCGGGGGCGGGGGTAGGGGGGAAGGAAGGGTGGAAGAGTGATATTTTCTTTACTTTAGATAGCAATACAATTTCCAATGCCTCACACCTCCCTCACCCACTCCCATTGGTTGAGAAACACTGCCCCCGTGTAGTAGGAGAGCAGCTGGTTGGTTCTAAAACCTTTGGGTGTTCAATAGTGTAGGGGATAGAAGAGACATAATAGTGTCTCACAGAGCAAAAAATTTTTGAAAAATATTTTATTGCATCAGGGGAAGGTGAGAGCTGGGCTTCCATCCCTTTCATCTTATTTCAGAGGCGGGACCTACTGTGGAAGGAAATAGGCAGACAAAACTCTTGAGAGGGCAAGAAAGAAATACATGTCTCATCCACCTACTTCTTTCTGCTTTTGTGAATTGCACTTTACAATTGCAAAAAGGTATCTGTTTATGTCAAAACTAAGTAGAAGTACCTCATAGAAAAACTAGTTTTGGAGGATAAATTTTAAAAATTAGCTGCTTCAAACAATCATAATACAAAACCTCAAGATTGTCAGCTTTGTATATGTAAAAAATAAAAATGTACTGCTCTACTCATAAGTAAAACTAAATTCTCTATACTCATTCCATTTCCAATAATTTCTTCTTGGTTAGTGAAAGGGACTATACACAAAGACTAAGTGGAGAAACAAATTTCCCCTGCCAAATCGTTCTGTTTTAGCAATTTTAGATATCATTTATCACAATAGTAGGTAAAATACTTTCAGCCAAAAGTGGATTTTAAGTTGACTCTGTCTCTTTAAAAATGAAGAGCACAGGTGACATGGAGACAAACATCAGCCTAAAATATATGAACAGCATGAGCCTGCACCACTTCTCGCAAGTGGAATCCCAGGGCATGTCTACTCTACAAAATTATCTTGACCTAAGGTACGTCAGCATACAGCTGCTGCCATAATTAAATTAGTTTTGCATGTCCACACTGCACAGCTTGTGTCGGCGATGCACGTCCTCACAAGAAGTGCTTGTAGCGATTGTACTGCCAGTGTGAGGCATTGTGGGATGGCTTCTGAAAGGCAGTAAGTGTATATGTAAGCGACACAGTGCCTACACTGGCACTGTGTCATCCTAACTACATTGCCATTGATTCTACACCTCCTATAGAGGTGGATTTATTAGGTCAGCGTAGTTGGGCAGTTACGTGGGTGGGAGTGAAATTTTAGTGTCGATGCTTAAATAGCTAGGTTGATGTAAGCCACCTTGCATCAACCTAACTCTGTAGTATAGACCAGGCCCCAGATTGAAACTCATGTCAGTCTGACTCAGAACATGGTTTTATCTATCTATGATACCTCTTCACTATCTTCAATCCTCACAAAAGCCCTCTGAAGTAGTGAAGTGCTATTATCCCCATTTTACAGATAGGGAACTGAGGTACTGAGAAACAAGTGGCTTATCTAGGTGAACAGTTAGTGAATGGCAGTTCCCTACTGCACATTGACCCACTCTTGTTTCAGTGTGGAATAAATCAAAGCGCACTAGGGAACTTATAGTGCACAGTTACAGGGTAGATGGACACTTAGTGCCCAGCATCATAGTGTGCTATAGGCTGACACCCCAGCTTGCCACACATGAAGGCTATGTCTCCTCTCCCCCACTGTTCAGACTCCAGAGATGTGAATAAGAGCATGCACTAAAGTGCTGAGCTGTAACTCTCCTGTGTGAATGCTGAGGGTGCAAACTAAAAGACTCCTTGTTCACATTAATATAATCCTTTCCAAACAGGACTGCACTAATATGAACTAGGAACTTTTTAGTTCATGACCCCTGTGTTGACACAGCACTTTCGTGTGCACTGCTGTTCACACCTCTGTAGTCCGAATTGCAGGGCAGTGAAGACAAGCCCTTAGTTTCTGGGTGGACAAGCCCAAAGAGACTTGCCCAAGGTCACAAAGGAAGTCTGTGGTGCAGCAAGGACTTGAACCTAGTTCTTTTGAGTCCTAGGCTAATCCCCTATGCGCTGACCATCAGGGAGAATCTGTGTTCTTCCTTTCCCACCCTAAGTTGTTCTGTGTCCTTCCAAAATAGTAAATGTATTTTCGGATGTTAGCTTTTTTTTATTCATCTGTGTTTGGCTGTTTGGAGTACTTTAATTGTATTTTATTGCCACAGGCTTTCTAACACTATGACAATGTTTTCTTTGGGAGCAGAGTTTGGGCGGCAGGCCTGCCTGAAGTAGGAAGTGACACCCTGAGTAATTGCATAGCTTGGAGAGCTGATATCTGAGCATATGGCTGACAATTTCCCATTCACATTTGAGAACCTCATAATTTATGTGGCTAGTATAAAGACAATATAAAAACCTCCAAATGGCTCTGATGCATATAAGTATTTCTGAAGTTGATCAGTTACCACACAATGTTCTCAATTTAACATGCCAGTGGGAAATTTGTAGCAGACTAAACATCATATAATGTAAATGAGTTAGAAATTGAAATGTGGTGCAACACAGAAAGTGCTTCACGTGACCAATGTCACTAAAAATATTCTTACTAAGAACTCTTTGAAGAGTAAAAGCAGCAGAGAATCCTGTGGCACCTTATAGACTAACAGACGTTTTGGAGTGTGAGCTTTCGTGGGCTAATACCCACTTCGTCAGACGCAGGTAGTGGAAATTTCCAGGGGCAGGTATATATATGCTAGCAAGCAAGCTAGAGATAACGAGGTTAGTTCAATCAGGGAGGATGAGGCCCTGTTCTAGCAGTTGAGGTGTGAAAACCAAGGGAGAAGAACTGCTTTTGTAGCTGGCTAGCCATTCACAGTTTTGTTTAATCCTGAGCTGATGGTGTCAAATTTGCAGATGAACTGAAGCTCAGCATTTCTCTCTGAAGTCTGGTCCTAAAGTTTTTTTTGCTGCAGGATTGGTTACCTGTAGACTGCTATTGTGTGTCCAGGGAGATTGAAGTGTTTCTCCTACAGGTTTTTGTATATTGCCATTCCCTAATATCTGATTGTGTCCAATTATCCTTTTCTTGAGACTGTCCAGTTTGGCGATGCCATAGCAAGGGGCATTGCTGGCCATATATAGCGTATATTACATTGGTGGAGCCTTCAGGTGAAATATATCTTTAAAGTTTTAGCCATCATCTTCTTAGCCTTTGATTCAATGTGTCAATCTTAAAGCATCTCCCCCTTGGCACCAATCCCAAAACACCCACAACTTTCCCCCACCTCATGTTTGTTCCCATCCGTTTTAGAACTATGACAGATCATCGATGCTGAAGTGTGCTCTCACTGATAGGACAACGACACTCTTCAAAAGATACAACCGCATCTGCTCTAACCCTCAGACAGAGACCAACACCTACAAAATCTCCACCAAGCATTCTCAAAACTACAATTACCCACACGAGGAAATTAGGAAACAGATCAACAGAGCCAGATGTTACCCAGAAGCCTCCTACTGCAAGACAAACCCAAGAAAGAAACAACAGGTCTGCACTGGCCATCACATACAGCCCCAGCTAAAACCCCTCCAATGCATCATCAAGGGATCTACAACCATCCTGGACAATGATCCACACTTTCACAGGTCTTGGGTGCAGACCAATCCTTGCCCACAGACAACCTGCCAACCTGAAACGTATTCACAGCAACTGCACACTGTACATAGTAACTCTAGCTCAGGAACCAATCCATGCAATAAGCCTCGATCCAAACTCTGCCCACTATCTACACCAGCGACACCATCACAGGACCTAACCAGATCAGCATACCATCACTGGTTCATTCACCTGCACGTCCACCAATGTATATAACGCATCATATGCACAATGCCCTCTGCTATGTACATTGGCCAAACTGGACAGTCTCTACAGAAAAGGATAAATGGACACAAATCAGATATCAGGAATGGCAATATACAAAACCTGTAGGAGAGCACTTCACCTCCCTGGCCACACTATAGCAGACCTTAGGTGACCATACCTGCAACGAAAAATCTTCAGGACCAGACTTCAAAGAGAAACTGCTGAAGCTCAGTTCCTCTGCAATTTGACACCATCAGCTCAGGACTAAACAAAGACTGTGAATGGCTTGCCAATTACAGAACCGTTTCTCCTTCCCTTGGTTTTCACACCTCAACTGCTCGAAGAGGCCTCATCCTCCTGATTGAACTACTCGTTATCTCTAGCTTGCTTGCTAGCATATATATACTGCCCCTGGAAATTTCCACTACCTGCGTCTGACGAAGTGGGTATTAGCCACGAAAGCTCCACTCCAAAACGTCTGTTAGTTCTATAAGGGCCACAGGATTCTCTGCTGCTTTACTCTTCAAAGACTGTCATTTCGGCCTCAGGAGGAGTCCATGTGGAGTTCTTCTTCTTGTGCTGTTGGTGGGTGGGTATCTGTGTATCGGTGCACTGTTCAGTTGTTGTCTGGAGTATTCTTTGAGTCGCAGACGGCGAAAGAGGCTCTCAGATCGCCACAGAACTGTATCATGTTGGTGGGGGTGGCAGGCAGAAAGAGAGTCCGCCGAGATAGGACAGACTTTCTTTCTGGGCTGAGCGTGTAGTTGGATAGATTGACAATATTGCTGGGTGGGTTAGGGGTACCACGGTTGTGGCCCATGTGTCAGGTAGGAGTTTAGACAGTTACAGTCCTTTTTCCTTTGTAGAGATGTGAAGTGTGCTGTAGATCTCCTGTCTTATTTTAGTGAAGTCCGGTTTTTATGGAAGTTTGGTTATTAATGAAGGTCTCCAGGTTGGAGAGCTCTTTTTTGATGTTTTCCTGTTTGCTGTATAAGATGCTGATCAGGTGGTTCCTCAGTTTCTTTGATAGTGTATGGCATAATCTCTCACTGTGGTACCCACCCACCAACAGCACGAAGAAGAATCAACACATGGACTCCTCCTGAGGGCCGAATGACAGTCTGGACCTATATAGAAATGCTTCCGCCGACGTGCACGGCAGAAATCGTGGAAAACAAACACCGCCTTGCCTCATAACCTAAGTCGTGCAGACGCAATGCCATCCACGCCTAGAAACCACCCTGACATTATCATCAAAGAGGCTGATTAAGGAGGTGCTGTTGTCATCATGAAACAGGTCTGACTACCAGAAGGAGCCGCCAGACAAACTCTCCAATACCAAATTCTAAGCAGCCACTTCCCTCAATCCACTGAGGAATACACTAAGAAACTGGACCATCTACTCAGGACACTCTCTACACTAACACCAGACAAATCAGCATACCCTTAGAGCCCCGACCAGGTTATTCTATCTACTACCCGATCCACAAACCTGGAAATCCTGGACGCCCATCATTCGGGGCATTGGCACTCTCACTGAAGGACTGTCTGGATATGTGGACTCTCTACTCGACGCCTATGCGCACAGCACTCCCAGCTATCTCCGTGACACCACTGTATTTCCTGAGGAAACTACAACACATTGGTCACCTCCAGAAACACCATCCTAGCCACCATGGATGTAGAGGCTCTCTACACAAACATCCCACACACAGATGGAATACAAGCTGTTAGGAACAGTATCCCTGATGATGCCACACACAACTGGCTGCTGACTCTTGCCTTTATACTCACACACACTATTTCAAGTTTGATGACAATATATACTCTCAGATCAGTGGCACTGCTATGGGCACCGCATGGCCCAACAATACGCCAATATTATTTATGGCTGACTGGAACAACACTTCCTCAGCTCTCGTCTACTCACGCCCTTCTCTACCTACGCTACATTGATGACATCTTCATCATCTGGACCCATGGGAAGGAGACTCTAGAAAAATTCCACCACGATTTCAACAACTTCCACCCCACCATCAACCTCAGCCTGGACCAATCTAACACACGGAGATCCACTTTCTAGACACCCACGGTGCACATAAGTGATGGTCACAATTAACACCACTATTCAAAAAACCTACCCGACCGCTACGGCCTACCTTCATTGCCTCCAGCTTCATCCCGGGCACATCACACGATCCATTGTCTACAGCCAAGCACTGAGGTAAACCGCATCTGCTCTAACCCCTCGGACAGAGACCAACACCTACAAAATCTCCACCAAGCATTCTCAAAACTACAATACCCGCACGAGGAAATTAGGAAACAGATCAACAGAGCAGGACGTGCCCAGAAGCCTCCTACTGCAGACAAACCCAAGAAAGAAACCAACAGGACTCCCTGGCCATCAACTTACAGCCCCAGCTAAAACCCCTCCAACGCATCATCAGGGATCTACAACCCATCCTGACAATGATCCCACACTTTCACGGGTCTTGGTGGCAGGCCAATCCTCGCCCACAGACAACCTGCCAACCTGAAACGTATTCTCACCAGCAACTGCACACCGTACCATAGTAACTCTAGCTCAGGAACCAATCCATGCAACAAACCTCGATGCCAACTCTGCCCACATATCTACACCAGCGACACATCATAGGACCTAACCAGATCACGCATACCATCACTGGTTCTTCACTGCACGTCCACCAATGATATACGCCATCATATGCCAGCAATGCCCCTCTGCTATGTACATCGGCAACTGGACAGTCACTACGGAAAGGATAAATGGACACAAATCAGATATCAGGAATGGCAATATACAAAAACCTGTAGGAGAGCACTTCAACCTCCTGGTCACACTATAGCAGACCTTAAGGTGGCTATCCTGCAGCAAAAAAACTTCAGGACCAGACTTCAAAGAGAAACTGCTGAGCTTCAGTTCATTTGCAATTTGACACTAATCAGCTCTGACTCAACAAAGACTGTGAATGGCTTGCCAATTACAGAACCAGTTTCTCCTCCCCTTGGTTTTCACACCTCTACTGCTAGAAAGGGCCTCACCCTCCTGACTGAACTAACCTGTTATCTCTAGCTTGCTTGCTAGCATATATATCCTGCCCCTGAAATTTCCACTACCTGCGTCTGACGAAGTGGGTATTCACCCACGAAAGCTCACGCTCCAAAACGTCTGTTAGTCTATAAGGTGCCACAGGATTCTCTGCTGCTTTTACAGATCCAGACTAACACGGCTACCCCTCTGATATTTCAAACAAAGATTCTGATAGCATGTGACGCAGTGAGCTCGGGCCCTAGGTAGAGGCCTATAATGTCTCTGTCTTAATCTGACCTTGATGAGTACAAACAAGAATACTGCCTTCAGAGACAATAGAACAACATTAATCTGTATTATGAGCTGGAAGCATCACCTACAAGCAAGATCATAATATGAAAAACATGCCAGATTGCATGGTTATATTACTATTCTGAAACGTTGCACAAGTGCTGTGGTAAGGTTTCCTGTGAGGCAATCATATCTTTCACCACCTCTCTAGCTTAGCACTTTGAGCCTATAAAGCTGCTGTTAATTCATGGAATATAGCTATTCTCCACACTGAAAATCATCTCATCTGCTGACCAGATTTATGGAATACTTACAAGGTCAAGCACTGAAGTCTTAGTGTTGCTGTACCCTAAGCTAGGAACTGACTAATTAAATAGGATTCTGCCAGTATGTATTTCAGTATTTTTCTTCCCCTCATCTTATTCAAGACATTTTAGGGGACCAGATCCTCAACTGGCATAAATCAACATAGCTTCATTGAAGTCAGAGCTATACACCATCATAGGTGCCAACTTTTCCCGGCGCTGGTGGGTGCTCACACCCCTTCTGCCCCTGGCCCCACTCTGACTCCACCCTTTCCCCACCCCACCCCCATTCCAACCCCTTCCCCACAGTCCTCTCCCCAACTCCACCCCCTCCCTGCCCCTATTGGACCCCTTCCCCAAATCCCCACCCCAGCCCCACCTTTTCCCACGAGCGCCGCGTTCCCTTCTCCCCACTCTCTCCCAGCCATGTGAAACAGCTGTTTCATGGCAGGAAGCGCTGGGAGCTAGGGGGGAAAAAGCGGGCACGTGGTGTGCTCAGGGGAGGAGGTGGAGGCGGAGGTGAGCTGGACAGGGGGTGGTGGAGAGCTGCCAGTGGGTGCAGAGCACCCACCAATTTTTCCCAATGAGTGCTCCAGCCCCGGAGCACCCACAGAGTCAGTGCCTATGATACCTATTTACACCATTTGAGGACCATTTGAAGTCAAAATTCACTCCTTGTTACATTACCATGTGTTGTTATGAAGAAAATCCAACTGCCAAGAACAATGAATTATGTCTGCATGAGAGGAATGAGCAGCAGGAGCAGATGAACCCCTAAGCAACAAAAGAACGTATTTTCATGGAAATGGCCCTAGTAATTAAAAACAAGAGGGGAGAAACACAGAAGATGACATATCAGCAGAACTGTTTAGAAATAGATTATTTTTCTATGTTCCACAAAGTACCATCAACTCTAAAAAAATAATCCATTT
The DNA here is from genome assembly GCF_003597395.2 of Chelonoidis abingdonii. NCBI lineage: Eukaryota > Metazoa > Chordata > Testudines > Testudinidae > Chelonoidis > Chelonoidis abingdonii. The sequence goes on along the minus strand of NC_133769.1, from coordinate 180,772,495 downwards.
AGTTAATTGTTTTAGAGGGTTATGTGAATTTGTGCATATAATAATTTGATAGATATATCTGACCTTGAACAACCTGAATTATTTCATAAAAAATGAGTGTGCTAAAAGAATGGCAAGAAGTCATGGAATGCCCGAGTTAAATCTTCATGTGCATTCTCTTACATACTGTCTATGATCACCTACTAAAATACAATATCATTCCATTTATTCCGTATATCCTTAGATTCCAAAGTGGTATTTTACACTACTGTGCTATTCTCCATGTATGGCTGACAATCCATGAATGTCATTTACAAACAAGATGCACAGCAAATGAGGGGAAAGCTCCTGTAGAGAGCTACTTCCTTCAATACACTTTTTACAGAATTCCCTTGCAGATTTGTTTTTAAATGACTTCTGTTCTATTCTGCTTAGAAATTTATAATGTGAAAAGTAGTTCCAGCTAGTATTGATTGTGTGAACTGTTTCATAGCAATTAACACTTCCTTTATGCTTCTGAAATATTTCAGTACATCTTTCACGGATTATAAATCATAATTATTAGTAAGCAGGTGTAGTAGCTATATTGTACATTTTTCTTTCGCTTTTGCAACTTGATGTGGTAGTTATTCTGTACGAAAAATTTATATAGCCATCCCAGGGGGAGATGGATTAGCAGGAAGAGAACAGGTGATGCAGTAAAAGGTATATGGTAAGGATTTTTCACATGACGGCAGTTTACCAGATGCTTTTCATCCATAGATTTATAAATGAAATGGTGATATTTTAAGAATTAATGTCTGAAAATTATGGGCCCAATTCTGCTGATGCAAAAGGACAAAATACCACTGAGGCCTCTGGAACTGCACCCATTTACACCAAAAGGAAATTAGACTGACCCATTTATGTATTCATTACTGTATCACAATTGTTTGTTACCTAGGAGATTATATTTCTTTTAAAGTGTTTGAACCAATAAGTACAATTAAATACAAACACACACTTCCAAAGGTGTTTCTCCTTGTCATCAATGAATTGGTTAGAATAGTTGTCTGTGAGTGGCAGATAGTTTGCTGCCTTGTAAGATGGACTGTGGGAGTGCTGTGCTGCTGACACATCTCCTACCCCCTGTTATGAATCAAGCTAGACTAATTCTAAATAGTTAAAATATTGGAATAAAAGAGTGAGACGGATCTCTTTGACGTGAAGCAGACAAGAAGTGATAACTTCTGAATTAATGAGTAAGACTCAGTTATCTTTGCAACAGTGGTGTCATAACCCAATTTGTTAGCCTAAAGGCACAGTGGGCTATTTCCACAAAGAGTTTTACACACTTAATTGCCACTTTAGGCATATAACTCAAAAATGTAGCTCCTCAAAACCCCTGTTCTGCTGCTGCCTGAACTGGTAGGTGCTTAAATTACCTTGTGAGCGTGCACAAAGTGGTCTCGGTCCTGACACCCAGCTCACATCTAAGTCACTGGGCTAGAGAGAATGATTCCATAGGCCAGTGGTTAAGCCACTCATCTGGGAAAGCCAGTTTCCAGTTCCTGCTTCAATGAATATTTAGGTTTTTAATGCAAAGCGGAACAACTTCATACAAACTGGAACAGCTTCAACAGGTGAGATTACCCCAGAATACCCTATAGGTTAGTAAGTTCATGTGAGACGTTGGAGACCTAGGTTCAAGTAGCTGCACCTCATCAACCACAGTGGAGATTTGAACCTGGATGTGCTGTGTCCTGGGGGAACACTCTAGTCATGAGGATATAGGGTAAAAGTGGGGCACTTCCTTTTCATTTTTTGTGAGATAAGGCTGACCTCACTTAAACCTCTACCTCCAGGAGAAGATTCAAAGCTGTGAATCCTAAGCAGAGTCACATCCCATTAGGTGCCCACTTCCCTTTGGAGTTCCTATTGGGTAGATTATGCAGCTCCCTGCTCAGCATGCTGGCTTTTATCAATCCCATTCTTAGGCACTGACTCACCCCATGTCTTGTACAGGAAACCTGGACACCTAACTCAAGGTTCTGGATTCAACGAGAGCGCCTAAAAGTTAGACAGTACCACACTGAGTCTAAATCCCCTTTATGGATCTAGCCCTGATAATCTATCAGAATAGCCACAAAGGTTGTAAAATAATATACTAACTGCCTGATTTGTAAGCTTTAATATCTCTGTGCAACAAGGAATGAAATGTACTGTTAAAGGCATGAATATCAGATATCTACCCCCAATGTTAGAAGTATAGAAAATAAAGAATTTTGTTTAAAAGTAAAATATTGAATTCAGAAAATTATTTTACTTACAGCTTTTTCTGGTGACTAAGAGATTAGTAATTAAGAACAAGCTTCACAAAGCACTGAGGATTCACATTTTTGGAACTTTCCTAATAATGAATATTGTTTTCCAAATAGGAAAATGCCCCTGGGGTTTAGACAACTGTTCTCGCCCCTATGTAGAATAACTACCTTTCTATTGTGTACAAAGACACACAAAAAACACATCTCCCCTGCTGTTATAATTACTACTAAATACTTTTGCACTTATTGCCAGGGAAGTAAAATGCCATAAATGCAGGGATTAAAACATACACAATAAAACTATTAATCAAAAAGCTAAGTAAAATTAGTTTGTTTTACCACGTGCCCTGAAGTTCATTAGTCTTTGGCTATCACTCTGGCCCTCAACTGAGTAAGCCATGCTGCCAAAAATGGTGAATGAGAGTCTGATCTAATGGACACTACAGTAAATCTGGAGTAATTTCACTGAAATCAAAGGAGATGCTCTGTATTTACGTTAGCATAACTGAGAGCAGGATTTGCACGGAAGGCACTGTCTACACAGAAATGTAAGCCTAGGGTTAGTGGTACTTGAGTCAGCCGACCTGTGTCAGGGAGCCCAAGGTTTGAGCATCAACAGTGCATTTTAACCCTAGGTTAAGAATCTTCTGACCTATGCTTGAACCTAGGGTTGTGATGTCCACACTGCAGTGCTCAGACCCAAGTCAAAGTAACCATATCCCAAAGTGCCTAGCCACCTTGCTGCTTTGACTCTAGCCCTAGGAATGTGGTGCATTGTGGGAAAACTCTACTGTCCACCCTGTTTCCTAACTGTGGTGGTGCTATTGATGGGACTCAGGTGACCATAAGGAGCCCAGGAGTACATAACCACATAATTAGCCCATTTGATGGCCATCTCAGTAGAATGATTGCACTTTGAGAAGGCTTTATGCTGAACTACCATCTAAGAATTGGGCTCTCCACCTCTAGGCTGAGTGACATTAGCAGGAAAATGCTATGGAAATGGAATGGGAAAGATTACCATTGACTTCAAATGTGATTTGGATAAAACCCTTGAAGAGTTAATTCTGCAGGTCTCACTATGCCCAGAAGTACTGCTGACTGTGTCACACCTGGGTTATTACATACTGAGGATATATTTATTACTCAGTTTTCCATCTAAAATTTAATTTATCTGACTGTTCCATGAATGTAAATCGTTATTTTTACTATATGAGTCTGTTTTCTTCCTTTAGTGCTAGGAAGTACACTACCTACATAAAGCTATGCACATTTCTAAATTCCTGCAGTTGACATAAATACAATGCTACCACAAATTACCAAAGCTTTTGGTGAGAGGTTCTGATTTTCATAAGGCCCCAAAGCACTTTACTTACTTTTTCAGCCTTGTGCAGCCCATATTATGAGATACCCATGACCGAGTCCAAACAATGAAATGTCAAAAAGTATGTCTACACTTGGAGCTGGATATCTAACTTCCATCTCAAGGAAGCACACCCATGCTAGCTTGATCAGAGCTAAAACACTAAAAATAGGATTGCAGCCATGGTGCCATGAGAGGTGGCCTGAGCACAGTCCCATTCAAGACCATAGATATGTACTCAGGGCAGCTAGCCCCTCCTGCTGCTCACACTGCCACAGCTACACTTCTGTTTTTAGTGTGCCAGCTTGATGAGAGCTAGCACAGGTATGTCGTCTTGAGCTGGTAATTACACTTCCAGCTCAAAGCATAGACCTGCCCATAGAGGAGCAAATTCTGTTCCCATTTACAACAGTGTATGTCCAGGATACCTCCAGTGAAGTTACCCTGCATTTACATAGGTGTAACAGAGGGCAAAATTCTGGCCACAGACTTTTTAAGGAGAGTATCAGAGTACAGAGCTACCTAGTTTAAAGCTCAGTTATTCCTAGTACTTTTTCAACTTCTTGCAATAACAACAGTTCCATGACATGTGCAATTTAAGAAATAAGCTGTCTACAGAAAAAAGGATTGTATTTTCTCCCGAACTTCTTCAGGTGCACAGATTACAATGGTACCAAATTTCATGGGAGATCTGGTTTCCATGGTGAGCAAACTACCTTCATCTGCTGTTTTGCAGGCCACATTATGTACACCACCCCCTCCTTGGCATACCAAAGGCGTGGTTGAACACTGATTCATATACACACAGTTTATTCATATTTTTAAATTAAGCAATCTGGGGGCTATGAGGATGCAAAGCTCAACCTCCCATCTCAGATGTGCATTGCTGATAACCCCCTTGAAGGAAACAAACAAATGCAATAAATACCAACCATGTGTCAGGAAGTTACTTCATGTAACCATGGCACATTGTAGGCAGCTAAATGAAAATGTGCTTGTTTTCAGTTGCCTGGTATCCTTATTACCACTAGAGATAGCCAAGTGACCACTTCCAAATAGCATTTAGACAAATTCTGGTTTCCGTACTGAAGACCAACTGAGGGCTAGAGTGTGGGTTCATGTTATACTGCCAAGAACTTGCCATCTGCCTTTACAAAGTTCCAATTTTCATCTTTAAAAACAATGTAACCCCAACCTAACCCAGGGACTGACTTGCATCCAGGTGTGTAAATCCAACTGCCCAACCCCTTTACATATGAAAACGTCCCAATACAAGATTCTGGTTTTGGCCCCTCTAAATAAATCAGTACCAAATAAGTGTGAATTCATATGGTTGCTCAGGAGTCCCTTATGAGCTGATCCAACAACCATTTTCATTAGCCTTAGCACTTTACTAGTAGCCTCTCCACACAGGTAGGTAGCTGCTCCTTATGTAGCGTTCTTTACTTTCTCTTTTTTTCCAGCTCACCCAAAGATGGTTACTCAGGATAGTCCCTTAAAAAAAACAACCCTTATTGCATGTTACCAGTATGTAACCGTTGTAGATGCCTACAGGCCACCCAGCTAACTGTGTGAAAGCAGCGGTTTTCAAGGCTGGTAAATGGTAACTTATGTTGGTGCTTGATTGCCTTTTAAAAAAAACTACAGGAAAATGACTAAAGCAGAGACACAGGTGCCTGGTGCCATTTGATAAAATTATGCTTTTTCTCTCATCTTGACTACTAGCAATGAGTCACACTGAAGTTACAGAATGTGTGGACATTTGGTTGTGTGGGCCCCATGCAATTGTATTCCGGGCAGCAAAAATGGCTGAGTAGTATCCATATGGCAGACAGCTTGATACGCCTAGTAAAAAGGCAATGGCACTGGAAATAGAACAGGGGAAGAGGAATATGTTGGTGTAATTATTTCAGATCATGCATGCAATAGAAGTGTGCAGTTACCAGCATTCTGGTTATTTATGTAGGAGAGAATAACTCTCAATAGTACTGGTGGATTTACAATGAATTATGACCAATACCAGAATAATCTGTTTGCAACTGTTACTGAAACAGGTTTGGAGTGGGAGATGGAAAATTATGGGACAATGGACAGTGTATAAAAGAAAATTAGCAGATAATTATCTAGGCTAATCCTTACCAAGATGGTCTCTTCGATGGAAGGTCACAACACATTAGAGCTTCCTGACATTTTTCTTCAGCTTTTACCAATTAAGTGTTGTCATAATAGGCCATGAAGGCTATGTATGGGTTGTATTGGATATCAGGAATCTACTTCTATTTATACAAGTAGGGAGTAACCTGCTTTGGTTATATTTTGGCCTACCATGGAAATCTTGGCAAAAGCTGGTATGGCTGGTATCAAGGCTCATTTGTTTTGTGTGTGGAAGTGTAATGTAGCGATGCTCACCTCTGTGGCACCTCCTGCTGGCCACCCTCGGAATTAGCTCTTTTGACTCAGAGCGCCCTTTGCAGGCTGGTGCCTCACTGCCGCTGGCCCCTGTACCCTTCCCAGACCCTGGTGCCCCTTTACGTTGGGGGATGCCCCCTGGCAGTACCCCCCAGCTTCTGGGTCTCCCCAACCAGGGGAACCCCCACCCACTATCCCCACCTTACCTCAGTATCAGGCTACTGCCAGTCACCCTCTATCCCCCTTTCACTGGGGCCAACTGCAGTGTATAAGCTGCTCATCACAGGCAAGGGGGGTTTGGACCCACTGCCTTTTCCTACCCCTGAGCTGCTCTCTGCAACCCAGTACCTTTCTGGGCCTTTAACAAGGCCTGCAGCCTGGGTGGTTTCCAGGTCGGAGCTCCCCAGCTCCTCTGGCCTTCTGCCAGCCCTGCTCCACTCTAGGTACCCTGGTACGCTCCCCAGCCACTAGGCTAATCTCTCTCCACAGTTAGAGGAGACTCTCTCTGAGCATCTAGCTCACAGCCTTTTTATAAGGGCCAACTGTGGTCTGTTGGGGGCACGGCCCCCAGCTGGACCTGCTTCCCTAATCAGCCTGGGAGCTGCTTGCTCCCAGCCACAGCCCTCTCCTGGGCTGTTTTAAACCCCTCAGGGCAGGAGCGGGTGACCACCACACTACAGGATGGCAGATGAAATGCTTCAAAGCTACTCAAACAAAATTTGCACAAGATGAATGTTTATGATTCAACCTTTGAGCAACTGATGACATATCACATTGCCTGGCACCATGCCATAAGGATGGGTGTCCACAACTTTGAGAAGAAATGTGTTGTGAAGCTGGAAGCACAGCACCTGGTATGTAAACAACATGCAGCTCAATTAACCCAAGTGGCTGAGCGGTCAGTACATTAAGTGTTATTCTTCCTGGATCGGTCTGTAGTGCCATGTCAAGACCCATTAGTACAAACTGTGATTGTCGACATCATCCTTGAAATCAACCTGACTGGTATTATTATTAACTTAAATAACTGGTGCTTCATCTTCATTCATTAAAGCAGTGTTTCCCAAACTTGGGATGCCGCTTGTGTAAGGAAAACCCCTGGCAGGCTGGGCTGGTTTGTGTACCTGCCGCGCCTGCAGGTTCAGCCAATCGCAGCTCCCAGTGGCCACAGTTTGCTGCTCCAGGCCAATGGGAGCTGCTGGAAGCGGCACAGGCTGAGGAATGTACTGGCCGCTGCTTCCAGCAGCCCCCATTGGCCTGGAGCAGTGAACCACGGCCAGTGGGAGCTGCGATCGGTTGAATCTGCGGACGTGGCAGGTAAACAAACTGGCCCATCCCGCCAGGGTCTTTCCCTACACAGGTGGCATCCCAAGTTTGGGAAACACTGACTTAAAGGAAAATCTCTGTCTCTACGACCCCCATAACTGGTGTTTGCATGTTTTCAAATTTCCTTTAATTTTGTGGCTTGATTCTCCATTGTCTTGCACCTAATGCAGTTATTTACATCTGTGCAAAGTGAATGTAAATTGCCACCAAAAAAGGATGGTAATGTTTTACACCTATGACTACACAAGGTGCAAGGCAATAGAGAGCCATAAGATGTCATAAAGCTTCCAAAAGCAACTAATTAAAATATTGTCTGATATTCTACACACAATTTCATTAAGATCCAAAGCCCATTGAAGTCAATAGAAAAATGCCCACTGACTTAAGATCTGACTTCATGTTTGCCCAGCCCCATTCCTTACTCTCAATCCAATGCCAAAATTACAAAAATGCAAATCTTGTGAGATATAGGCAAAAAGTGCATTCTTTGGTCTCATTACTTTGAGGATTTACAAGTTGTTTATATTTCTCAATAGAAAATACAAATCTTATTAAAGAGTTCATGCCCCCACATTCAATATAACATTCCAGAAACATGGCAAATAAGTGTGCCTGGGAATGAACCCATGAGTGGAAACTGAAGCCAGAATTCTTGCATTCTTTGCAAGTACCTGTAGTTCCTCTGATTAAATCTGAAACTTGTAAACAGGAAAATGTTTTACTCATCTACTGAATGATGAACTTAGAGTGGTAAGCAAAAACATAACAAAACAAATAAAAAATAACAAAAATAATTACCATAGAGATGGCAGTAATTTAGGAATAATAAACATGTGCAAAGTATTACTTTTGTAAGAATAAAGCATCATCTCTGGAAGAGGAGGTCATCCCCACTGATAATCATTTAAGAAGGGTATTTTAGGAATGAGGATCCAAAAGAGAAAGAAGGGTAGATGAGCTATGAGTTAACCTTAAGAGATATACTTGGCCAAATAACCTATTTCCTCCACCTTCTACCCTTTCCGTCCTTTGCTATTCCTGGCTAACTAGTAAATTCCTTTTTCTTAATCCATTACTTGGCTAAAATATTTTCTTAATCATAGTAAGAAAATATTATCCAAGTTAAAATACTTGATGGAGTAAGATATAAACTGTATTTTCTCCTATTCATTCCTTCAGTCCTGATTCTGTTCATGGACTTCTCATTTCTCCTACAATTAATAGTCTTCTTAGTCACAGTATTATACATTAAGAATCTGTGCCCACCCCTAACCAACCATCCCCTGGATTTTTTATTATTAATTATTATTATTATTTTGCATACACACTTTTGCACCTACAACTAGTTTCAGGCACAACTTAGGCTATTTAGATGTATCTGATTGCAGTCACAATCTACGCCTTAAACATCTAGATAACTAGGTTTCAGAAATCTGACCCTAAATATTTGCTAGCATTGTCATTATTCTATATATAGGTTCTGGATGTGCCAGGTCTGACCAAGTGGTCCCTTGATTGAAATTCTGTTGAAAACAGCAGTAGGAAGTTGCAGGAAGCACCAGGATTAAAATTTTCTGTTGTCAAAACCTTTATTCTTTTTTGAAAAAGTCAATGGGACTCATGAATAAGGATGTGTAGGATTGGACTGTTAATTCTGAGATTAAATATCACACAAGATACAGGTATGGAAAGTGAAAAAAAATTGTTTAAAACAATAATGATTTTAAAGCTAACTTTAGATTAACAGCTCCCGCAAAATGGTGGTGGGGGGTGGAGGGTTAAGAAGATTTAGTAGTTTGAGTCAGTTTCTCAGAGACAATCATTGAGATCAAAGAAGTGATCCAATTGTTCCTATGAATATCCCCTCCTCCATGTTTCTCAGTAGCTACCATTAGGATTAGGTTGGCTTCATACCTCTTTATTCTCAAAGAAGCTACCTTAGAAATAAATTGTGATTTATATCTACAACACTGCAAGAATGGAGCCATATCCCCTTAGCAGTGATCCCGTAGCCTCTGTGTAGTTACCCTGCCATCCTCAAAGAGAATACATTCTGCTTCCTCTCTGTCCCCTTTGCAGAGGTTAATACTGGCTGCAGCCATAGCTCCACACAGTATCTTCTCTAATTACCTCTGTGACCAACCATGGTGAGCACAGAAGAGGCATAAGACTGTCTCCTTAAACTCTTTTGCCCTACTTCATATCAGTGCAAGGATTGGGCACAATCTGTCCTTCAATATAACAAGGTTTACCATATTTCCACTGAGATTGGACGAGTTCTTATTTTAATACATGTCATTTAGCACCATTTCATTATCAGCCATGGGCAGACCGCAGAAGATTTAGAAGTTCATTTACTCTGAAACTCCCAAAAAGTCTGAATATTTCTTTGAACTTTGAGACATCCTTCATTTTTTCACTCTTCTAGACTCCACAGACATGTCCATATAAAACCTGTGAAAGAGATGACCATAAGTTCCATGAACTCCTGACTCACTAACACTCTAATTCAGCAAAGCCTTTAAGCCTGTGCTTGGATTCTTTGCATGCTGACAATTACACATGTGCATATGTGCTTTGCAAAAGGGCCCAAATCAGCCCTTTGTTTTAAGACACTAGCAATACAAAATTCAGTTTGAATAATTTGCTCAAAGCAGCACTTGTTTGCTGCTAATTGACACTTACATAGGCATCATTTCACACCCTTGTTTGCTCTCTCAGCACTCAGATTATAACTACTCTGTGTCGTGTGTCCTGTTCATTCATTAAATCAAAGCACGTGGAGATTTTTAGAACACAAAAGGTTTATTACATTATTTTTCTGAAGTGCCTGGAATTTATGTCTAGGAAAACATGGAACGTGTTATTCATATGCAATGCGAGAGGATTTGGGAAATATTTTTTATCTGCCTTTTAGAAAACATATGTACACTTAGCCTCATTTCCTATGCTAATCATACACATATTGACACTTACATGTACAGCAAGGAAATGCCTTTTGAATTAGCATCAACATATAAAAACAGAAGATATTAATGCCAAAATATCTTAGGAGCAGAATATAGCCACACGTAGACTTAAAGCTGTTCACTACCATCCATAAGCACAGTGAATTCAGTAATACTGCTTTAAACATGTAATAAAGGGTTAAGTACTGTGGACACATCAGAGTACTGGTAATTATGACCAAGATTAACAGGCAGATTCTAGAGGTGCTCTATCTGGTATTTAGAAACATTCTTTGTTTTTCAAAGTTACAGAAATAATCGCTTTTGTGGAGAATATTTTAGTTTGGACAGTTGTCAGCTACATAGGAACCAGGGAATTTTGGGCCTGATCCTGCTCAGCGCCCCCAACTCCCCAAAGTCACGTGGAGGGCACTCGGGACCCAATTGGAGTTGCTTGGCACCTTCATGGTGTGGGCCCTGGAAGCTTTAGCTCTCAGAAGATACAGATGAAATAGATTTTTTTTTTTAATTCAGAGCTGGGGATCAAACTTGTAGACATGGGATAGGGGACCTTTGCAGAAACACATTTTAAATTCCCTCAGGAACAAACCAAGTAAAAAACCGCTTCAAAATGCCACACAGAACAGGAACAGCATAGCAGCTGTCTGATGGTGCCACAAACGAGGACTATGATTGCTCAACAGGATTTCTTTAACCTGATGTTTAATAAGAACATTCATGATTATGATAGCCAATGCCTATATATTGGGCATAGAATAGACCTCATTATTGGGTATTATGTGCACATATTAATACACATATTATGTAAATAAAAGTGTTAGGAAGTTACATTAACTGAATGTATTATGCTCTTCCCACAACTCTGTTCACCCATGTCAAGTATCCCACAACACTATGCAAAGCTGAGGCCTGGTTTGGCATTAGAAAATAGGAAAGTTGCCAAAGGAAAGATGCATAAATACTTTATACCAAGTAGAGTTAGGGAATACTTTCATGGCTCATCATTGGAAAGTAGTATTCAGAAAGAGATACGAGAAAGCATAGGGATATAGCAAGGACAAAGCTGGTACAAACTGGTGGCTTAAAGTTAAAGTGACATATTAACAGTCTGGTAACTTTTAAAAGTCAGACTATAAATATTACTAGTCAAAATATGCATCTTTGAAGCATACTTTTTCTATAAGGTGAACATGCTGCAAGATGAGAATTGCTTCCTGGAAGGAGGGTAGGTATGTCTCCTAGTCTACTGTGTAGTAGAGAAAGCCTGGAGCACTGGGCCTGGTGCAAGACTTGAGGCCTGAACCTGAAGCTGTGAACCAAAGTTAGGCCGTGTATTAAAGCAGATGCTTACAAGATCACTGTCCAGTATATGAACTTGGCAAAGTTGCTCCTAGCATTGCTAAAATATAGGCACTCCCAAGTAGTACTAGGCACTAGATATCCACTGTGACGGGGCAAGGCCAGATGGCTATAGAAAAGTAGTAGGCGATAGATATATTAGCCCCAGGTTAAACAAATCCCTGGTACCAGAATAGGTAAATGGCAGCTGCTCCAGGTCAATTAAGACACCTGGGGCCAATTAAAAGCTTTCCAGAAGGCAGGGAGGTTGTTAGGTTGATTGGGACACCTGAAGCCAATCAGGGGCTGGCTGAAACTAGTTAAAAGCCTCCCAGTTAGTCAGGTGGATGTGCATGTCAGGAGCTGTGAGAAGTTGTGTAGTTAGAGAGACTGAGTTGTACACACCATATCAGGCACAAGGAAGGAGGCCCTGAGGTAAGGGTGAAGTGGAGCTTGAGGAACTGGGGGGGCTGCTGTGGTGAAATAACCCAGAGAATTGTATGTGTCCTGTTCCTAAAAGGTCAGCTTTTTGATTTCTGAACTTCAATGTATGCTTACTTCATATTTTCATTTTTATCGCTGCAACCAGGAAGACTAGAAATTTACTTAAAAAAAAAAATAATAAAGCTGACATTCTCAACCAATCTCTTGGTTTAAGCAGCTGGAGCTTGCAAAAAAAATCACAAGACTTGTGAGTTGGCTACAGGGAGACCAACAAATATTTTAAATCTTTATACATGTTAATATCAGTTGATACACATGTGTGCATTGCCCCACAGTTCAGACTATGAAGCTGTGCACAGCAGTTTATGAATGGAATCCTTAATGTAAACTAGGAACCGCAGAGTCCACATGCAGTTAAAGTGCAGCAATTCCCTGCACAGTGCTATTCACACCCCATTTAAGTCCAAAGTGTGGCACAGTGTCAGGAGCAGCTCTAGGCATTTTGCTGCCCCAAGCACGGCAGGCAGGCTGGCTTCGGTGGCTTGCCTGCGGGAGGTCCCCGGTCCCACGGGTTCAGCGGCACACCTGCAGGAGGTCCGCCGAAGCAGCAGGACCAGCGGACCCTCTGCAGGCATGCCGCCGAAGGCAGCCTGCCTGCCACCCTCGCAGCAACCAGCAGAGCGCTCCCCGTGGCTTGCCGCTCCAAGCAGGTGCTTGGTATGCTGGTGCCTGGAGCTGCCCCTCGCAGTGTAGACATTGGCTAGATTACCGAATAAGTGTGATTTGGCATGCCCATCACATTTATTTCATAGCTAACACTGCCACATGAAGTATGCATATTTGTTTATCTAGACTCAGGTTTTCAAAGAAGCCTAAGGCAATTAGACAGCCAACTCTCATTGCAAACCCCAGATATTTATAAATGCACAATCATTGTGGTATCTAGCCACTAGGCAGGGAATGTGGCTGGGCTGGAGAAGGGATAAGGACCCAGAGCTCCAGAATAGAGAGGCTACTCACACGCACACTTTGAGATTACCACTAATGTTGATGGCATTTTTTTCCCTTTAAAAAGAGAACAAGTTTTCTTGACATCACAGATTGGTTCAGTTTCTTTAATTAAAAAACAAAAATGACCAAATCTCCTCTCTACCTCTATTTGTGTTTTTAGAAGACCATAAAAGCACTGAAACACCTCTGGTTTGGCTGTGCAACTTGGTGCTCATTTTCACCACATCCTAAAACAATTCTAGAGTTAGCAGGCACTGTCAAGAAAGATCCTGATCTGATATAAGGGATCATGTACCAGGACACACATGAAATGTATTGGGAAATTTGTCCCAACATAGTTTGCATTTGACCACACTATGTTTGATACACAAATCTTGTTAATTGTCACTTCATACTAACTGCTCACTTGGAGAATTTAAGTTAAAAAATGTCAATACATTTCCAACAGGATTTGAACCAACAACCTTTTATGCTTGCCGGAAGTCTTAGCCACCAAATTACACAGAAACTATGGTTGAAAAAGGTAAATGAAATGTTAAATGATAAACTAGGCACTCATGGGACATGGGAGCATCTCCAGTTTCATAAATATAACAAACAAATGACAACTAACCAAGAAAAATATATTGGAACATTAAAATGTTTCAATGCAGACAGTTGCAGAGTTCAAAGTGCATTCCAGTTTTCATTCCATTCCATTCACTGGTGGGATAGGGTGCAGGCTGAGAAGCAAGTCGGGCTATTTTCCATACATTTCACTTTTGAAGCAGGAAGATAACACATTTCCTTGTGGTTTGGCTATATATTTTTCCATTACTAGCACACCTATTTAACTGATTTTTACAAGCAATACTATAATGAATAAGGTATGCATATCAAGAGACTAAAATGCAAACACTGGCTCTCCAATCTCCAAAGCATTGTCATGACAATGTACTTGAGATCCTGGGTCAGATTCTGACAAATCCCAGTATGAGGGGAGAGCAAAAGTGGCACAAAGCACTGAGCCAGTCCTAGGGCTGCTATGTGCAGGAAGTAACTAGAGTGATTACTACATCTGCCCATCTCGAAAGTAAAGTAAGGCACTTTTATATACTGAATGTGATGCATACTAGATTTTATGGTTTTGCAGCACAACTGTTAAATGCTGCCATTATATTTTACACTCTTCATAGTTCTTGTGCACTGCTTTAGTTTTGTATTCTAGTTCTGGTAGTCAAAGCTCCCCATTTATTTTTTATAGACAATTCCACTACTCGCATTGTCACAGATGTTTCCTGCATTTAAATTCTTAAAAAAAAAAAAAAAAATCCTGAACCAAAAAGTGATTGCATGGTTATTTTCAAGAACACCACCAGATGGACTGGATAATGATTCTGCAAGGGGAGTTCTGCTTTTTTTTGGTATATCTTTACACAGTAGTTTTCTGATACTGCACCTTTCTAAGTATTTCTGGTTGCTGCTGTATAAGATTCCATACTGATGTCATTAATATTATTGGGAGTTATGCATGCTGCTTAAGAATAAGATAGATGTCCCTAAGAACAGAAGGAAATAAAAAAAATCTACAGCAAATTCTGGGATGTGTGTGCACACAACCATAAGGCTGTCAGTATGTAACGAGCCTATTAAGTGTAGGGTTCTTGGAGTCAAAAGTATAAATTAGAAGGTACAGACCTACACGAGTTAAGGATCTGTCAAAATCCTCAGAAATACAGTAAAAAATAATCCCCTACCTGTAATAAAAAGGTGGGCAACAATGATAGACAGTGCATGAAAGCTTGCAGATCAAAGATTTATCTCTGAGAATAGCAATAAAACTAGCAAGTGCAATTTAATTATGAAAGGGAATGTCCTGAGCAATAAATTTACCACCAGGGTCTACACACAAATTAAGATATGGTACTTTCTACCTTATTTTATAGAATTATTCTTACCTCCCATAAATCAAGGAAATAAGGGCCTGACTGAAGCTAGATGTAAAGACTCCCATTGTCTTCAGTGGGATATAGTCCTTGATGCTGAAACTTTCTGTGTGGGTACAAAGGAAGAGATGCATTTACCGTACCTATTTTTACTATAGTCTCAAATAGTACTTGAATGGGGCAAATAGGAACATAACCTTCTTCCCTTATGGAAGATCCCTATAAAAATAATTAGTAGGGAGAAAACCAAAAGGGTTCTATAGAAATTACCATAAAAGTGCTACAGAATTTGAGAATGATATCCCTGCTACTGAACTTTTAAACCAAGCTTTAGGACTCTGTTTCAGGGATAACATTATTACAATCTGTTCCTGCTATAAAATAGTCTATTGGTTGGCTTGAACATTTGGTATAAAGATTTTGAATCTATATTCATTTCCTTAGGTTGTTTCCATAAGGTTTCTCTGGTGTTGCAAAGTATACATGTGTTTTCACTGGGTGCCAATTTAAAATCCCTGTACTAGGTTTATCAAGAACACAAACAGTTGATCTTGCTCCCTCTGAAGTTAATGGCAAAACTCCCACTCACTTCCATGAGAGTAGGATGTACTCTTCGAAGTATATCTCATATCCTTACCACACCAGTGACATATAATGACCCAATATATGAATATTCACAAATAGCAAGTTAAGAACAATTGTACAAACTACCCACTATATATTCCCCAGTAAGACTCCAAATATTGTGCCTTTACAATTAGATCTAGGGAGTCTTTTTACTAATTGGATACCATTGCTGCTTCCTGGTAGCCTAAAGCTAGGCTGCTTTTTTTTTTAATTCCATTTGTTGAACCATAGGAACTAGAGGTGCTGGGGATGCTGCTGCACCCCCTAGCTTGAAGTGGTTTTCATTATATGCAGGGTTTACAGCTGATTCAATGGCTCTCAGCACCTCCACTATACAAATTGTTCCAGCACCTCTGAGTTGAACCCTACCTATAATAAAGTATCATTATAAGGAAGTAAGTTGTGGTTAAACATGTATTCATTCAGTCATTGATTCAGCAGTCCATTTAAGCATGTACATAAATCCAATAGAACTTGAGCATGTGTTTTAAGTGCTTTGTGGAATAGGGATGGACTTAAACACATGCATTAATGATTTGCTGAAGTGGGGTCTTAGTGACAGATAAGTAATGTTTCATATAAAATACACACTACACTCTTAACCCAGTACCAAGCTGTGTAGAGTGGCTGGACAGCAACCTACAGGCTGTATTTAAGCAAAGCCTGGTTGGTGGGAGAACAGAGTGACAGTGAGGGGTTTAATTATACTGCACTTAACTAAAAATTTTATAATACAAAGAATAGCTATTCATGTTACATGACTATCCCTCACGCAAATATTCTAATTACCCATATAGATGTCCTGGGCTGACAGGCAACCAGTGTCTCACAGCTTAATTCAAATATAAGGTAATTGAAATACCTGCGGCATTGAATATACCTTGGGTGGGGGGGGGAATCAAGTACAAAGGAACTCCTTGTGTCAAGACCTTTAGCATGGGGTTTTGTTGTTGGTTGTTTGTTTCAAAGATGTTTCTCTGCTTTCTCTTTAAATTAAATCACATCTTAGTCATCAGTCACCATGAGGAATTCAGAATATGGATGTTATACTAGTATTAGTTTTGCTCTACACAGGACTTGATTCTTCCATTGCATTGCATATTTAGTCATTTTACATCTGTGAAAAATTAGTCAAAAGTGAAAGCTACCAATTCAGAATGATAGAATTTTACACACACTTTGCACAGCTGTGAAACAACTGCGCAAGGAGCAGGACAGTGGTGAATCAGGCCCAATGTTTCCAAAATATATGTGCTGAAAAGCATTTTCCTGCTACAAATACACTACAGATTATGTGCTCACTCAGAGTTTGTACCTTTGTACACACAAGAGTATAAAGCATGCAATTAAACTTCAGAGTGAGCATTTCAAAGTTGAAGTGACATCCTCCTGCCAGCATGGTGTAATTTAAGCCAGTGTGGAAGGAGGGAAGGATGCTGCTTGTGACAGAATTCCCTGGGGATCTAGATCCAAGGCCATCCTCACAGATCCTAGTCATCCTTATAATGCATTCTCCCCTCCATCCAGGCCCCCAACCCAGCACCACAACCCCTAAGGACATTATCAATAACTTCAACAGCAGTAATTTTTGAGTGGTTTTCTCCCAGCAAAGACTTCCCATTCCAAGGGGAACAGAGCATGGAAAACAGCTATTTTCCAGCTTCATTCTCACATCCACATCTGTATCTTCCCAAAGCAGCAGCGATCCTACCACACACACAGTGTCAGCACAGAAGTCACCTTTCTCCCTCTTCCACAATTTAGGAGGATTTCTGCCTCTGCCCACCATGTAGCAAAGAGAAATATGTCACCTTCCATTTGACAGTCAAGGGAGTTTCAGTCAATTGAGATCCCCGTTTCGTGTTTGCCTATGGGTGTGATTAGCACACTGATAAAACTGACATAATTTGGGACAATGACAGCATGGGGGCAAATGACAAGGATTTTAAACCCAATTCAGTCTTACTTTAATGCTCAACTGACATAAATAGAGCTGCTTAAGAATATTCCATCAAGATGGCAGCAGTTTGTGTTGACCATATTAAAAATACTTCCATTTTTTCAAACTGAATTTAAACATTTTGTTTCAGGTCAGCTTGAAATTAATCTGCATTCACCTGAGCTGCTGAAGAACCTCATGAGAGTTGCAGTTGGAATGCCTCATATTCCCATGGTCATCTGTGGGCTGGGCTCTCTAGTCAGACTACATTTCTACCTTGCACTACAGCCTCCCCTCTAGTGCAAGGAATGTGGCATATCACATGAGCATGTTGCATCATGAGAAGTGTACTCTGGCCAGGGACTACCGATCACACAGACTTCATCCACCACAAGCTAGTTCTCTGTGTGCAGCTCTGATACCTTCCATGTCAAACAACTTCACTTCCCTTTACTGATGGATTCTTATGATTGACTCTCCCCACCTTTGAGTTCTTCCTCAGCGCAGGATCTTGCAACCTTTTGAAGAGAAAATTAACAGTATGCACTACTTTCTTCCTATATCTGCATTCCTCACATCTCCTAACCCTTTCCCCATCCTGCTCTTCACCTTGCCTCTACGAGTGTTCATTCTACCTCCATTCCATCAGCTTTTTACCATATATGCTCCTGAATTCTTACACACAGACCTCTCTCCCTCCACACCTTCAATCATGCTACAATATCCATATGCTTGTATTTTAAAAAGCCATAACCCTGACCCTGCCTCCAACTGTCACTACTCTCACCTACCACATGCCTCCAATCGCCCAGAGAATGTGCAGTGTATTACCATTATTGCAATTTTCTCACTTTTAACAACCTCCCCAATGCTCTGCTGTACAGCTTCAACCCATGTTCCAAAGAAGCCACTCTCACTATAGGTCACAAAGTGACTGTTTTCTTTCCAGGACAAAAGGCTTTTTTTCTATTCTCATCCTCCTTCAGATAGCTGTGGCCTTTGATATAACTGATCACCTCTTCCCACTAACCCCTCTCTTCTGTGTTTTTTTTGGGAGGGATTCAGCACTTTCCTAGTTCTCCTGCTAGCTCACTTGACTCCTCCTTTCTATCTGTTTTCCTCAGGGCTCTGTGCTTTTTTCACTGTTCTCCCTCTCTTTTGGGTGACCTTTTCAGCTCCCATGGTTCTTTAGTTACCATCTCTAGGCTGAGGATTCCCAAATATCTCTCCGATTCCTACATCCTCCTTGTAACCTCTCCTCATCCCCCCACACCCCTTTTAGGCTTGGTCTGATATCTGTAACTGTCTTTCTAACATCTCACTCTGAAAATCCTGGTGACAACACAGACCCATAGCTGCTGTAAATCAATATAGCTCCACTGAACCAATTGGCTATGCCAATTTATACCAGCCAAAGAGCTGGTGCAATGTCTGCAAAACACTTTGAGAGCCTCTGATGGAAAGCTATGTAAAGCTACAGTGGAACCTGCAGAAATTGAGGTCACACACAGTGCAACACAGATCCAAGGGGACAATGTTAACTTGTTCAACCAACTTTAGAACCACCACCTCAGCCCCCTGTGGCATGCATATCTTACAGTGAGACTGTCACATTCCGTGTCTTTTCCATTTAAATTATTCAAATATAGACTTGGATTATAAATCCCCTGAAAACTGAGCCATTTAATATACAATCAAGAATGCTACAGACTACATTTACAAGTATGAGTCTTCATTATTTGTTCCAGTGCATGTATAGCCATGTGTTCATTTTGGATGCCAGGATGGAATATTAGGAACATAAATGAAAAATTAGAAAAAAGGAAATGACTGGCTTTACCAGGAAAAAAAAAAGTGGTCTTCACAACAGTTTGATTCAAATTTGTCTAGTCCAAAAGAGAAAGAGAGACTGATAGTGCCATCTGTTGGTCAAATTAAAATGGACATAATTTAATAGAGGGTTTGTGGCTTAAATTTAGCTAGCAGTTGCTGTAGGCTTACTGTCAGCAGTGTATTTACACTCATCTTCCTAAGTACTGGTCCTCACTGCAGCTTCAGGGCTGTGGTGGAACAAAGTGAAGTTCCAGTCCTCTGATGGAATGCCAATACTTCAAAGTTCATAGGCCACTTTTGGAGGTGCACTTTACTTGATGTACCGTGTATATCAAGCAGCAGGAAAAAAAAAAGTTAATACTGGAATCTGACTAATAACAACTTGCATTCATATCACATGTTCATTCAAGGATCTTTAGGCATTTTACTAATATTACTTGTCTCACAGCATCCCTGCAAAGTATATAACTAAACATGGTTTTACAGGTGGGTAAACTGAGGAAAAAAGGTTAAGACTTTTTAAAAAAAAAAGCCATGTGGATTTATGGTTCAGAATAGCATTCAGGAGTCCCAACAATTTCATACTCAAACAAAAGATGCAGCCATTCACTAGCAGTCTCAACAGCCAAATAAGGAGGGTGTGCATATATAAAGTTGTTTCCATTTTTAATCATAAGAAAAAATGGATTGGATACTTAGTGAACCAACTGACACAAAGTAGCAGCTGAAGATCGCATAGGGCTTAGTTAGGATGTTGGGCAACTGCAAGGACTGAAGATGGAGAATGGGTCCTTAAAATTTGAATGTCAAAGGGATCACATTTTCTTACAATGAGCTTATTTACTTTTACCACAAGCCTGTCTTCTCTTTTTCTGCTGATAGCTAATTGTATAGCTGGTATCTCAGCCAGCATCAAAGAGAATTTGAGAAAAAGAGGAGGCAGACAACAACACATATGAATTTCATACAAGTCTGCAAGAAGGCAGATCTATTCTTAGGGTATGGCTACACTTGCAGCTGTACAGCGCTGGGAGTTACAGCTGTCTTCGAACAGCTGTGTAGGGAAAGCGCTGCAGTGTGGCCTATTTGCAGCATTTGCAGCGCTGTTGGAAGTAGTGCATTATGGGCAGCTATCCCACAGAGCACCTCGTCCCATTTTGGCGCCGTGGGTTGTGGGAAGGGGACAGAAGGGTGCGGGTCATTTCGCTTCCTGTCCCAATGCCCCGTAATCCATCGCTTCACATCTCAACAGTCACAGTTTTTCCGTCCACGTTTAGTGCCATTGTGACTCTCCCAACAGTTTCTGTGCAGCGCGATTTCTGTGGGACAGGACATTGTGGATGGCGTTGCACAAATGGGTTTCCCTAAGTGTGGAAGGGCGATAGATGGGACGCATATTCCTATTCTAGCACCACCCCACCTAGCATCCAAGTACATTAATCGGAAGGGGTATTTCTCTATGGTTCTCCAGGTGCTTGTGGATCACCGTGGGCGTTTCATTGACATTAACCCAGCTGCTGAGGAGTATGCTGATGAGTCTCACCAGCACATCGCATTTGGCAGTTGAGCTATTCCTTCAGCTCCAAAGTGACAGTGAGGAGTCCGATGATGATATCGAGTCGCCTGACGCGTATGACATTAAATTGCTTGTGGCATTCACGGAAATGCTCAGCACCATGGACCGCCGCTTTTCGGCTCGGGAAAAAAGCACTGAGTGGTGGGATCACATCGTCATGAAAGTCTGGGATGACGAGCAGTGGCTGCAGAACTTTTGGATGAGAAAAGCCACTTTCATGGGACTGTGTGCTGAGCTCGCCCCCACCCTGCGGCGCAAGGACACAAGATTGAGAGCTGCCCTGCCAGTGGAGAAGCGGGTGGCTATTGCAATCTGGGAGTTGGCAACTCCAGACAGCTACCGATTGGTCGAGAACCAGTTTGGAGTGGGAAAGTTGACCATTGGAATCGTGTTGATGTAAGTTTGCAGGGCCATTAATCGCATCCTGCTAAGAAGAACTGTGACTCTGGGGAACGGGCAGGACATTGTGGATGGTGTTGCACAAATGGGTTTCCCTAACTGTGGAAGGGCGATAGATGGGATGCATATTCCTATTCTAGCACCACCCCACCTAGCATCCGAGTACATTAATCAGAAGGGGTATTTCTCTATTGTTCTCCAGGCACTTGTGGATCACCGTGGGCAAGAGAGAGATTACAGCAAGCGGATTAACCGCAGGATGCTTACTTTGCCCCAAGTCTGGCTTCCCATACAGAGATCGCCAGCGCCCTTTAAACAGCCAAAAGCACACTCCACAGTCATTCGGCACCGGCTCAGTGTGTAGTTGAACTGGTCTTGCTCCTGTCAAGCTTCCCTGTATACGGTTTCATGAGCCAAGACATTAAACGGGTAAGCGCGGTCTCCAAGGATCACAATGGCATTTCGACGTCCCTACTGTGATCTTCCAGTCTGGGAAAAAAGTCCGGCCGCATCTGCCTGACCAGGCCACTGTCCGAAAGATGGCATAATGCACCTTCCAGGCCAGCCTGTGTAACTGTCAAATGAAACCTCATAATATTTGTGAAGGGAAGGGTGAAACATTCAGGCAGGAATGGACCTCGAGGTTCAATGCCTGGAAGCTGAATTTGCACAGCCAGAGAGCAGGGCTACTAGAGAAGCCCAACACAGGGCTACAAGGATTAGGGATGCCTTGAGGGAGGAATTTGAGGCTGAAAACCAACAGGAATGTTTGGTGCCTTGCATGGGAGTGAAGTGCAGTGGTTACAATGTTTAGTAGGAATCTGTTTTTTCCTAAAATGATTGCAGTGCCTGTTTCTTTCCTGGGCTACAGTATCTTTCACTTTCTGCAATAATAAAGACTGTTTTCAAAGCTAAGAATTCATTTATTGAAAAGAAAATAACTTTCTTGACAGACACATAACATTGGGAACCTAAAAGGGCAGGGGGTGGGTGGATGAACTGTACAGTCACAGGTTGAATATGTCCTGTCTGGAGTGCTGTGCAATGACTGCTGCACTTCAAGATGAAAATACTGATGGTGATGGGGGTTGAGTGCAGAGGGTAAGGGTCGTAGTTCTCAGGGCTGGTTGCTAAATGTACAGGTGTTGGGGACAGCTGGTGGTGGTAAGAACCTGGATGCTGGGGAAGGGGGTTTGGAGCTGACATTGGGGCACAAGGGAAAGAGCTTTGGGACGCGGGGGGAGGGTGGCACGGTAGTGCTCTGCCTTCATGGCTACAAGTGACTGGATAGAGTCCGCTTGTCACACCAGGATGCTTATCAGCTCTTTGTGCTTTTCTTCTTAGCTGCTGCATTTCTCTGGCGGATCCTGCTTTCCCTTTCCCGCCAGTCCTCAGTTTTTTCTCCAGTCCTGCAGTTTTTCCTCTCTCTTGCAGAGTGATCCATAACTGGTTTCAGCATGTCTTCTTTGCTTTTTCGCGGCTTCTTCTGAGGTTTTGTAGCCTCTGAGCAGCCGATGATACGGGCAGTCGAGTAGTCAAGGTCACTTTTAGAGAAGGCAAAAATGGCAACAGTTAACAGAGGC
Organism: Chelonoidis abingdonii; assembly: GCF_003597395.2. NCBI lineage: Eukaryota > Metazoa > Chordata > Testudines > Testudinidae > Chelonoidis > Chelonoidis abingdonii. Next base: position 180,749,471 of record NC_133769.1, on the reverse strand, counting down.
AGCATTGTTTTAATTTCTCACCAGACAGTTATTCCCATCACAGTGAAGGTGTTTACAGTCTTCACTTTAGCATACTTTTTCCATACAAAACAGAGCGCACATAACACCACAGGACCACGAATGGTGAGTTAAGGGGGACTGATTGCTTCAGGGAGCGGGGTTCTGTGCATGGGAAAAGCAAACTGCTGCAGGGGGCATCTACACGGAACAGTCTCCAACCATTTTCCACAAGGAGTTAATCCTGGATAAGATATCTCGCTGCTCGCGGGTCAACTGGGAAGAGCGGGAGGGTCTTCTAACAGCAATGCGGATTCTGCCTTGGCCCTATGCAGCTTGCCTGTGTGCAGCAATGGTCCCCCACCTTGCGGCACAGTGTTAGCCTGACTGGACAAGGACCCACAGTGGCTCTCCCTATAAACTTACGCAATCGCACTTGCCCACGTCTCCGGCTGAAAACTTTGAGAGATTACCGAGGCCGATTACCGCTACTTGATAGACCAACATCAATGGCGCTATTCCACATCCTAGCATGCATGCATGCACCCTAAACCCCCTCTCTCTCCTGAAACATTCCATCCTGAAAATAAAGCGCATTACCGATAACCACTCCTCTGCTTGTCCTTCACACAGGTACCGGCTGCTGCAACTGCCTACCTCCTCCTGGCTTGAGAAGAGCTCCTGGCTGCAAGGCTCCTGGGACTCTGGGTGTCTCCCCCCATCCAGTATCCCTCACTTCTCGCTTTCCCCTCTCCTCCTCCCCCCCACTCTGAAGTGTCATCGTGGTTGCCTCGATTGAACAGTGGGGTCACTGCCCAAGTACACGTCAGCTCCTTGTAAAAACGGCAGGTTCGTGGGGGCAGCGCCAGAGCGGCAGTTTGCCTCGCGGCTGCTTTGCAATAGGCACGCCGCAGCTCCTTCACTTTAACCCTGCACTGCACGCGTCCCTGTCATGGCCCTTTCCAGCATGGCCCTTGAGATCTGCCCATAAGTATCGCTAATTCCTACGGCTGGAGCGCAGGCTGTGGACTGCACAGCTTCTTCACCTCAAACACTGATGAGGTCCACAACTCGCACTTGCTGCTCCATGCTGGGGCTCGTTTGGCGCGTGGAGGCATGGTCACCTGGAAAGATTCACTGATTGCACTCCACACCTGGCTGAGCAAACAGGAAGGGGATTTTTAAAATTCCTGGGGCATTTAAAGGGCAGGTCACCTGAGGCCAGCGCAGTAGAATGCGAACTCATGAGCAGAGTGGCTGAACAGGCACTCTGGGATACCTCTGAATACCTCTGGAGGCCAATTACAGTGTTTTGGTGGCCACACTGGTGGAGCAGCGCTGCATCACCAGCGCTGCAATCATTATACCCCAGGCAGAGCAGGAGTACAGCCAGCGCTGCAGCCAGGGAGATGCAGCGCTGTATGTGCCTTGCAAGTGTGGACAGTGAGTAAGTTGCAGCGCTGTAAACCCACGACCAGCACTGCAACTCTCCAGTGTAGCCAAGCCCTTAAACTATTCTCACTGACTATCAGCCTGGTTTGACTGGGTTGATGTGCGGCTACTTTGGTCCTTTAAATCAGGACTAAACAACAATGTTTACGCATCTTAAAACAGATTTATCCATGTGGAATAATGTCCCTGAATTGCAAACTAAATAAAGCCATCTCTGCAACCCAAATATTTTGAATTCACATTTTACACCAACACATAACACTGTTAACAGGATTATTTACAGCACATACGTATCATTTCTTGCACACGCTACCTTGTAAGGGTACTCCATTGTGGCAAACTGCTGTATTATGCCAAAATTGACAGAGTGCCAAGCTAGCATTTCAAATTGCACATTAAAAAGCCTGTGTGCCAGATATTCAGACAGCATAACTCAGTGCTACTCTATTGGCACAGCTTCAGTGAAGTCAATGTACATCAGCTGAGAATCTGGTCCTTTGTCTCTCCCCAGCAGTGAGGATAATCTGTCACTGGATTTTCCTTTCCTCTTTAAAATATTTCAAGAATATTTAATTAAAAGGGTTGGCTTAAAGGAAAGCTTTGGGGATTTGCTCTTACAAAGTGTTGAGAGATATAACAGGGAAATGTATTAAAGAGGCTGGCAATCATCTTAACAGATGTGAAAACTTGACAGAGTCCTGGAGGGATGGATTTCCCCAGGGTAGCTTCATGAAAGAATGGTTACTTTTAGAGACAATTATACAGATGAATATCAGAATATAGCCTAATTCCACTAATCCTCTGTCTTCCTAATTTCTTACTATGTTTGTTAATTATTAAAGTTATTTGTGGACAGAACAAGGGCTTCCTTCCCTCCTTGCATTGCAAACGAAAAACAAGCTCGCCAGAATACTTTTTTGCTTAAATATTAAGATTTTCTACAGTGTGACAATTCTTTTAAATTGGAAACGACAGAAGTAAGCAAGCATGACAGTCAGAAGAGTTATGAGTAAAAGGGAAGCATTGGCAAAGGGTTTACTTCACCCGTTCCATGTAGAATGTGCTTCCAAAACAGATATGGCAGGCTACTAGACAATCATTATCAAGTCAAATCCCAAAGGGATTGTCACCTTCTTGCAGATTGGGTGCCACCCAGGTCAACCTCTAGCTAGGTTCTTAAGATGGTCTGGCTGTATGTTTGCCTGTCGTTGGCAATTTTATCATGCCATCAAAGCTATTGGCAACTATGTAATCACTTGCTGTGTAGTAGCATTACCTGGTAAACATGCTTTGTATTTCTTTTGTCTTCCATTCTAGTAGCAAGCTCATGAAACCAAACCAGTTTTGATGGAGGCAGTTACTGACTTGCGCTACAAATATCTTCATTGGGGATCTAGTTCTGCCACTTAAAAGCAGCTGATGAAAATGACAAGAATTGAAAACATCAATCCACTGCTCTTCAGCCTTCCTCACCACCCACGTTTCACTGCCATGCAATAAAGTTGGTATAACAATAGTTCTATAGATCCACAGCTTTGCAGCAAGCTTGATATCACAATGTCTCCACAGAAGGTTACAGGTCTCTTCAAATCCTTCCTCAAGATTCACTTCTATTGCAATACCCACAAAACTACTAAAAACTATCAACTAATGGTGACTAAGTTCAGGGACAGCCAGAGGATAATAAATGAGCAGATACTGGCTGATAATAAATGAGCAGTACATGCATTGGTGTCAAAAAATAGTGCATAAAGCAAACAAGCCCAACAATTGCTTTTAGCAGAATTATATATATTATTGTTTGAGATATGTGAGGCAGTCAAGATCAAATTCAAATCAAGCATTCAAGGTTCAGACATTTTCTGCCATTCTCCTCACACATACACTAATTCTTTATGCACCACTGCATTTCGGGGTTCCTGTTAAGATTAAGAGAGCCAACGTGCTATTAGAGATGTTATTCTTACTGTATTTTCAATTCATTAATAAACAGAAAATTCTGGGCATCTTGAGAGAGAGAGTTTTTCTTGTGATATTTAGACACAAAAGATTGTGGATACGATGCTGTTAAGCATCCAGATCAAATGTTTGTTTGAACCACTGATCATTTTGTAGTTCACCCATCACTAGTAACAACAACTTTGCCTTATTTTTATAATTTTGAATCTGTCTGGTGATATTCCTTTTTTTTTCAAGATAGCCTTTCTTTAACTATTTTTAAAATATTTTCACACAATCATAGAAATGTAGAGCTGGAAGTGTCATCTAGTCCAGTGGTTCTCAAAGCTGGTCTGCTGCTTGTGCAAGGAAAGCTCCTGGCGGGCTGGGCTAGTTTGTTTACCTGCTGCGTCCTTGGGTTCCGCCAATCGCAGCTCCCACTGGCCATTGTTCACTGCTTCAGGCCAATGGGGGCTGCCGGAAGCAGCAGCCAGCACATCCCTCAGCCCATGCCACTTTTTGCCACCCCCATTGGCCTGGAGCGGCGAACCGCGACCAGTGGGAGCCGCGATCGGCCAGACCTGTGGACACAGCAGGTAAACAAATTGGCCCAGCGCGCAAGGGGCTTTCCCTGAACAAGCAGCAGACCATCCTTGAGAACCACTGATCTAGTCCAATTCCCTGAGCTGAGGCAGGACCAAAGTATACCCTGGCAGGTGTTTGTCTCACCTGTTCTTAGAAACCTCCAGTGAACCTCCATTGGAAGCCTATTCCAGTGCTTAACGATCCTTAGAATTAGATTTTTTTTCCTTGTCTGTTACAGCTATCTCCCCTATTCCATTTTGTTTTCTTACAGCTGTCCCCATACTCCATTTTGTTCTCCTCCTGTGGCCGCCCCTTCCCTGGCTGTTAAGTTGTTTAGCAGGGCCACTGCCCTTCTCAAAGGGAGGACCCCTTAAAGTTGTTCAGCAAGAGCCATTGCCCTTCTCAAAGGGATGGCCACTTGTGCTAAGTGGGACCACTGCCCTGTTCAAAGGGTTAGTCCTGTTATCACCTTGTTAAACCTGGGCTCGCAGAGACCAGACTTAACCACATATTACAGCACCACGGCAAATCTGTATCTATGTCTAATCTAACCAAAACTACACAAATAGGCAATAGATCCAGAACCACAATGCAACAAATTTTTAAAACCTAACTTACGCAGAGCAAATACAAACCAATTCTCTAACTAACTGAACCACAGCTATGCAAAGAAATTACACTTTCCTAGACTAAGAACCGTGACATATAGGTGCACCTTACGGCAGTCCGGCTGTGGAGGGGGGGGGCCTGGCTTGCAGCTCGCCGGCAGTCCGAGTGAGGACAGCTTGCAGTATGCCAGCACAGGCTTATTTTTAGCAGCAAAGTGCGCGGAGTTTGAGAGGTGTTAGAACAGATCCTAAGATTTAGCTTGAGCTGAGTGCCTGCGGAGACAGACCAGACAGCAAAAATAATAAAATAAAGTATAGAGATTCTCACAGAGGATTCTTACCAAGCCCAAGGAAGCAGCAGAGGTAAAAGCAGCAAGACATCAGGAGGCTAGGTACGGTCTCAAATCAGGATATCTCTCAGGCAGCAATTCTTCTTTCGTGGGCGGGTGTGTAGGTCAAAAAGACAGGGGTACTGCTTCAAAAAAAAACATAGCAGAGAGAAAGGACCCCCCAGAACCCTGGCTGTATCAGACCAGGCAAGCAATGCAGAACCTTTCTGACTCTTAGTTTTTAAAATGTCTGTTTTTAAAGGGCAAACTCAGGCAGTTTCCTGCAGTACTTTTAGATGGCTCCTCATGTCACAGGGAGAGAGGGGGCGGCGAGGGACAACTGTAGGTGGAGCACAGAACATGTCTGGGCAGAGTCTTGTGTAGTTAGGTGACTCAGAAGCACATGAGGACCTATGACTTCATGCCCAGGATCTTAAAAAACACATAGTTTGCAGCTCTGGACATTGCCTCCCTACACCCAACTATTTGCTAAAAGAAACCCCCCCTCCCCAATTGTCTACCTTAACAAACCCCATACCCCTCACTATTGAATTTTCCCTTTTTTTGCATTTTCTTAATAAAGTTTATTTTGCACCCCACCTGTGTGGTAATTGCTCCCCAAGATCCCATATACCTGCTGGCAGGGACATGGCGTCACAAACAGGATCTTGGGGTAACAATTACTGCCCTCCCTGTCCCTGGAAAGAGGCCAAGACCTCTGGGACAGAGAAGATCAGACCAACCACCTACAATACCACCTGCTGCAAAGTAAACAGCAGCCTGAGGCCCTAGAATGGGTCTGTACTATTGGCAAAGGCCAGAGCTCCAGGGTGTATACCACCCACCTGGGGCTCACTGATGTGGGGTGCCTCTTAACCTGCCACCCCCACATTCAGGGCCAGCCCTGCTGATTCCAGCCTCCAGCCAGTCTGCACTAAGGCAGGAGAGCCAGCCGCAGATTCAGATCCCACCCGCCTCTGGAGAGAGGTGGGAAGGGTCATGAAAGCCTGCGGGGGGCCCCATCTAAGCTCACCCCTGAACCTCGAATTTTGCAGGGGTCCCCCACCCACCAGATATTAACAGAACTGGTGCAAAAGCTGGATGAAATTCGAAAGCCCAAGAAACTGTGGCATGACATATATATAAGCCCCAAAAGGTAGCCACAGTTGCCTATGAGATCCTGGCTCAGGCCCTTGATAAACTAACTGTTTTCCATGGGGCCCTAATGACCTCGGCCAAGGAGGCCACTAGCCAGCCTAGCCAGGAGGGACCACCACTGACCCTAGCCTGCCCAGTCCCAATAAATCCCCTGAAAAAACCACCCCCATATACCCACCCAGAGGCCTCATCTCCCCTCAAGAAAACCCCACTATACCCAGCCCTACCTTCAGCCCTCAAGAGGCCCAAGCCCATGAACCTGCACCCACTGTCACCTCTAGTGAAGCCCTGCCAGTATCCATCAGTCGAATAAAGATTGATGACCAGGGCAACACCACACAGGTGACAGAACTCCGACCCCGCTCCAAAGCAGAGATGAAGGAGTTCATCTCAGACACCGCTAGGGGGGCCAATGAGCCGCCACTACTGTGGCTAGGCCGCCTGGCTCTGGAAAATGGACAGGAGTTAGTAGATAGGGAAGAGGGCATAGTATTAGCCAGGACCAGTAGCTGGTCCAGGGGTCTTCAGGGAGCCTGGTAATATCTAACACTGCATGGCCCCTGACTGCCCCAGCCCTGGCCTTCCTCCATTTACAGCACTCCCTTCAAGGGATCCAAGTCCCCAGAGGGAGCGTCAAGGACCATCTCTTCCCTGAGATGTGCCATCGCAGGGGGGTCCATCATGCTGTGGTCCCCTACCCAGCACCCTCTCGGACTTACTCAGGCCCAGATTAACCAGGTCAATGCCTTCAGGCATGTTATTGACCCCACTGAGATACCTATAGATGAAGCTGCCATTGACTTAGCCATGGATAGCAGTACCACCCCTGACACTGGGGCAGTTCTGTGGCTAAGGGGGTATGCTGGGCGCCCCATTGGGCGACTCTATGAAGCCCTCGAGAAAATAAGATGGCCCTCAGCCCAAGCTCTACCCATCAGTCCACCCCCAACACAGTCAGTCCACCACCCACCACACGCCAGTCCACGCCCCACCACATACCAGTTCACAACCCAGGCCCCAGTACTCACAGCATTCATTTACAGAACGCAAAATTTTTGGGTTCTTATTGTACAAGGCCTCACTAAGAGGTTGTACGTAAGCTCAATAGTGAGCAGCAAAAAGCCTTGGCCATAGCCCTGGGATGGGAAGAGCGAAACCCAAGAACCTTCCCAGCCAAAAAACGGATAACGCCGGTGTGCTTGGCGGCGGCCAGCACCGGCCAGGGGACCCCCGCCCCTATTATCCGCTAGTTTTTGACAAGGGTCTTGTCATCCCCTTTTTGCTGGACACGGGGCACAGGTGTCCATTGTTCCTCCTCACATCCCCACACTCCCACAGGACACACCATTTATGTGCAAGGCCTCAACAGCATAGAACATGTCCAGAAGTAAAGGTACACGCATCCATAGGCCAACACCAGTAAATTTCGGGCCCTAGTGGGACCCATGCCACTCCTTGGGGTTCAGGAGCTATGGCGTTTAAACTGGCCAAAGCCGTGCTCGATGCACTACCCAGTCAACCCTATCCAGGTGCCAGTGCCCCCCACGAACCTGAACTGCTTCAACCCCACACCCTGGAAATACAGACCCATACCACAGCCCCAGAAGGTCAACCACACATTGCCCAGCTCATTGAGACACTGCTCGCTGCTGCCCTTGTTGCCACAACTATCTGTTTTGCAGTGATATGCCAGGAACGTAAAACCCCTTGGACGAACCAAGAGGCGAGCAGCGTGTCCTTCCCTGGCTGCCTGTTGGGCTCTGGGCCCACCTTGGCTCGATGGAATCCCACCAACCCTATTGAGATTACCCTCACTGTGTCCTCAGACCATGTGGCCGTAACTGTGTCCCAAGAGGATCCTCGTCCTGTCCACAATCAGGCCCGGAAGCTGTCGGACCCAAATATCGTTATGGGCCTGTGGCAATGCTATGCTTTGCTGTACAGTGTGCTCTCCCATGGGGGTAAATCTGGGCCCACAGGCACCCTAAAGGGGCCTCATGTGAAGCTTCTCCATACCTCACTTCACGGCCCGGCCCCCCAGTTCCAGGAAGCCCCTGCTACCCTGGGAGCGACTGTGTTACGCAGAGACCCAAGAGGTATTTGGACATTGGGGCCTCAAATTCACTCCTCCACCTACAGCTCCCACTGAGCCGGGGCTATGTGCCCAACTGAGTTGCCTATGGCCCCTTGGATTGTTTCTGATGGGGCACAGATCGTCCTCGCCCCGAGCAGGAATGCTGTGTGCTACCTGTAACACCCTCAAAGTTAAACCCTTAGATTTTTTCAGTTCAGCTCAGAAGGCCGAAGCAGAAGGCGTCCTGTTGGCAGCCTCTCACATTGTGGCAGCCCACCCGAAAACACGTGTGGTCCTGGGAGTGGACTCAAGCTACTGCGTGTCCATCCTGGTGGGAGAAGGACGGCCCACCGCTCATGAAGAAATATGGGCACAGATTACTCAACTGGCAGCACAGTCCAAGCTGCCATGGTTTGTTACTCATTGTCCTTCACACAGGTCTGACAGTAACCCTCTTCATTCCAGCCTGGATCTACAACTCAGAGAATATAAGTGTGACACATCCCAGGTTAACATCATTTCTTGCAGCAACCTCTTTGTCACCTGGCTCCATGAAGAGTGGGGGCACCTGCCTGCCCGTGCCCTACATCAGCTGTTGACTGACCGAGGGAGACGAACATCGAACACCAAGCTGTCCAAGGGTGTCTGAGCTGCCAACAGGCACGAGTCACTAACAAGCCTGTCTATGCTCATGGTGCTTATAGCCCTGAGCACTTTAGCCCAGGCAAAACCTGGCAGATGGACCTCATTGACCCCCTGCCGGGGGCAAAACAGTATCCAAAGGGGCTTGTAATAGTTGACCTAGGGTCGCGTCAGTTAATGTGTTTTCCCCTCAGGAGATCTACTGCACCAGCTGTTTCTGTAGCCCTTCTCCAGGTAATTGCTGCCTGGGGGGCACCCGAAGAGATCCAGACCGATGGAGGGCCACCGTTCACCAGTAAAGCTGTGTCCCACTGGGGGGTGCGTCTTCACACCCACCTGCCATATCACCCCCAAAGCAACGGAGTCGTGGAGAGACGAATCTGAATGCTGAAGACCCAGATTCGGGCCATACTTGGCATCCCTGATTACAAGGGGTGGGACCGGGTCCTGCCTCAAGCCCTCATTTCCCTTAATGCAGCACACAGCCGATGGCCAGAGATCACTCCTAAACCGCGGGAACCTTGGAAACCTGCCTATAGTATTTCTCAGCCAGTGTGGGTCTCTGTTCCCAATGCCCAGGGAACCTGCACTCCACTAGCAGCCACTATCATCACACATGGCCGGTTCCCTAACACCTATCATATTCAAATAGATGGACGGGTCAAACCTGACCTGGTACACCACAACTGGCTTAGTGTTCGGTCATAACAGGCCCTAGATGGGCCACTTTTCTTTTATGTCTTCATAGGAATCAGTCGCCATAATTGCTGCCCCATCTCGAGAAAACCCCCTGGTTGCCTGGTTGAGAGCCTACGCTCTACAGGAGGTCCTCATCGGGAACCTGTCAGATGTCCCCCCATCACACGATTGCTTTGCCTGTACAAGACCAGAGGCCTCAGAGGGAGGGTCCCCCTTCCTCTGGCAGTTCCTCCCCCTCACAAACCTGACTCCACAGCATCCAGCTTCAGCCTGCAACAACACAGACTGGGTTCATCGGCCTCTGTTCACGTGCAACACCACCAGCGATGACCAAAGACCCAACTCATTTGCCCCTGTTGCAATGACAGGACCACTCCCGGCGGCCCCCTGCATCATGTTCTTCTGCTTCTCCAATCCCACACCGTTGGGGCAGCATCCCAATTGCACCCAGTGGTTCATAGGGCCTCATCCTAACCCGAACCCCAAGAAAGGAAGCTCAAGATACCGCACTAAGTTTACCAGGTTTATTAATCATCTTCCAACAAGTACAGTGTTTAACCCCACCCAATACTTATCCACAGCTCGAACCCATGTAGAACTGAGACAGGTCAGAACCGCCTTCTGATCCAGACCATCCTACAGAAAGACTTTTGTTTCACCTTGGAGGACCTCGATCCTCGCTTTAAGGGACAATGTTGCCTGCGCCTTCAGCCTGGGTGGAACAACGTCTCAGTCGTGGCTGACCAACTATCCTCCTTCGCTATCCAGATTCGCGAAGAGCGTAAGCAGTGGGATTGGTGGCAAGCTCAGTGGTCCAGCTGGGGGCTGGGGTCCTGGGCTCAGTCCATCGAGCAATGGCTTATTACTGTTGCTATTGTTCTTGTAGCCTTTTTGTTGGGGATAGCAGTGGTCAAGCAGCTAATTCGTAAGGTTGTGTCAGCCCTGCCTTTGCAGGTAAGGTATTCCTCCATCCCCTTGGACAGCAGCAAACCACCACCTCCATACTACGAAGACGACGATCTTAAAACCCTTTTTTTCCTTCTTTTTTTTTTTTGGTCTTTGCATGGGACATCCCCCTCACAGCCTGTTCGGTCGGCCAGGGGGCATGTTGTTACAGCTATCCCCCCATTCCATTTTGTTTTCTACAGCTGTCCCCATACTCCATTTTGTTCTACCTCCTGTGGCCACCCTTCCCTGGCTGTTAAGTTGTTTAGCAGGGCCACTGCCCTTCTCAAGGGAGGACCCCTTAAAGTTGTTCAAGCAAGAGCCATTGCCTTCTCAAGGGAATGGCCACTTGTGCTAAGTGGGACCACGCCCTGTTCAAAGGGTTAGTCCTGTTATCACCTTGTTAAACCTGGGTTGGTGTAGGTAGGCAATGTCCAGAGCTGCAAGACCTATTGTTGTTTTTTAAGATCTTGGGCATGAGTCATAGGCCCTCATGTGTTTTTGAGTCACCTACGCACAGGACTTTGCCAGACATGTCTCTGTGCTCACCTACAGTTGTCCCTGCCCCCTTCTCTCCCCTGTGACAGAGGGAGCACAATAAGTCTGGCAGGAACTGCCTGAGTTTGCCTTTAAAAACAGACATTTTTAAAACTAAGATCAGAAAGGTTCCTGCATTCTGCCTGTCTGATCAGCAGGGTTCTGGGGGGTCCTTTCTCCACTCTCGTTTTATTTTTGAGCGTACCCCTGTTTTTTGAACGCCCCCCCCCAGAAGAATGAATTGCTGCCTGAGAGATCTCCTGATTATTGAGACCGTACCTAGCCTCCTGATGATCTTGCTGCTTTTACCTCTGCTGCTCTTTGGGCTGGTAAGAATCCCTCTGTGAAACTCTCTATACTTTTATTTATTATTTTAGCTGTTGGCTCTGTCTCCCCAGCACTCAGACTCAGCTAAACCTTGGTCTGTGTCTTAAAACCTCTCTTAAACTCCGCAGCACTTTGCTGCTAAAAATAAGCCTGTGCTGCTGCTAAGCTGTGCCTTCCTGACTGGATCTGGGCTGCCAGCTTGCAGGCCCCCCCCCACTGGCTGCTAAGGTGCACCTATTAGAATTAGGTTCTTAGTCTGATAAGTTGTAATTTCATTTTGCATAGCTGTGGTTCAGTTAATTAGAGAATTGTTTGTATTGCTCTGTAAGTTAGGTTTAAAAGTTGTTTGCATTGTTGTTCTGTCAACTTGCTAATTTGTGTAGTCTTGGTTAAGTTAGATCATAGAATAAGATTTTGCGGTAGGTCTGTATAGTTGTGGTTAAGTCTGTATCTCTCTGCCCTGCTGCCCCGCCGCGAACTCCCCAGTCACCCCATACCCCCAGTCTCTCTGCTGTTTAAACCTGCAGCCTGTCTGCTCTCTGTCTCTCCCAAGTTTGAATCTCCCTCTGCTCACCTGCCTCCCTTCCCCCATCCCCAACTCCTGCTTTCTCTCCTCTCTCTCTCTCTTTTTTAATCCCTTCCCCCACATGTTCACCCTGTCCTACTGCCCCCAAACCTCAATTGTATTACTGAGTCTAGCATAAACCCCAGATACCCTTTTTTCTCCTCTCTAACACACTCACATTTACACTACTGTGACACATTTTACCCATAACTGTTAGTTGGCTATATGCTGCTGTGACACACCCTTTACACAGAAATTGTTAGCTACCTGCTTACATTTATACTTCAGTGTTAATTGGTTACCAACTGTATTGTACCTCCAACTTTTGTATTGTACAATAAAAAGTGTAAAAAAGTATTTAAAATATATATATATAACATAAATACATATAAATATTATTAGAAGATTTTATTCTATTGTGATTACCCACTATTGAAACCCCCTATACTATTTGCTAAAAGAACCCCCTCCCCAATTGTCTACCTTAACAAACCCCATACCCCTCACTATTGAATTTTCCCTGTTTTTTGCAATTTTCCTAATAAAGTTTATTTTGCACCCCACCTGTGTGGTAATTGCTCCCCAAGATCCCATATACCTGCTGGCAGGGACATTCCTAATATCTAACCTAAATCTCCTTTGTTGCAGATTAAGCCCTTTACTTCTTGTCCTACCTTCAGTGGACCTGGAGAACAATTGATCACCATCCTCTTTATAACAGTCCTAAACATATCTGAAGACCATCATCAGGTCCCCCCTCAGTCTTCTTTTCTCTAGATTAAACATAACCTGTGATTTCAATCTTTCCTCATAGATCAGGTTTTCTAAACCTTTCATCATTTTTGTCGCACTTCTTTGGACTCTTTCCAGTTTGTTCATATCTTTCTAAAAGTGTGGCACCCAGAACTGGACACAGTACTCCAGCTGAGGCCTCATCTGTGCTGAGTGGAGCAGAATAATTACTTCCTGTGCCTTACATACAAAACTTCTGTTAATACACCCCAGCCTTTTCCACAACTGCATCACATTGTTGATTCTTATTCAATTTGTGATCTACTATAACCTCCAAATCATTTTCAGCATAACAGCTTAGCCAGTTATTCCCCATTTAGTAGTTGTGCATTTTATTTTTCCCTTCTTAAGTGTAGTACTTCGCACTTAACCTTACTGAATTTCATCTTGTTGATTTCAGACCAATTCTCCAATTTGTCATGGACATTTTGAATTGTAATCTTGTGCTCCAAAGGGCTAAAAACTCCACCCACCTTAGTGCCAGCCACAGATTTTATAAGCATATTCTCCAGTTCATTATGCAAGCTGTTAAAGAAAATATTTAACAATACCAGATCCATGACAGATTCCTGTGGAACCCCATGTGACATGTCCTCCAAATTTGACAGGGAATCATTGATAACTACTCTTTAAGTGTGATCTTCCAAATCAGTTGTGTAACCACCTTATAATAATTTAATCTGGACCACACTTCCATGCTTCTGAGAATGTCAAGTGGGACTGTATCAAAAGTCTCACAAAAAATCAAGACTTATCTCATCTACAGCTTGCCCCTATCCAGCAGGCCAGTAAGGTGGTCAAAGAAGGAAATTAGGTTGATTTGGTATAATTTGTCCTTGATAAATGCATGATAGTTGTTGTTTATAATCCTATTATCTCTAGATGCTTACATGCTGATTATTTAATTATTTGTTCCAGTATCTTTCCAGATATCAAAGATAGACTGACTGGTCTATAATTTTCATATTACAGACACTCCCCGACTTATGCAAGAGCAAGTTGAACTTTGCATAAATCAGGAATGTATACCCAACAATTATGAAAAAAAAAAAAAAAAAAAAACTTACGGAACTTACAGAACTTTTTCCGTGAGTGCGGGTTTGCATAAGTCAGGTTTGGGTGACCTGGTGACCGTCTGTATAATCAGGGCCCTAAGACGAAAGAAAAAGCATCACTGAAAGAATTCAACTGATACCACTACTTTTGGCATTTTATCCAAAGCAGACTACTATATACCCATATCCATACAATAGTAAAAAGAAGGGCTGATTACACAAATATAACAGAACAGACTTTGGCATAGAGAGTATCTTATGAAATCATCATTTTCAGAAGAATAAATAGCTCACAGGATAAATAGTACAGACATGATTTAAAATTTGTTTTTTTCTAAGATTTACTGACAGTTAGCTGCAGACATATTCATCAGCAAAGCAAGCTATAATACATACTGCTTTTTATTCAGCTTCTATAATCCCAAATCAATTCAGAGAGAGAGAGAGAGAGAATATGTTCATAATCCTTACTGGCACTGCAGTGCTGTAATCTGAGATGCCACATTTCATATAATAAATTGACAGAAGTTATGCCATTGCCATCCTTTCCTGAAATCATAAAGGATACACTGCAGTTTGATGGGGAAATTATTGACTCAGTTCATATCTAAGGCAGTGTATAATACCCAGTCTGCGTGTGTCTAAGACTCCACTGATTAACAGCAACCAAAAACCATTCTCCAATGCTTGGTACACAGAGGTGGCTGCATAAGGAAATTAACCAAGATGACATAAGAGGCTTGGGTGAGATAAGTGCCATGCACTATCTTCCATGATGGTTTCATAAAGGATAACTGGAGATTCTACAACATTCTTTCTTAACACTGTCTGGCAGCTGCTAAGCCAGAAAATGCAATAACTCACAGACCCCTACTTCTTCTTGATGGAAAGAGGCACATGGACTGGTGAAGAGAAACCTTCCCCATTGCCAACACCAGTTTCACTCCTACCATATAGTCAGGGCCGGTGCTTCCATTTAGGTGACCTAGGTGGTCGCCTAGGGCACCAGGATTTGGGAGGGCGGCAGACTGCTCCGGTGGACCTCCTGCAGGTGTTCCTGCGGACAGTCCGCTGGTCCCGCGGCTCCGGTGGAGCATCCGCAGGCACGCCTGTGGCAGGTCCACTGGAGCAGTGGGACCGGCGAGCCAGTCCTGCACCTAGGGCGCCAAAAACCCTCGCACCGCTCCTGCATATAGTTACATGAAATAAAAAGTGGGCCAATAATTTTGATACAAAAATGATTATTAATAAAATTACAATTTATCCTTATAATTGTAGATATTACAAGTTTTCCCTTGCCTTTACTGAGTTTTAAGAGATACAATTTTTATACACAGGATGTTTGGAGAATATGATAGCTTAGATGCTTAGGATCTTGTTGCTTATTTAACTAAATGAAATATTCAAGCTAATTTAAGAACTACTTAGGAAATCTCTACTTTCTGTCAACAAGTGATGGGCACTACTGTCAAAAAGGATGACACCTGGTTAGCCATAAAAACCCTATTTATTACCTCCAAGTCTGTTTGCAAAGATTCTGGAATGCCCCTTTATAGCTTCTATTTTGCTTTAAAATTCTGTACTATTTTCTTTTACACCATCTTTTGAAAGCTATATCTAAGAGTTAGTTATTACAAATAATCCCTTGTATAGAATATCTCATATGGATCTTTAATTGAAGTTGTAAATGTACCACAAATGGTAGTTTGTAAATATAGGAACCATTTTGTCAAGAAGGCAATCAAACTAACATGAGTTCTACTCAAAGAACAGGACATAGCCCTCTTGTACAAGACACCAGTCTGACAGGGATATGATTCTTATCTCAATACAACAAACTTCATAGGATATTTATGATTGAGAAAGAGACCTGGTTGTGTAAAGGAATGTAAGGATGCTCTCTATTCAGGATATTCCAAAGAGGGGTGATGCTTAGCAAGTGTAATCAGAACTCTAAATTAAGTTATAAAAGAGGAACTCATTAGCCCTCTGCTTTGCAAAAAGAAATTAAAACCTTTAATGTTAAACTCACACAAAGAATTCTAGAAATATGCTCACTGAAACTGATTTCTTTTATAAACACGCTACAGACTTCATTCTTCAAGTACTAAGGAGAATATTTATAGTTGGGAAATGTTTTACAGAAGATATTGGTTAATTCTAACTCATGGTTCCACTTAAAAGTAAACACCTTTGCCAGGAGCAGCGCCAGGGTTTCTGACGCCCTAGGCGGATGGCCGTTTCGCCACCCCCCGCGGCTCCGGTGGAGCTGCTGCAGTCATGCCAGCAGGCGGTCCGCTGGTCTAAAGGCTCCAGTGGACCTGCCGCAGGCATGACTGCGGTAGGTCCGCCAGAGCCTTTAGACCAGCACACCGTCCACCGGCATAACTGCGGTAGGTCGCCCGGAGCTGCGTGCCTCCCTCCCCCCCCAGAAAAATAGCGCCCCCCCAAAATTCTGGCGCCCTAGGCCATTGCCTAGGTCGCCTAAATGGTAGCACCGGCCCTGACCTTTGTTGTCCCTGAAATGGTCCCTCAAATCCCTTAAGATGGTAGAAACATTTTTAGAGCTATATACAGGTATTTGCAAATATTTTGCATCTAAATGGAAGCCTTCATACAACTCCTTACCAAATTCAAAAAGAACCTCTTCAAGAATCAGTAAAAAGAAGAGACAACAATCTCTTTGATGATAATTTAAACTGAAATACTTCCTTTATGAATCATTTAAGTTAAAAAGATTATTTTAACAGATGAAAGACTTTTATATAGGAAATAGGAATGTTTGGACTCATTTGTAACAGAATTTCAACTCCTGTTAAACCCCAATGGAACTAAAAGGATATTCCACACAATGTACATCAGCTATAAGCCTGGCTGAGAGTTCTGTTTTGTGTAGAATATCACTGGGTTCAATCATCACTGGGATACACATGCTATTACCATCAAATTTTTAAATTCTCAGCCATCTTGACTTAATTACATCCATGCAATGTACAGCTACAGTAGAGTACATGCCATGCCAAGATTCCTAGACCATTGTGATGTCAGAGATAAGTCAAACAATCCCCACCCTTCCTCTACAGCTAATTTGCATGCAACAATTTTGTTGGTTTTATGAAAAAGACTGCACAGATAGTGGGTTCCTTATCCCAACTTCCATACCTGTTCACCAGCTACTAGTTCATAGTTAATAGCTATGAATATTTTTGCTTGTTTTTTAAATGTTGTGTCTCCTAAGGCACAGCAAAAACCCCAAATAACTAAGCCTGTGGGAGTCACATCCCTGCATTTACATTAAGACGCATAATTAAGATTCGACCTAACATTTCTTGTTTCTTTAAATTATACATTAATAATTTGGGAAATAAAATTACTTGGTGGTCAATGACATATACATCCCTTTCTACCTCACATTTCCCCAAAAGGCAAGAGAAAAATATCTGCACATCAATACCAGTGTTGCTGGACCCTTCCGCAAACCCTAACCCCTCTGAAGTCACATCATGCAGCACTGGTGCCCTGTCCCTGGCAGAAGATGGTGAGGAATCCAACTGATCCATATCTAAAGCTCTTTTCTAAGTGTTTTTCTCTCATACACACTCTTCTGTGTGTTTGGGGCTTTAAAAAAAGGGAGGAATAGGATTCCCAGGGGCATTCTGTGCAGACCAATCAATGAATGACTAGTACCTGAATGTTTTTTTCTGTGCCTGCTGGCTTAACTGTGTCCCTGTTTCACCTGAGTCAGAACACCTGGCTGAGCATGTGGTGGTGAACCTCTGAAGAATTTTTAAAATCTTGAGCAGCCAGCACTTAAACCATACCATAGACCCACTTTCTGAACAGTCAGGGGCTTTGGTTGCAAATAATCTTAGAATCAAAGTTTAAGGTCAGAAAGCATCATCAGATCATTTAGTCTGACCTCCTGATTACCACAGGCTGCCAACACCACTCAAAATAACAATAGCTATTCTAAAACTCCTCTGAAGCCTCAAACATGCACTGAGCTCCATAAGGAGCATACAAAAAATTATGGGAGTGAACTTGCAGTCCTAGCATTAGTCAGTAATATTTTATTGTGATAATGACTAACTTTTATGACCAAACTTAGATCTGATAGAGGTGCATGCCATCCACTTACCTTAATGGAAGTTCACCTGCTTACACCAGGTCTCAATTAAGCCCTTAAGCTGTGTTAAGCAATAAAAAGTTTTGAAGTATGATTATGTGAGAGAAATATACGATGAAGAAAAACTCCAAAAAGTAACACAAAAAACAGATGTGCCTTTTGTGAATAATTACTCAAAGAAATATCAGATGTTATCTATTCACTCTAAAAAAGCTCCTGTTATTCATTGCCAACTACTTGGTGCTAATGTATTATACTGATGACTGCAGTATAAAAACTTATATGGAAGAGCTCATCAAAATAATGGGACACATTTCTGTCATATTTTCAGACCAGGTATAGAGTTGGTAAAAAAAAATCTAATTTTGAATTTTTTCTATTAAAAGGGGGATAAACTTTGGGAGAAAGTTTTCACCAAAAAACTGTTCCTTTTTCCAACCCACTCTTTTAGGCAGATAGGCAGACATTAAGTAGATCTAGGGCCTGCATCTGATCTTACATCAGTATAAACTGGGGTAATACAAATTAAGTCAAGAGTTACATTGATGTAAAAACAGTGAGAGAAAAAGACTAGATCCCTAGTCCACTGCAGTTTAGATTTTTAGTAATTGCAGCAAATCTTTTAATAATAAAGACCATATGGAGAACCCAGGGAAATCTTCCTTAGTAACCCCACTGGCAAATTTTGGCAACTTTTTATTTATTATGCTGTGCCCACAGGGCTATATGAAAACAATCTATTACTCCAGCACATTAGAAAATCCATGTATCTGGAACAGTTCATATCTCATTTGCTGTTACTGATTAAAACAAATAATGGAATGTGATGTTTTGTCCAAATCATCATGGTATTTGTATATAAAAGTGCGTTTGTCTAGATGCTGATTGCAACGCTAGTAACATTTTCTCAAGTTGTGCTAAAGGCATCAGTGTTAAGAAAAAGTTTAGCAACAATCTTATATTGTAGTAATCATTGGCACATCAGTGCTTTGGGCGATGACAATCTATTAGCTCTAAACATAGGGAAGAGATTTGTAATGCAAATGTTACGACATTCAGTATATGGCATTGTTTCCATACGCATTCATGTTAGAGATGCAAAGGACCCGTCCAGCTATCGGTGCAAGATTGTTTCCTACAGCTATTGTTTATTTTCTAGTGTTTTCTCTAGTCTAGTTTTAAAAGTCTCTAGTAATTATTGTTTTTACAGATTCTTCTCTCATGTTTTATGAGCATAAATCAGGAGTATTTCCACTGAAGTCTATGGCCCCAATTCTACTCTCACAATATTTTCACATTAGTGTAACTCCACTGATTTTATCTGGAGTTATTCCTGATTTAACATGGCATAAATAAGATCATAATCTGTCCCTCTGCCTCTCAGTTTTACCATGTAGAAAACTGAAGTAAGAGTTACTTATTGTACAAGATTACTGTGAAGAATAATTAATGAATGGTCCGATTTCAGACCTGCTGTGAGAAATGCAGCTCACAGAGAGGTCTCTGAACAAATTCATTTGGAATATAAACACTGGTAATAAATTACATGGTATATGTAAACTGGTCAGAAGATAGATGAAAGTGGTAAAGTATTGTAATTTGCACAGATTTGGGGTCTGAGTCTGCTCTTAATTACAAGGGTGTAAATAAGAAGGAGCTCCACTGACATTAATGTTTTTTACCTATGAAAGCTTATGTCCAAATAAATCTGTTAGTCTTTAAGGTACCACCGGGCTCCTTGTTTTTGTGGATACAGACTAACACGGCTACCCCCTGATAATTAATGCAATTGGACCAGTTTAAAACTGGTGTAAGTCAGTGGAGAATCAGGCTGCTGGGCATTTAGTGGCTATATAAAACAAGTGTAATTTACACGTTTAGTGGACTGAAGAATAGAACGTAGCAAGAAAAGTAACCCGAAAGAAAGTATAAAGTGTGGGAGGGAAGAGGCGCTATTGATACTACAACTTTATATTAGTTGCTTTTCCAGCTAGAGTCATTTTGCATACCCACAATAATTACTACTACCGTTACTATTAACGTATTTAGTTGTAGTGCAGTAGAGCGTAGTGGCTTTATGTAGGGATTAGAGTCCCATTGTGCCAGGCACTGTACACACATAACAAAACGTTTGTTATAGCATCATTTTACCACATACTCCAAAGAGGTGCTTCTAAATCTTTTTGATACTTTTAATAATCTCATCCTTTGCATACTTTCACTAAAACTAACAATAGCTCTCAACTTGTGGCCAATGTAAAGCCGATGACCCATGGATCTACCCTAGACCCTGCTTCTATAATCAGCTATGTGTAGGTCCCCAGTTCCTTGAGAGTTTATGGAACCTCATGATGGAGATCAAGGCCTGCCTGGGCAGAAGAGGGAACTTTCTGAGAACCAAACAGAATGGAATTTGGTTGTTGAGAGCAGAAATGATCCAGGAGAAGACTTCTCTTTTACTGAATGGACTGAAGAATAAAAGAACTGGAGAAGCACTGGACAATTTAAAAAAAAATTTTCACATGACAACATCCCTTATTTCATTCCTAAATTTAAAAAATCAGCCCCATTGTGAAAAGAAACAAGCATAAAAACTATAATTAAAAAAAAATCTGCAGGCTATATCTTCACCAAAACTAGGGTGACCAGATGTCCCGATTTTATAGAGACAATCCCAATTTTTGGGTCTTTTTCTTACATAGGATCCTATTACCTCCCGCACCCGTACCGATTTTTCACATTTGCTGTCTGGTCACCCTAACCAAAACTAATCTATAATGCATTACTGTGATTTCTTAGAGTAAAGAAATTATTCTTTTCTGCATATGAATTGAAATCAAAAGGGATGTCCTACTGAAGGACTAACTCTCCTTAATGCCCTTATTCTTCTTTCATTATGCTATCTATGTCCCATGACAGCAACATTAATTTGACATGGCTGAGTTATGCTACCTACTGTTTCTTGTACAACCTCTCAGTGCCTGAGGCACGGTTTCCCACTTTGGCTCTTGGGGACAGAAAGACATGCATAAATCCAATGCTGTATTAGGAGCAATTAAGCTACAGGTTGTTTAGCTGTAAGCAGTTAACCAGATGTGCCTAATAAATTATTTGATTATATGTGGCTCCTATAGGTTTGACTTTTGTTGTAAGCATGCATAAAACTAACATTCAAGGATTTCTTTTTGTGTTTGCATCATTGCTTTGCAAAGCATTCCTACAATTCAGTGCTATAACTCTACTTAGCATGTATATAGTGCTTTCTGTGTTCAAAGCATTGTACAGTTAACTAATACATCCTCACACCAGTCCTGTGAGGTAGGTGGGAAAGGATTATTATCCCCATTATATAGGAGTGGGAAGGGAACAAAGTGGAAGTGACTTGCCCACAGCTAAAATATCCATTCAGGCTCAGAGTACTGGAGTAGAACTAAACATCTCCTGATTCCTAACCCTGTGTTCATGCCACTGGACCACACTATCTTCTTTACCAACACTACACTACCTGCAATAAAAGACAAACAGGAACTTGCACTGTATGTTTTTCACAGCAAGTTCTTTCCCATGATTTCACTTCCATATCAACCTGGGTTGGGTGACTACTGCAAAACAGCCTTCACAAACATTCATTCCAATTCTGAACACCTGGCCTCTTTAATCCTATTCATACATTAACATTTGTGCAAACGAGTTTTTCATCACACAAATGTTGGAGAATGAGCACTCTTCACACAAATACCCATATTCTCATGTGATCAAGGGTATTCATATGCAAACAAATTTCTTTGCCATTTACTGTTCTTCTGTTTAAAGAATTTCAGTTCTCCAATCAGGAAGCAAGAACAACATCACACGACTGAGGTGACCAGTCTCACATCATGCATCATGACTCCTTCATGAAAAACTCAGATGCTGCAATTCATAAACGGCTCATCAAATGATTATGAATAACAAATAGATGAATAAATATCAGTTTATCTGTGGGCAATTCATGACAAAAAAGTGCTAAATTCTTTGGATAAATTATTCACAGTGAATGAGTCAAACAGTTCTCTTTCCACTGTTCATTATAGTAATGGAAGTTATTTATAAGTGTGACAAAAATAGTACGCTTGGCTGCGGCCTCTTGTTTCTGTACAAGAGAAAAATCAGAGAATCATCTTGGTTTTTTTATCCCCCTTATCACAGCATTTCATGAACATTAGTGACAAATATTACCACAAGAACCAGCTGTAACTGATGCAGCAGTGAGAATGAATTTCAAACCCACCAGTCGTTTCAAAATTTAGCTAACATTGCAAATTACACTTGCACTGATTAAGCTATTATTATTATATTAAGCGAGTATTGTGTTAAATAGTCTAAGTCAGCAGAAATATGAATGAAACCCTTAGTTTCAGAATTCTAACATCGTCATGCAAAATATGCATCTATATGGGGCAGTTACTGCCAGCCAACTAATAGTAACTCCCAGGTAGTTGTCTGATCAGAACTTTACCTTGCACTACAGGGAAGCATACTGCAGAGAGCTACTGCTCCCTAGTTCTACTCCCAGCTATCCTTCCTGTAACTAGAACTGAATAAATGTTTTTGGCTGAATAATTCAAGTTGACCAAAACTATTCACACATTTGCCAAATAGTTTCTGTAAAAAACATTGGGGGGATGGGGGCAGTGCTACAGTCACAAGTGGACTCTGGTACCACTCACAAAACCAGAGGAGGGGTTAGAGCCCCCCCTTAGGCCCTAAATCTAGAGCACTCACCTGGGATAACCCACGTTTAAGTCCTCACTCTGCCTGATGAGAGCAGTGGCTTGGCCTTGGGTCTCCCATGCTGTAGGTGAGTGCCCTAATCATTTAGGTATTCTGGGGTGGGACTCTCTTATTCTCTCCTGTTGAAGCTGTTTCACTTCATATAAATTAAATATTCACTAGAGCAGGGACTGGAACCCAGGTGTCCCCCCAACCACAAGGCTATAAAGTCATCCTCACTCTCTCTCTCTGGCCCATGTAGCTAATATATTGTTTTCTCTCCACTTTGCATGTTTAGATCCCAAACTACTACAACCTGTGGAACTCTTTGCCAGAGGACAGTCTGAAGGCCAAGACTATAACAGGGTTCAAAAAAGAGCTAGACAAAGTCATGGAGAATAAGTCCATCAACGGCTGTTAGCCGGGATGATGTCCTTAGCCTCTGTTTCCCAGAAGCTGGGAATGAGAGACAGGGAATGGATCACTTGATGATTACCTGTTCTGTTCATTCCCTCTGGGGCACTTGGCTTTGGTCATTGTTGGAAGACAGGATACTGGGCTAGATGGACCTTTGGTCTGACCTAGTATGGCCGTTCTTATGTTCTTAATTGGCTAGACTCCACACTAATTTGCAGAAGGTAGATGTGGCCTCCTCTGTCTTCTATATCAGAGGCCCTGAATCAGCAGAGCAGCTAAGCACATGACCACCTTTAAGCATATGAGTATTCCTATTGGAGATAATGACACAAGGCTTTTTCTTAAGCACCTTGCTGAAATGGCACTGCAAAACTGGTTTCCCTTCATGCTAATCCTCAATAATGTGTTAGTATGGCCAAGGTTCACAGCTCCACTCGTTGAGTTCTTTGACAGAATTAACAGCCTCATACGAATCAAGGACGAAATTCGCATGTCTGCATAAGCAAAAAACTGTGAAAGGTAAAGTCACATCAGTGACTTGATCCAAGCTAAAAATAAAGAGCAGCCATTGTTACAATCTATGTAGGATCAAACTTGATGAAGAATCGAGGGTATTGATCTGATAGTCCAAAGACTGGAATTCATTTAAGTCCAAATCCTGAGCCCAAAAAACTGGACCAGGCACTGGGCAGATTCACAGGTAAAAGAATGAAAGGACAAGAAATCTTCTGCTAAAATATCCCTTATGTGCTCCCCTCCACAACTCGCAGGTATAGATATACTAGACCAGGGGCACAATCTCTTTAGATTATTTGCATAGTGTCATATATATATATATATATATATATACACACACACACATCCACGGCGACTGTGTATGGGCAAGACTAAGTTGTGGGAAAGCTAAATAGTCTTGAGCCAATCCACAGTTTCTGAATCAGCAGTGTTCAGCTTGAGAAAACCTCCAGGGAGCCCAACACAAAATTAACATGTGTTTCTTGAAAGCAAATGATATTGACATTCTGTCAGGAGGCAGTGTTTTCAAGAACAGAATGCTCTGCAGCTGATGGGACCTCAAAATTCAACTATAGCACCTGGAGCAAAGGGTCAAGATTGTAGTTTGCCTTTATCCAGATGCATAGTAACTGAGATGTAACTGGTTGTAGCTTTAGTTAGCCTTGAAGGGTAATCACAGGGTACATGACGAGAACACAGCTGAATTGTAACCCACAGTGTACAATGTACCACTTAGTGCCACGTACAATGCCCTTAATCTGCAGCTGAACTCTCACTGTCTGTAATATAGGAGGTGCATTCATAGAATAAGATTAGTACAGGAGTCGGCAACCTCTGGCACGCGGCTTGCCAGGGTAAGCATCCTGGCGGGCCGGGCCAGTTTGTTTACCTGCAGCGTCAGCAGGTTCGGCCAATCGCGGCACCTACTGACCATGGTTCACTGTCCCAGGCCAATGGGGGCATCAGGAAGCAGTGCAGGCAAGGGATGTGCTGACCGCGGCTTCCTGCCATCCCCATTGGCTTGGGACGGCGAACCACGGCCAGTGGGAGCTGCGATCGGCTGAACCTGCTGACGCAGCAGGTAAACAAACTGGTCCAGCCTGCCAGGCTGCTTAACCTAGCGAGCCATGTGCCAGAGGTTGCTGACTCCTGTACTACTCTTATTCTATGCATGCACCTCCTATACTACAGACAGTGAGAGTTCAGCTGCAGATTAAGGGCATTGTATTATTAAATATCTTAATCATCCAAAATACTCTGGTCCATATTATCCCCGGTTGCTGTAGAGGAATGCCATATGCACACCCATATGTCTGCATAGGCAGCTACATCAAAGAGGGAACGCAGGAAGTGGTACTGACATCTTCCCTCTGAGCGCCATTAGAAGACAACTTTAAATCAATCTTGGCTTTACAGAAGCTGTGCCAGCAGAAGCTGCACAGGAAAGGTGCTGAGTCAGGGCATCTCTCAGCTGGCACAGCAGCTTGAAGATGGTTCCTTTAGCTGCCCAGCCCTCAAAGTAGATGAGGCTGGCTCAATATACAGGCCCACCAGCAGAGCTGTGGTTGCCATGCTTGTGTTGCTGTGCTCCGCTTCGGCAGACTTCCCGCAGCCACTGGTCCAAAGCATGGGTTCCTGTGGCACAAATTACTCCAATTTTCTGCAGTCAATTAAAATATTTAAATTATTTTTCTTGAGGTGCAATATAATGAAGGATCAGGCACACTGGACTTAGTGTGCACTAGAGAACATACTTTGAATATATTTGTATTTATCTAGTTTTCATTGTTGATATTTCCTTTGAAATTCTTAATGTTTCTATTTCATTAATAGAAAAATATGGGGAACCTGTTTACCATAACATCTAGCCCCACAAGTGCTAAAAAAGGACAGGGCAGACCAGCAGCCTATTATTGCAGTGGTACTCTGTTCAAACACTACTAAGGCTTTGTGTGCTTACCCACCCCAAGTGCCAGTTCCACAGCTCCCATTGGCTGGGAGTCATGGCCAATGGGAGCTGTGGGGATGGCGCCTGCAGATGGGCAGCATGCAGAGCCGCCTGGTCACGCCTCCACATAGGAGTCAGAGAGGAGACATGCTGCTGCTTCCAGGAGCTGCCTGAGGTAAGCACTGCCTGGAGCCTGCACCCCTGATCCCCTCCCGCATCCCAACCCCCTGTCCCAGCCCTGATACCCTCCTGCCCTCCGAACCCCTCAGTCCCAGCCCGGAGCACTCTCCTACACCCCAAACTCCTCATACCCAGCCCCACTCCAGAGCCCGCACCCTCAGCTACAGCCCTCACTCCTCCTGCACCCCCACCCCCTTCCTCGGCCCTGATCTTCCTCCCGCCCTCTGAACCCCTCATTTCTGGCCCCACCCCAGAAACTGCACCCCCAGCCCAGAGCCTATACTCCCTCACACACCAACCAACCCGCTGCCTTAGCTCTGAGCCCCCTCAGCTCCACCCCCCAGCTGAGATCCCCCTCCTGCAATGCAAACCCCTCATCCCCAGCCCCACCCCAGAGCCCACACCCCCATCTGGAGCCCTCACCCCCTCCTGCATCCCA
The DNA here is from genome assembly GCF_003597395.2 of Chelonoidis abingdonii. Taxonomy (NCBI): domain Eukaryota; kingdom Metazoa; phylum Chordata; order Testudines; family Testudinidae; genus Chelonoidis; species Chelonoidis abingdonii. The sequence continues at coordinate 180,723,390 of NC_133769.1, read as the reverse complement.
ACCCACTGCTTCAGCCCAGACCCCCCTCCCACACCCTGAACTCCTCATTTCTGGACCCACCCCGGAGTCCTCACCCTCTCCCACACCCCAATCCCCAGAGCCAGTGAAAAAGAGCAAGTGAGTGAGGGTAGAGAAAGTGAGCAACAGAGGGAGTTGGGGACGGAGTTGGCAGGGGCGGGGCCTCAGAGAAGGGCAGAGCCTTGGATGAAGGGGCGGGGCAAGGGTGTTCAGTTTTGTGCAAGTAGAAAGTTAGCAACCCTAGTTGCATTTTTAGTGAAATGTCTATTGAATTTTATGTATCATCATATAACAACGTGACATATTTTAAAAAAGTCTTGTTAAAAAAGGATTGACCATTTAGAAGGCCAAGTTAAAGAAGAGTCCTGCATATGAGAGTTCTGAACTGTATAAAAGAAACTAAAATAGTCCTAGCTGTACCTTGTTTAACTATTTAAATGTCTCCATTGAGATTTTCAAAGTGAACTAGAGGGTTTACCCCCAAAACTCCAACTGAAATTAATAGAAGTGGTTAAATCTCCTTATTGGTTTTGTAACGCTCAGTTCTCATTTTTATGTGGCTGAACTGTTCTTTTTCTGAACAGGACGTCTATATTTTACATATGAAATGTTTTTGACAGAAATACAGTGCAGACAACGTGAAACAGTTAAGAAGGAAATAAATAGTGAGCTGCAACTATGCACATTCAGAAGTAATTTGCAATAAATCTAGTGCCTTATTAAGCAGTAAAGATAGTGTTGATCCATATTAATTTTTTTCAATACTGGTTTAAAACAAAGAACAAAGGGAACATGGACTAAAATGAAATCAAAGTAGATTAAAAATTACTTGTAGTGAAAATAATAAAACAGGCACACGGGCCTAGTACGGTGCATTGTTGCAAAGCATAAAGAACAGAATCAGCAGTAAGCTGTGTGATGCTGCCCTCATGGACACAAGGTGATAAAAAAGGAATAAGCCATTTTTATAATACTTTAGGGCCCAATCCAGCATAAAATATATTGCGTTTTCTGGCTGTGCATATTGTGAGAGCTGATTTTTAGTGATTTCTGTGGCTTTATGTGCACTTCTGCAGTACAAAAAGCTGAACATATTTTTTGTTGGATTAGACCATTAGGTAGCTATTTTTACTCTGAAAGGGTAGTAAAACTGACAAGTATACAGATTACTTGTGAAATCATTAATCATTAAGACAAAGACCAAGTTAAAAAAATTGTTTCAACTTTTCCAAAATCAAGAAACAAAGCTCTTAAAAATCTTATTGTTGTAAGTTCCATATACCAGCTTCAACCAAACTATATCTGAGTGGGTATTAGAATCTTCAGATTAAAATACAAATTGGGTAGGCAAAATTAATGGTTAACAAATTACTCTGTTTGTGTGTGTGTTTAAAATGCAGTTATATAAGAATTCCATTTCAATTTAATATGAATGAATGTCCATGGTTATCAGTAAAAAAATATATATTTTTAAATTAGTAGTATCATAATAGCAACAATGTTGTTTGTGTTTTTGTTTAAGAAGAATGGATTTTGTAAGTTTTGACTAATTCAGGTAAAAAGAATTAAATACTAATAAAATTATTTTGACCTAAACTAATCAAAACTTACAAAACCCACATGCCTATCAAATAATCATACAAACAAAAAACTACAGTGGCTATGACAATACTAATAAAATATAACAGTGTATTAATTATTCCCCCTTTAGCTTTCTGTAGGGGTTCCACGGGGCTCTTGATCCCCTTCTCTTCTCCCTCTATGATTTTGTCTCTGAGTAATCTCATTCACAAACATTCATGAACTCATTCAGCTACCTTCTCCATATTGGAGCCTCACGGATCTACCTTTCTTCTCCTTTTGCACAAACTAAAATCTTGTTCTGTCTCTCAGATATCTTCTTCTGCATGTCAAACCATCAGCTTAAACTTAATATGGCCAAAACAGAATTTGTAATCTTTCTACCCAATTCCTCTGACTCCCTCCTTTCTCACTCACTGTAGACACCACCACCTTCATCCCTGTTCATCATGCTGCTGCAAAGATCATTTTCCTAGCTCATTACCTTAACCATGTCACCTCTCTCTTTGCAACACTCTCCTTTCTTTATAGCATCAAATATAAGCTACTTGACTCTACCTTAACAGCCCTTCATGGCCTAACCCCACTCTATCATCTCTCATTTACTCTCAGGATATTGATTCCCACCACCAATCAGCCAATGGTGTCAGCCTCCACCACCCACTGGTGGAGAAGAGCATTTTGTGGTTTCTCCCATGCCATCCTTCATGCTTCGGAGGAGCTCCCCATATACATCCACAAAACTACCTTTTCCTCCTTCAGATCTCTTCTTAAAACTCTTCTGTCCTATGATGCCTATAAAACATTTGACTATAGTTAGGGATCAGGTGTGCTGAGACTACTTCCTACCACTGCCAATGTATCCTCATTGTTTCCTTGTACTCTGCTGTCTATTATCCACCTATTGTCTCCTGTGTTATACTTAGATAGCAAGCTCCTTCGGGGTATGGAGTATCTTTTTGTTCTGTTCGTACAGTGCCTGGCCCAGTGGGGTCCTGGTCCATAAATGGGGCTTCTAGGTACTACCACAACACAAAGAAATAATAATAAATAAATAGTATGTTTAACTCTGAATTTCTTGGCTTTGTAATGCTCCATCTAGGGATAATTACAACATCATTATAATGTATTTTACTCAAAACAACTTATATGTGCTCTTATCTGCAACTCTATGTTAATATAGTTATTATGCGATAAAGCTTAGTCCCTACTCTCCCCCAGCATCTTGAAATGTACGGTCCTTCCTCTGAAGTATATATGCTGGGGGAACAAGATGTCCATGATTTCCATCTTCTCTGAGCTCCATCCAGCAGGAAAACCAGGGCAAGACATGATTGCTCACAGGTGGCTAATCTTGACAGATCCTGCTTTGCTTCCCTATCGGGCTCTGCAGTGTTCTACAACCCTTGTCCACTGTCTGGTATGCCACTCCCATGTATATCCAGACTGACCAACATTGTCAAATTAATTCTGGGAGGTTTGTGGTGGGATGGGGCATATAACACTAACCTCCCTGATGCTTCTCTGCTGGATGTACACAGCAACCATGGTCCTGGCTGGGAGCAGCAAGGAGATGTCCAACGCCACTTTGAAGCCTATCAACATCCCCCTCACTCATCCAGCCGCAGCAGACGAGGAGGGAGACAGACCGAATGGCCAGTGCATAGGCACATCTGGTGCTAGAGGCAGGACTAGCTGCATGGGCCAGGTGTGTGTGCTAACAAATTCAACAAACAGGGCACATAGCACATCCACTCCTCCATCCCAGCTGAAGAATAGACACCAAAGAAAGGGATTGGAGTGGCTGGGGCTGAGCAGGAGAGGAAGCATTGCTGTGGTGGGAGATAACATTATTAAATCAAGAGTCTGGAGTTTTTGCTTGTAAATGGGAGTCTCCCTGCCATACCAGAATAATTGGTCAGTCTCTTGAAACTCCCCATTAGTTCCTCTCCTCACATGCTGATGTTTGATGTCACATGCTGAGAGGTGGGGCCTTTGGAATACTTGCATGTGTTAGAACCACTGTGTTGGATCACACTGAAATCCCATGGGGCGGGGGGACGTCTGTCGGAATCAGCGGGCATGTGCTCCCATTGTGGGCAGGAACATTGATGCTCAGCCTAAACATCACAGAGCAGAAACCTGAAGGCTGGCGGTGGGAGCTGGAGCCATACCTCACAGTGATTCTAACTCAGGTTTGCTGCTACTCCCTTCCTTCCCTGTCTCCTGTGGTTGCACTCCCACCAGAGCCCAGGCCCCAGAGAGCTTTATTTCCCATTTGTTGGATTATGCCAGGTGGGGTCTCACAGGTGCAGGGGAGGGGGATGGTCCCTGACTCTGGCACTTCCAGTGGCCCTTCTCTGAAAAATAGTAGAGCCTATACTGAGGAATATAACTAGGGTGACCAGATATCCCAATTTTATAGGGACAGTCTCAATATTCAGGGCTTTGTCTCATATTGGCCCCTGTTACCCCCCACCCTTAGTACCTATTTTTCACATTTATGATCTGGTCACCCTAAATATAACATGAGCCTGGTCTGGCCTGGACCTTGGGATGGCCCTTTCTCACCTGTGGTGATGAAGGGACTAGAGTTGGATGCTTAGGAAAAGGTTTCAAGTTCCAGTCACACACAGCCAGGAGTGGCTCTAGACATTTTGCCGCCCCAAGCACAGAGGGTCCGCTGGTCCCGTGGCTTTGGCAGACCTCCCGCAGGCCGCCGAAGCCACAGGACCAGCGGACCCTCCGCAGGCAAATCTGCAGGAGTTTCACCAAAGCCGCAGGACCAGTGGACCCTCCGCAGGCAAGCTGCCGGAGGCGCCCTGCCTGCCACCCTAGCGGCGACCGGCAGAGCGCCCCCTACAGCTTGCCGCCCCAGGCACGCGCTTGGAGCGCTGGTGCCTGGAGCTGCCCCTGCACGCAGCTTTCACTTTCTCCCTACCATTCAAGCTCCACCAGAGTCAGTGCACATACCCAAAAGTCCTGGGTCCTCTCTCCTATTTTCACTCCTTGCTCCAGGAAGGGCAGCTGTAGGAGTGATCAATTAACCCTCTCCACAGGATTGGAGGAGCTCAGGGTCAATGCAGACATCCTTTTTCACCGCTTCCCCTTAATATAGTTTTTGTCTAGGAATACACACACACTATATGTAGGTTTGGAAGGATAAGATTTGTATTGGTAAATGTCAGCAAACGTCGATTTCATTGTATGCATACAAACTGACAAAAATATTTCCATCAAAAATAATTGAAATTTACAGATAGGCAAAGTAAGAAAAATGCTCCTTGGTAACTTAGATTTTGGTTTAAGAATATTTACTTTGTATATTTTGACATATGATGGTGACAATTAGTGTTTTAACAGTTACAAAGCTTTAATTTTTTGAATCTCAGTATCTACTACCATTAAATAATTATTGTCTGATCCCCCCCATAATTTCCCACAACTGAAAATGTAAAGAAAAAATGCTGAAAATAAATAACATTATCCATTAAAATTATAAAAAAATAAAAATTAAATTCTGCCAAGCCTAACTATATATTCAATATAAGTTTCACACACACACACACACACACACAGTCTAAACAATAAGAATTATATGAAAAAGAAGTTTTCTTTTGGACTGTGAAGTTTGAGGTTGAAAGCAGATTTATTTGCAAGCTATTTACAGGGGCAATATTCAATCAAAACAACTACTATCAACCATAAAATACAGCATCGGCTATCTACCAGGGGTAATAACTCTTGGATATTATTGCTGGGAATTCCTTCAATGCCCAAACCATTTTTAGTTTGCAAGGCTGCTTAATTTGTTTGACATGGTTGGGAAGAATCTGCTGCTCAACCAAAAATATGTAGTTTTACCCCCCATTATCTCTGCACATAAAGAGTAGTGGAGCTTCAGGCTAGAATTAACACAAGATAGGCTATTATGATAGTAAGAGCATTTAGCAGCAGTCCCTGTTGATTTTTCAGTTTGTAATAATAAATATGCCCCACATAATCTCGCTCTCTTTTTTTAAACTCGATGCCTTAAGGAGTTCTTGAAGCTTGTGATAAAATACTAACAGCATTCGCCTATTTAGATGATACCCTTGATTTCCATTTCTCCTTGGGCAAAGTCATTTAAAGATATAGTGTTTGCAAGTAAATGCCTTTAAAAATATAACTTTTGATTTTATAAGTGCCCTAAAGAAATATGATTTCCTACTGTACCTGGTTGCTGAAGCTAAACTAAATCTCCTTTTTCAGAGCAATGGAGTACTTTAAAAGGGATTTTTCTTCTTTTTACGCTTTTAGAATGGAAGAAACTTGTAATCAAATTGAAGGTTACAGAAAGTGCACTTTACAACCTGAAAGTTTCTCTTTCTTATTAATATTAAAAGAGGCAAGTATTAAAATGAACTACTTACACAGTGGACTGGGCAGTTAAACTGTTAATAAGGACTGCACTGTGCACATACCATAAACAATGAGAAAATATTATTTTTTCACTAAGGACAGCTGTTGGCAGACTTTTGAAGCCAAGGTCCCATTCCTGCAGAGACTTATACATGAGTAACTCTATGCAATTGAATAGTCCAATGAGTTCATCAGAACTACTCACATGCCTAAAGATTTGCAGAAGTGAGGCCCAAATGAACAGGGGAGTCATACGTTAAAAAAAGACTAGAGATTGTTGTTCACAGACCACATTAACTGAAATATCTGTATTAAACCATCAAGGTATTTTTCATATTTGTCGTAAAGACCACTTTTTTACTCACTTGGAAGCTTTTCAAGTGAATTTAGTGGATCTCACACCAGTTTCTAATGGATACATATCCACATTAGAGAAAACACCATCACAACTAGCTGTGTATAAAGAGAAGACTTCAGTCTCCACAAATGTCAAATCAGTAACTATCACAAGTACTGCATTCGCTGAAAACAATTTTAAAAAAATATGCTTTTTTACCCAATATTTCCCCCCCTCCATTCTGCACATCTTGCTTTGTTATTATAAGGCTGCTAATGAATGCTGGACTCATGTCAGTGATTCCTTTTTAGAAAGAAAAAATGGGCAATTAAGGATTTATCACAAATACCTACAGTACACACGCACACACATATTATAAATTCCATTGAATTGCTAATAGAGATCAATAAAACAATCAAATTTCAAACTCAACAACCTTACCATGTCTCTTTAAATTACTAAAACAATAATTTAAAAAGCTATTTTTCAGATAAACCAAAATTAGTTTGAAATTCTATGTAATTTCCAAATAGATAAATTCCAGATTATTGGGCCCAAATCCCATCTCATACTGGTTTTACATTGCTGTTTCTCACAGTGAGAGTGAGAAAAGAATCAGTTCCTGTGATCCTAAGTATTTCTCTTTACAACTGAAGTTTACTTTTTAAGAATGGTTTAACGTCTGAGTATTTGGTGACCCTAACGTTTGACTAAATATTTTCTTTCTTTGGTAGCTTTCGGTTCTTATGAGCTTTCACCAGTTCTTAGATACTGTAAATTTCTTTTCTGGGAAGTTGTCCAATCTGTAAAATGAGAAGGTGATGAACTGCTCACAACACTATTTGAGTTCTTAGAAGACAGGTGGGAGCCACTTCGCTTAATTTTAAGCAAAGTAGGGGAAGCTTTGAAACAATACCAAACAAGCAGTAAATATTATGTTAGTGACAAGACTTTGGTATTTTTCTGTTAAATAAATTCAGTAATCTATCTTTTATCATCCTTTTCTCCCTCTCACAAATCTTCAACTCTCCCTGAGCCTTCCCTGATTTCTCTTCCGACATGGTGCTAACCCCGCCGTCTTCATCCTGTCACTCAAACATACCTACATTCTCCTCTCCAACTTCTTCCAATCCCCTAAACTTTAGCTCCTCTAAATGTATTCCCATCTCCTCCCCACTCTGGAACACCCATTCCAGCTTAAAGTAAATAAGTAAATTAAACAGTGGTTAAACCTCATCCAGATATTCACATGGGCCCCAGTTCAGCAAAGCACTTAAGCATGTGCTTAACTTTTTAGCCTAAGTACATTATTGAGTAAAAGCAGTCAAAAATAAGCACATGCTTAAGTGCTTTGCTGAACTGGAGTCTGACCACATATCACTGTCACTTCTGTCTCCCTTTCCTTTCTCTCTCCAGCTCCCATCCTGCCACTGTTTGTTATCACCAATTATGAAGCCCTAACTAGAATTAGACCACGATCCAGCAAACATGCAAGTGCTTAACTGTATTATCGCTTGCAGTTAGACTACTCATGGTAGCAAGTTAAGCACATACATAAGTATGTGCATGCTCAGTGACTCGGCCTGTAAGCTATTCGGGACAGGGACCACGTCTTCTTATTTCTTAACTTGACTCTTCAGGCACTGTATAAATAATACATAATATATTTATTTCACTCTCTAATCTTTTCTTTCATTCTACCTCCCCTGATTTTCTATTTCCTCTTTCTCCACCTCTCTTATGTATGTGGGCAAGAAGCTTAAAATAGCCAGTGCAGAACCTATAGTATGAACAGAAAAAAACCTTGTGTTTGCCTCATGGTGACCCATGTGGTCTCCCCTCTTCAGTCTGCCTCAGCTTGTCAGCTAAGGTTCACATCTCTCAGCTCAATCTATGTACCAATGCATATAGGGCTTCATCACGACAAGGGGCTCAGCACTCTGGCCTTGATCCATCCAAGCACTTGAGCACATACTTAGCTACACACATGTGAGTGGTTTTACTGAAATCAATAGGAGAACTCATGTGTTCAAAATTAAGCATGAGCTTCAGTGCTTTGGTGGATCGGAGCAAAGTACTCAGCACTTGGCAGAATAAAGTCCTTTTAAGGTACAAGTCACTGTGATATGTAGATGCCTCTCTGGGAGGTACAGCTGGCTCAATGGCCAGCAAAATCTCTGCCTTTCATAGCCACCACCCTCTTTTTATTATAGGCTGATTCACAAGTGTTCAATCTCAATTTAGCACGTGGACATTGCATCGTCTTCCCAAACCTGTTTGGGTGACTCATTTTTACGTTGCACCCAACAAATAAGGAAAATAAACAATCTCTGCTTTCTCTTTTACTGAAACTCAGATATAGAGCCATCAGGTGGGTTATTGCTCTCCGAGTGACTTTAACGGTGACCTTCAATGGGCAAGGAGAGGGTGAAAGTATCCTTTTTTGTCTTTATGATTTATAAAGAAATCTTTAAAGTGTTTTGGGTTTGGGTTTTTTCCCCTCCTCTTGCTTTTTTTACATTACAAATTCATACCTTGTTTATGGTATAACAAGAAAATAAAAGGTGAGCTATTGAGTGCGGAAGTAAATTTTAGTCAGATGGTTTAAAACTCTCGTTTTTATTAACAAGTATTTAACTCAAATACCTCACAAAGATGGGAGAAATGTTCTCTTTGTGTGAGAGTCAACATAATTACACCTTCATGTGACGGCTGAGAAAGCTTATGATCCAGTTCTGGGGTCTTCAAATAAGTCCTCCAGCATGGATACAATATTCCTAAAGAAAAACAAAAACACAAAAAACAAGAATTTAGCATATAACTGTGTGCACGGAAGGAGCTCTCTTACTATAAAGCACTGAATAAGCAGTTATCCCTTAAAGTTAACCACATACTTAAGTGCTTTGTTGAACTGGGGCCTATATTTACAAAATGGAGCTGGTGTTTTAAACCCATTACACTGCTCTACAGCCAAAATGCTTCTGAAATAAATGTAGTCAAACTTTACTAATTCTGGGTCACTGAGAACAAAAATGATGCTTAAAATTGTTGATTGGCTCTAGTCTAGCTGTTGGGCTCCAGACTACAGCAGTGGAATCTCCTGGCAGGTGATGTTAGGGTTTCCATGTTCCGTGACCGTTAAAAGGATCTTGTCCCATTCTTCTTCATGGAAGGTGATCTTGTAGCCTGCAACAACATCGATGGTGTGATGGCAGCCCCCAACATGAGTGGAGACTGTTCATTGATTCATCGAAGACGAGTCTTAAAGCTGTTTTGCTGCATAATGGAAATGTTTTGCCATCAATTCCAGTTGGTCATGCAGTCCATATGAAGAAACCTATGACAACATGAAACAACTTTTGAGGTGCATAAACTATGACCAACATCAGTGGCAGCTTTGTGGCGATCTGAAGGTTGTTGCTCTCTTGCTTGGTCTGCAGACTGGATACACAAAGTACTGCTGTTTTCTCTGCGAATGGGATAGTCGTGCAAGAGATTCCCACTACATCAAGAAAGATTGGCCACTCCGACAGTCATTGGAGCCTGGGAGGAAAAGTGTTCAGCATCCACCACTTGTTGAATCAAGGAAGATTTTGTTACCACCCTTACACATCAAGCTGGGTCTGATGAAGAACTTTGTCAAGGCCATTGACAAAACACAAGCAGCTTTCAAGTACCTCCGTGGAAAATTTCCAAGGTTAAGTGAAGCTAAGATAAAGGAAGGTGTCTTTGTTGGTCCTCAGATTGATGAACTTCTTCAAGATGATGCATTTGACCATGCACTGCGTGGCAAGGAAAAGACAGCATGGAAAGCCTTCCAGTTAGTGGCAATAAATTTTCTCGGAAACAACAAGGCAGACAACTACAGGTTGTTGGTGGAAAACCTCCTCAAGGCATACAAAAGCCTTGGTTGCAACATGTCACTAAAGATACATTTTTTGCACTCTCATCTAGATTTTTTTCCACCGAACTGCGGAGCAGTGAGCGACGAGCACGGCGAGCGATTTCACCAGGACATTGCAACAATGGAGAAACGCTATCAGGGCAAATGGAGCCCATCAATGCTTGCAGACTATTGCTGGACAGTGACAAGAGATGCTCCATTTAATGAATACAAGAGACAAGCCAAGAAGCACCGAGTAGACACTGAATAGGACTAAACTATGTACATAATAGTTTTTTGCCTTTTGTTTCATAATAAATTTTATTTATATAACCCTTTTGCTGATTTTTAAAGTGTTACATAAACAGGACAGGTGAAATATTATCATGTAAAGCAACCATAAACACATGAAAAGACCTAGGTTTACAATTTATGATTAAAACTCTACTATCTACACAATATACATAGACATAAAATGTAAAAACTTAAATATCTTAGAAACAGTAGCCAATCAGTTGTTTTAATTGTCATATTTGAATTCAGCACATCAAAATACATAATAAACACCACATTTTATCTCTGAAGCAGATGACTTCTCAAAAATTGTAGACCAGTGTTATTTATGTTCCTTATGTCTAGATTCCATATGTGTGACCAAAGCATGTGACAACATACTATCACGTAGCCCTGTGGCCTGAATAAGTCAGTGGTTACCCATAGATACTTTAAACATTGCAGATACCTCAAGAATCTTAAAGCCTCTTTCTTCACCTTAGCACAGCAGGACAATAGGTCTATCGGGCCAAAGAAATATAGTTTGCCTGCCTTTTTCCTGTAGTTAATTTGTTTAGTTTAAAAATACCCAGTGATAGAAATACACAGCTGCAGAGAACCCAACTGTGTAGACAGATGAATGTCAATAGAAAAAAAGAGAGAGAAAGTAGCTAGCTGGCTGTTGATGTATTAGAGAAATTTAAAAACTGAATCCAAACAGGAAATGTGGATTTGAATCCAAATTATGAGCCCCCCCAATCCTCGAGTGTTCAAAACCTAGGTATTGGTTTTACTCATTATAGTGATGTGAAAATTTGAAATCAAATTCTGTTTTTTCTTTCAGGCCCAACATACTGGTTAGTTATTTTTGTTGTCTCATAACCAGCATGCAAATACTGATAAACATTTAGTGGAAAAACTCCTGTATCTTTGCTTCCACTCTAAGTATTGGAAGGATATTAGCAGGAGTTGAGCAAGAAATTTGAAATGTGGACGTACACTGGATGATCCATTTTACCCTTCTCCTAGTATATCCCTAATTTTCCAAGGAGGTTATGACATTACATACAATCGAAACCCTAGCTTAGTGAAAGCTGTTAAAGATACCTTGTAGTGTATTAATAAAAGGCCATGTGAAGAACAATGAAAACTTGTCAGTTGTAAAAAAAAAAATTATTTCCAGGAAATTAAACATATTTCATAAAGTAAATAGCATGTCTGCCTTCATCCATGTGCATTGTTAGGATATGATTAAAATGTGAAGTTGCAATAGAAAAATTATTTCCATGTAAGGTTATACAGGTCTGGTTGATTATGCTATTAGAAACAGAAAATTAGAAAATGAATTATAAATCTCTTTCAGCGCAAGTTTGGATCTAGTGATGGAATTCACTGCTGTATATGATAATATGTTTCTTGTTTAGAAGCCTATGAAGAAAACACTATTTTTTTTAAAAAAAATGAGGAATGAAGGAATGATATTATTCAGATCGGTAGCTCTGCAGCCTGTACAGTAGCTCCAAGATCTTTTACTTTTATGTTGCATAAGATGGTTGTCCTACATCATGAACTAGATTATTAAGAATTATGGATGTGAATTGATACTGAAAAACAAGAAAATTGTTACTAAGTACTCTATACTCATTTATTTTATATCTTGCAGTATGTATTGTCCTCAAATAGGCATTCATCTCAGAAAATTAGTAAATATCTTAGGTGTAGCAATGTCTGGGAGCAAGGTAACTTAAAATTACCTTGTGTTTGTAAAGATTTCACAGACTTTTAAGTTTGTTTCTTTCATTTATTTAATATTCATATGATGTTACATCTTATTACCTGAGAGTATGATCTGTATGCCAACATTGTAGGTTAAGGATTTTATAAATCATACACATGAAAGCTTTATATATGACAATATCTCAAATTTGCAACTCCCTTTTGAATTGTACACAGCTAAACCATTGAAAAGGTGTACAAACAGAAATCTATAACATGTAAAATGTGAAAATCCACAAAGTATAATATTTGTGTTTTCATTATACAAATAGGTCCCAGGAGCTGATCCTTGACAAGTATGACAACCAGGACTATTTCTGATACATATACATATATAATGATACATAGAGTGAAATGATGGAATGTGTTAAAAATGTAACTCTAAGGTTTAAATCAAGACGTCAGTAAGAACTGTGATAGTGCCTCAAACTTCATTTTGCAGCACTATGTCATTACAGCCGAGAAGCACTCTCCCCCTTACACTACTGTGAGAGATTTAGACATGGGACCTTTTCCCCAGCCCTGAAATGATGTAGAGACTCATGAAGATCCAGAAAGCTGTTTTTGTGGGTGACGGGATGACTCTATCCAAAATTTGAGATGATGATGCTAGAAAATATTGGGATGGTTTGCTGTATTAAGGAGAGAGTAGTGCTTGATAATTTTAGTGATGGTTCTAAAATTACCCGGGGACAAGTCCCAGCTTCTTCAATTCTCTATCCTCCCTTTACTGCAACAGAGTGCTCCAACTGCTTCACCCACCTTTTGCCAGTGGGGCTCCTACATCTTCCATCTTCTTCCTAATTAACAAAGTAAATCAGATCACTGGCTCTCACAGGCATAAGTGTCAGCCACCAAGAGTTTTTTACATGAGACTCCACCCAACCCCCCACACTTGTGACTGAAATAGTTGCAGCTCCTTAACCTCCCTTGGTAGAGGTCATCCTCTGGTTACAGACTCAGCTCTAATGTCCGAGTACAACAGAGACACCTCCCTTGTTTGAGCAGGGGACCAGTGTTATAGGACTGACAGGCTGTATTTTTCTCTTGAGTTTGGCTGACCAGACAGAACCTGTTTTGTGTCACTGACTCCTCCTGCCCCCTTGTGCCCATCCTGCCAGGCGCTGGTACACCCCTCTCCCTAACATTTACATTGTGCTGCTCATCACCGAGGGCTGATCAGCTGGGATCAGTGCTTCTCCCCCTCCAGTGACTCCAGCAGCACGTGCCCTTTCCCAACATGCCCGGCTGCCCTTTTGCCCCCTATAACTCTCTGCTCTGCCCCAGCGGGCCCGAAGGGTCTCCTGTTAGTAAGAAGTGTTTGTGTGTGTGTGGGGGGGGGTATAAACCTAGGGGGAGGACTGGGGGGTCATTTGGGCGAGCGCCAGAGGGAAGGGGCGTTAGGACGGAGATGCGGGAGGGGGCACAGCCATGGGGAAAGGGAAGGCAGCTGGGGGACGAGGGGAATGAGGACGAGGGAGCTGGGGGAGGGGATCGGGACCAGCAGCGGGAGGAGGGCACTGGGCGCGCAGAGGAACCATCGGCTGCTGCGGTGGCCGCTCCCCCTCCCGGCCTGGAGGCGGAGCCGGGCCCGGCGGGGCGGGTCTCTGCCTCTGGGCCGCGCCCGCCTCCCGGCGCTCAGCGGAGAAGCAGGAAGAGCTCGCGTAGCCGGGTGCGGTGGGGGGTTCGAGTCCGGCTCTCGCTGCCCGCGGCCGCCGCCATGGCCTCGCTCTTCAAGAAGAAGACGGTGGATGGTGAGCGGGGCGGGGGTGTCAGTGTCTGTCCGTCTGTCTGTCCGCCTCTCGCCTCCCTCCCGGTCAGGAAGGGCCTTGTTCCCGCTGGCCCAAGCCCACCACGGGCGCCGCTTCGAGCGGAGACTCCCGCGGGCCCCTTCGTGTGCCCTGAGCGCGACCCCACACCCCACCCCAGCCGGGCTCCCACGGACTCGGTCCCGGGTGTGTGTTGATCTGGGCTGGTCGGAAAACAAGGGAGAGGGAGGTGCAACTGGAGTGACTCATCTATAACTGGGTGAGTGTGTGTGTGTGTGTATGGTCGGGGGGGAGACACACATACCCGCCCCACGTATTGAAAGCGTCAGGGACAGCTGATAAGTCGGTTACACGAGGCAGGAAGTCTGTAATAAGTGGAACTTTTTTTGCTCAGTACAGTTTTTTGGGAATATGTTTGCACGGTCTCTAAGAACACGGGGTGACCCTTAAAGGGTGATGCCTCGAGATGATAAAGTTGGGTCGAACCTAAAGAGAACCAGGGGTGGGGGAAGTGGTTTGTTTGTTTGTTGTCTTTGTTTTTTGGACCAAATATATTTTTAGCTGTTCGAAGTGATACAAAAATATCTCTAACTTAAACAGTCAGCGGAGCCATGGAAACAAGTTGTTCTGTTCTCTGAGAACACTTTTCTGTTTGTTTGGTGAAGAGAAGGGCAGATAAACATTGCTACAGGTTCAAAGAGACTGGTGTCTAGCTGTGAGCTCTTGGTGTTCTGTAGCTATCAAATCATGGGTTACTGTCTATTGTTTGTATATATAGATTTAAAGTGTTAATCTTGCTATTTTGGGGGATAAGTTTTACCTATGAAGTATTAAATCCAATGCAGAAATAAGAACGTCCTTTTAAATACTTTAAACCCTCATAAGAACATTTCTTGCATCATGGTATATTCTCCAGTAGGCAGGTGGGCTTAATTGAAGGAGAGTTGCTTGTCTGTTATCAGCAAGGGTTTTGAAACTGATTATGCAATACAATTCACCTAGCAAACCATGTGCAGTCTCACTCTAAAACAGGTCACAAAAAGTGATGCTTTGTGTATCAGCCAGTTGTATTTCATCAAAGATTAGTATTTTTCATTTCTTGTCTGGAAGAGATTTTGGGCGCACAGCAGGGAGGAGTTCAGAAGTGAATTTTTTGCCACCTTTTTGTTTGCTTTGATCATGAGGGCCAGTTCAGTCCCCTTGGGACAGTTGCCAGCCTAGGGTTTCAGGAATGGAAAGTGCCTCAAACATGTCTATGGAATGCACCATACATTGGGCATGAAGGTGATATGAGCAGGTGGTATGGAGCTGTCCCTTTGTGCTACCTGGTGATCTCCATATGCAAGGAGAGGGAAGTTTCTGCTGTTTAAAACCTTTTCATCCCTTTTGTGCTTCTGGAACAGGGCTAAGGATCTCATCCTTTGTTTTATTCCTCTGTGACAGTTTGCTTTTACAAGCTCTCATTTTCTATTGGATTCTTCATTTGCAGAAACAAATGGATGTGCCTCTAGTTACTGTGAATGCTAGTTACCGGTACTATCGGTTGTCTATTGCTGTAGTTCTTTTAAAGTAGCTGAGAATCTCCTGTGGTGGCAGAAATATAAAGAAAATGAATCTGCTGACTTTTTCCCAGCTTTTAATTTGTTTAAAATGCTAATGCCTTTAATGGGTTCAGTTTCTACTCTGCAAGTTTTCTAAAAAGGAATATTTCCTGTAGAGTAAAACTATCCATGTTAGTCTTATATATAAATATATTTCCATCACTATTTCTTCTCAGTATTCTTAAGCTATGTATAGCATAGTTAAATTTCACCTCTCTCCCTCTTTCTCCAGTAAAGTCCTCTTTTAAAAGTCTTTTTGACAGAGCTTATGCTTGATGCTTATCTGTTGAATTGCTTCCCTTGTTTCTCTGCTGGGCCAAAATACATTCTTTTTTTTCAGTTTTTTTTTCATATATTGGCTGTCTACTCAATGTCCATTGAAAAGTGTTTCTTCAAAATGTTACTTGTGGGGACTTGGGAGCCATAACATGACTAAAATGGCCCCTTTCAATATCATTTTTCTTTTCAGATAATTTCTTCTCAGGCTTAAAACAGTTATTGAGCAGGAGTTTTTTGTGCAGTGTGTTTTCCTCTTAAGATTCCATTAAAATATTTTGTTGGAGCTTATTACTGCTGAAATAATTTCAGACTTAGATGGCTTGCAGTGTCTTTGCACATCTGGGAAGGAAGAATCTGAATCGCTGCTCTTTTTTCCAGAAAGATTGATGTATGCTTTAAAATGAAGACTATGCTGCAGTTTCTGCTTATTGTTCATGCTTTAGTCATCTGACAGTAATTGAGCCTGTCTAGATTGCATTTCACTTGTTACTCAAGTAAATGAGGAAAATAGCAGCATACTGAGACAAGTGTGTGTTTGCTTTTGTGGAATACAAAACCGTAATGTAGGCTTAATTATAGGAACATTATTTCCTTTTCAGACTGTTTTAAACATACTTTTTTAATAGATGGAGGTTGCGCTGTCTTTACAATATAAACCTGAAAAGGGTTCCTGATTTCTCATCACAGCACAACTCTCAGTAACTTATTCATCTTTCTTTTTATGTTACATTTAAATGTTTGAGTATGAAACAACAAATTCTGTGTTATTTATTATGCGGTTAAATCAGATGAAAAGTCATATAAAGGGGCATCATTTCTGAATATGTTTTCAAATCCAAACTTGTTTGCATGTCTTACAGTGTGAAAATCAGATAAGCATATAAATGTAATTATTATAAAATAGACTAGAAGAAGCCTTCTAACCATACCAAAAATCAACTGCTATTGGTAATTACATCATTCTAATAATACACTATAGTATGTTAGGTATGCAAATTCAACTCTTGTGAATCTTGGTTCATATCAAGGACTTCTTTTTTTCTCCGTTAGGAAACCCAGTAGGATTAAACTCCAGTACTTGCTGACTTTTTTACTCCTTTAGAATTCTGCAAAATTAGAGAAATATAGGAGGCTGCTTTGAGTATGCAGCCTGTACTCAGGAGAGCTATTTGTCCTTCCAACAGCGGAAAGGGAGTTCTGCTTTAGGAATAAATCCCTCTGTACATTTTAATATTCACTGTAAGGTCTACACAGCCTAACAAATGAAGACAGATCTTTAATGGAAGCTGAAATGACTGGTTCTATATCAAAATTGAAATTTGCTTTTAGTATATACACTTTATCAAGTAAATTCCATAAAGCTTCTATGTAAACAATAGTATGAAGAAACTATTTTCTTGTACTCACTGAAAGCAATTTGCACTGTCCTGTAAGGAAGATAGTTAAGGAACTGTGTCTGCCCTCAGATGTCATTTTCTGCTGTTTGCAGGGGCAATATACAAAGGTCATCAATAGAGCATTGTTCATATTTGTTTCATAAAGATCTTATATTAAGTGTGATGTTTTGTGATAATGCTAACCTTCAATTTCTGTATGCAGATGCTAAAATTTCATGATCTGGGCTTAGGGAGCTTGTATATGATGATAAAGTATTTCTATGACATCACATATTGATGATCTGTTGGCAAATGGAATCATAGGACCCAATCTAGTGAGACACTCATTGTGGAGTGCCTGCAACATCTTACAGGATTGGGCTTTTAATGATGAGTGGGGAAGATTGACTTAAATGTGCTATTTGTCTAACTTTAAATGTGTAAAAATAGGCTTTTATTTTGTTGTGTATGACACTTCAGTACTGAAAGTGCCCATCCTTCTGGAAGGTGCTCAGGTAGTATGGTGAGAGGATGGTATAAAAATCTATCTAGATATTCAATACTATATGGACACCCCTATTGTTGATTCGGGGTAAAACATTCTAGTTTTTGTGGTAGTTGATGTGAGAAAAGGGGCTGTTGTGGATGGATGTTAGTTTCTGATATTCTAAGGACAGTGTTGACAGAGTATTGGAAAAGTAGTTTGTGTAGTTTAGTTCAGTGCTAAAATTCTATTCTTGCAGATATGAGGAGTTTTTACTAAATCTAACCTTTATCCCAAATTTCCTTGTTTTTGTTTGTTAAAAGTAACTATATGCTTGTAAAGATTCTTAAATTACTGATATGTACTCAAAATCAACTTCAATTTAAAGGTAGTCTAGTTTAAATACATTAAGGAAAAAAATCCTGGCAAGGCAAGAGAAAGGAGCACTTCTCCATTTTCCCTTTGTGTTCCATTTAGATATGCTAAAGGGGATCTTAGGTGAAGCCCTAATGCTGAGTGCCTGTTGAGTCAGTTGTCCAGGTCCTAGAAGAACTGAGTGTCTGCCAAATGTAAGTGTCATGGTAGTCAGAGAAACCCTAAGAGGTGCTTAGTGGGCTTTCTCAAACCTCAACCCCCATGGGTGCCAAAGTTGCAGACACACTCACCTGTTAAATTCCTTTAAACGAAAATTTAGCATTAAAGTGACTGCCTTTGCAGGAATTCAATTTCCAGAACTTTCTCCTCAAAACAGATACAGAATGTGCAGCAGCAGTCCAAGCTGCTGTACTCCACCACTGTATATCAATCTTCCTATGCCCAGATCCCTTCCTAAGGGGTGAAACTAATAAGAGGTAATTCAGTGACTAATCATTCCCAGTCCATCCCCGGCTTCTCCAAGGCTGCTTAACAAAGGTGTCCAAAACTAGGTTCTGGATTGCAAGACCACTAACTTTTCCCATAAGGGATCACTGAACAGCTGGGAGCAAAGCTGTATTTTTGGGCATGCTCTTAAACATTGTTCCTTTTCTGGCTGTCTTAATGTCTGGGGAAAATTTTAGCTAAATTTTGTTAACTTTTGGTTAAGTGGTAGGCACATCCTTTAAGTATTGCTATATATTTGTTTAGATTGGATTACTACCTTATAGAATTGCTCCTCTCAAAGAGGATGTCAGGAATGGATAAAAGACTTGACCAGTTTTCAACCAATTCTTTGTCACATCTCTTGTGGCTTGACTTTTAGTTGAATAAGTGCAGCTTTGTTGCATATGGGGAAGGGCAGGATCTTGTGGTGGTCTCTGTGCACCTCAGTGAGTAAGGAAGGAATTCACATCTATCACATTTTTCTCTGCTCTATAGAGAAGGTTCAACAGGAACCAATACTATTGCTCTGTTAAAGCAGCTCTGGAACAGTTATTTGGCGGGGAGGAGGATTCCTTCCCCGAACCCTATCATCCCAAACCTCATGGACCTCTCCACTGAATAGTTTGGCTACAGTGGCTGAGATAAGGAGTACTTGGCTCACATTGCTGTGAAATAGGAGTTACGGAGATATGGTTTTCTGCACGGGGAAGTTGTTCTTGACACTTCCTGCATGATTAAAAGAGACATGTTTATGGAATATAGAAGTCTTGTTGTGCCAAATGCTTCTCTCAGTTACACTGGTAAAACTCCATTGAAGCCACTTAGGTTTCATTGGTATAAAAGGAGAACTTGGCCTCTCGTGTTGAAATTTAAGATAGTATTTCAGACATGTAAATTTATATTCTAACATCATTGCATATATTTGATATTTATAGTCCCAGTAGGAGATGCACGCTTTACTCTTGTAATAAAAATTTGATTTTTATCATATGTTTCAATATTGTTAAGCACTGGGTCTGAAGAATTATTTTACCAACTATAAAAATTTCCTTTCCAGATGTAATAAAGGAACAGAATCGAGAGTTAAGAGGTACACAGAGGACTATAACCAGAGATCGAGCAGCCTTGGAGAAACAGGAAAAACAGCTGGTAAGTAGAACAAAGAATTTTAGTTTACCTTTTTAAAACACACAAGTGTGTGTTTGAAATTTAAATAAATGGCAAGAGAATGTCTCATACCTGAATATCAGAGGGGTAGCTGTGTTAGTCTGGATCTGTAAAAAAGCAATAGAGTCCTGTGGCACCTTATAGACTATCAGAAGTATTGGCGCATAAGCTTTCGTGGGTTAATACCTGGCTCTGACAAAGTGGGTATTAACCCACGAAAGCTTATGCGCCAATACTTCTGATAGTCTATAAGGTGCCACAGGACTCTATTGCTTTTTTACAGATCCAGACTAACACAGCTACCCCTCTGATATTCAGGTATGAGACATTCTCTTGCCATTTATTTAAATTTCAAACACACACTTGTGTGTTTTAAAAAGGTAAATACCTGGCTCTGACGAAGTGGGTATTTACCCCAACGAAAGTTATGCACCAATACTTCTGTTAGGAGTGCTGTGGCACCTTATAGGACTTTCTCCTCACACCTAAATGACAGTCGTCAAGTCTTTCTGACTTTCCCCACATATCTACATTAGTTAGCTTATAGTTGTTTCAACCATTATACTTGTAGGAAAAGTTTCTATTTCAAAGGGCGCTAACTTTAAAAAGTTAAGGAATTAGTTCAGAAGTTGGGATGACTGAAGATCTTGTGTATCTAAAGTGAGGAGTCCTGGAATTACTTCAAGTCAAAGTTGCAGAAATCTCCAGAAGGCCTGCTCCAAGAATGGGAAAAATTCATAGGCAGGAGTTGCTGACCAAGCTGGAGAGCAGGCATCTCAGAGAGGTGCATTAGAAAAAGCAGGAAAGCCTACAAGAGTTGAAAGATGCGGGGATCAGCAAGGAAAGCTACCCTTATTGAGATCAGAACATGTAGGATAAAATGAGAGAGGCCAAAAGCCACTGTAGAGTTGACCTTTGCAACGGGAATAAAACTCAAATAGTAAAAGGTTCTATAGCCATATAATAGAAGAAAACAAAGAAAGAAGTGACGATCGCTAACAACACTGAGGATGGAGTGGAGGTTAGGATAATCTAGGCATGGCCTATCTAAACAAAATACTTTTGCCTTCAGTCTTATGAGGCGCATTAGGGCTAATGGCAGGAGTGACAAATGGGAATGAGATTGCGAGGTAGATATTACCACATCTGAGGTAGAAGCCAAAAACTCGGACAGCTTAATTGGGTACTAATCAGGGGCCCAGATAATCTTCATCCAAGAATATAAAGAACTGGCACATGAAATTGCAAGCCCATTGCAAGGCATTTAATGAATCAGTTAACGAAGGGTTGTACTGTAGGACTGGAGAATTGAACATAGTTCCTTTTTTAGGAAAGGAAAAATGTGATTCCAGGTAACTACAGGCCTGTTACTTTGATATTGTAGTATGCAGGTCTTGGGGGGGAAAAAGTTGAAATAGAAAGTATTTAGACAGAGTCAATGGTAATTGGGACAAAATAACAACATGGTTACAAAGGTAGTCTGCAAAGCAACATGATCCTTGAGAATGGTAACAGATTTTTTAGACAAGGGAAATGCAGTAGATCCTAATTTTACTTGATTCAGTAAGGCATTTGATACGGTTCACATGCGGATTATTAGTTAAATTGGAAAAGATGGGGATCAATATGAAAATTGAAAGGCAGATAAGGAACTGGTTAAAGGGTAGACTACAACGAGTCATACTGAAAGGTGAACTGTCAAGCTGGAGGGAGGTTATTGGTGGAGTTCCTCAGGGATCAGTTTTTGGACCAATCTTATTTAATCTTTTTATTACAGACCTTCCCACAAAAAGTGGGAGTGTGATAATAAAGTTTGCGGATGACACAAAGCTTGGAGGTATTGCCAATACAGAGAAGAACCAGAATATCATACAGGAAGATCTGGATGACCTTGTTAACTGGAGTAATAGTAACAGGATGAAATTTAATAGTGAAAAGTGCATGGTCATGCATTTAGGGATTAATAAGAATTTGTTATAAACTGGGGATTTATCAGCTGGAAGTAACAGAGGAGGAGAAGGACCTCAGGGTATTGGTTGATCACAGGATGACAATGAGCTGCCAATGTGATATGGCCGTGCAAAAAGCTAATGCTGTCTTGAGATGCATCAGGCGAGGTATTTCCAGCAGAGATAATGAGGTGATAGTACTATTATACAAGTCATTGGTGAGAGTTCATCTAGAATACTGTGTGCAGTTCTGGTCTCCCATGTTTAAGATGCATGAATTCAAACTGGAACAGGTGCAGAGAAGGCTTACTAGGATGATCCAAGTGTAGCGAAGTGAAGACTCACTGGCGTGGCACCCCTTGCTGGTCATCTTGGGAATTAGCTCTTTCCAGTCTTTGGAGCCCCCTGTACCAGCAGGTGTCCCGTCTGTCTCAGGCCCTGTGTCCCTTTCCTCAGGGTTCTACCCCTACATTCTGGGTCTCTCCTTCCAGGGGAACCCCCAATCCTCTAAATCCACCGCTAGTGCCAGTCATCATCTAGCCCCTTACTCACTGGGACAGACAGCAGTCTGTAGTGGCCACTCATCATTGGCAAGGGGGTTAGGACCAGCTGCTGCTGTCTATTGCCATGCTGCACCTCTGTAGCCCCCGTGCTTGCCTTAGGCCTTGCACAAGGCCTGCAGCCTGGAGAGTTGCCAGGCTGGAGTTCCCCCAGCTCCTTTGTCCTATTCCTCCAGCTCCTGGCCCTCAGCCCTCTTATCAGGGTCAGCTGGGCCCTGAATGAGCTGGCCACAGCTGTGGCTGCTTTCCCAATCAGTCTAGCTTGCGTGCTTTTAACCCCTGTTCTCCAGGACTGGATCAGCTGCCCCTCTACACCAAGGAATGGAAAACCTGCTTTATGAAAGGAGGCTCAAAGAGCTTGGCTTTGTTTAGCTTAACCAAAAGAAGGCTGAGGAGAGAGATGATTGCTCTCTATAAATATATCACAGGGATAAATACCAGGGAGGGAGAGGAATTATTTAAGCTCAGTACCAATGTGGACACAAGAACAAATGTATATGAACTGGCTATCAGGAAGTTTAGACTTTAAAATTAGATGAAGGTTTCTAAAATTCTGGAACAGCCTTCCAAGGGGAGCAGTGTGGGGAAAAGACATATCTGGCTTCAAGACTAAGCTTGATAAGTTTATGGAGGGGATGGTATAATGGGATAGCCTAATTTTGGCAATTAATTAATCTTTGGTTATTAGTGGTAAATATGCCCAGTGGCCTGTGATGGGATGTTAGATAGGGTGGGATCTGAGTTACTACAGAGAATTCTTTCCTGGATGTCTGGCTGGTAAGTCTTGCCCATATACTCAGGGTTTAGCTGATTACCATATTTGGGGTTGGAAAGAAATTTTCCTCCAGAGCAGACTGGCAGAGGCCTTGGTGGGGTTTCGCTTTCCTCTGCAGTGTGGGGCACAGGTCACTTGCTGGAGGATTCTCTGCACCTTGAAGTCTTTAAGCCATGATTTGAGGACTTCAGTAGCTTAGACATAGGTTAGGGGTTTGATACAGAAGTGAGTTGTTGAGAATCTGTGGCCCGCGTTGTGCAGGGGGTCAGACTGGAGGCTCATAATGGCCCCTTCTGACCTTAAAGTCTAAGTCTAAGGCCTTGTCTACACTACCACTTTACAGCGCTGCAACTTTCTCGCTCAAGGGTGTGAAAAAACCCTGAGCGCTGCAAGTTTCGGTGCTGTCAAAGTGCCAGTATAGACAATGCACCAGGACTGGGAGCCGCACTCCCAGCCCTGATAGCTACTCCCTTCATAGGGGTGGGTCTTTTTTAAAGCAGTGCTTTAACTTTGCTAGTGAAGACATACCCTTAGTCTTCCTGACTCTCTAATAAGTGCAGAGTCAGAAGCTGTGCTGTTTTTCATGATATAACCTGATTCTTTTTTGTCCAGTAGCATTGGTAAATTTGGGCCAATGTATCATAACCTGTTTTAAAATATTAAAACATCAATTGCCCTATGGATGAATTTGTCTTGCAGAGTTCTTTGGCAGCAAGTGAATATACTGTTGACTGAGTAGCCCAGCATTAGTGCTTTGCATTCCAATGTGAGTTGTTGGGAATTCTATCCCAAGCATGACCCTTCCATTATAGATAGCAAGGGCCACGAGCTTTGGAAGCAGTGCTCTCAGTTCTTAGGTTAGAAAGCAGTCAGAAGCATGACTATGAGTCATAGAAGCTCATTTAAATGAACATCAGTGGTGAGGGTTTCAGAGAGAATATTAGGGCTTATCTTCAGTAGGAAATTTTATTCTCTCCAAACACAACATGACTTCACAGCAACTGTAGACAAAAGTCTAACATTGTTACCTGGATGTAGTTATTCCTGTGGTCTTTGTAGAATTTCCCTACAATCAGCTGACTTTATTAAACATAACTGGGATAACTCACTCATTGAACGCTTGATTGTTGAAACATGTCCTTTAGTTTTATGTTACCTCATACCTATATTGGTAGAGAGATACATCAAATTACATGCCTTCATAGATGACACAAAAACTGTGTGGAAAAACTAAGTGACAGTCCATTCCCTGGTTTAATAGTTAATAAGACATTGTCTTGTATGGTGGCAGATCTTGTGTATATTAGTTCTGGCATGAAAAAAATTAGAAAGCCTCAAAGATGACTATTGGAAATTTTATTCTTTTCTAGGGATTTAAGATATGTCTGAGAGCTTACGTAGGTGGTTAAGCTACCATTATTTCTTTTAGTGCATTGATTTCCGTAAAGAAATTCACCTTGAAGCTTTGAATGCACTCATGTCAGTAACTTGCTCCAGAAATATATTATTTGTGCATTTTTTTTCTCTTGTGAAGGAAGAGGTGAAGAGAACAAGTCTTTGAAAGACGCAATCTTCTGTTGTTATCCTTGCTGCTCAGTCTCTAAGGAATCTGAATTTTCAAAGCCTGGTACTCTTGTCATTTGAAAAGAGCAGGAAATCGTCAATGAATGAGAACATTGTCCTGTAACAATGGTCTTTTGCTGCTACTTAAATAGAGAGGCAAAGCAAGTATTTTTTAAGGTAGATGTTGCTCTGTGATAGCATTGTTACGATTATTTACTATTTTTATATTTATGTATTTACTTGGATAGTGTGGACAGTTTTGATGTCTGATCAGTATTGTATCCTGCTTACTACACTGTTGACTTGCTGAATTTTGAGAAGTAGTAACATGTGACTGGCTTTAATCAACTGGCTTAAAATTTCTTCATAAATACAAGAACTGTGGATTAATCTTGTCTTTTACTTTCAGAATTAGTGTTAGTTATGAATACATCAGCCATATAGCAACTTGATTCCCTTGCACAGATTCATTTTGTAATTAATAGTTTAGTAATACTTGGCATTTATAGTATATAATGTTTCATCTTGAAAGTGTGCTTTTCATACCATGATGAGATATGTGGGCTACAAGAACTGATGTATTTAACTGGGAAAACTAGTGCTTCCTAACATTTGCTATTATAACACTTGGAAATCTGTGTCCAAAATATGCATTCCCGTGTCACTCTTATCTTAAGCACATAATATTGGAGTTGTATTTAAAAAGCATGATAGTTTCAGTGACATTTTTAGCACCCTGTAAAGTGCACTCATTTCTTATATGTAGGCTACAAAAACAGGATTACCATTCCATTTCATGCCCACAGTACTTTTCTATTGATCTCATGTACTTCAATTGCACACTTGTATTTTCTTTAGTAAAATTGCAAATATCTCATGAAATTTAGTTTTGTCAAAAAAAGGGGGGCGGGGGAGGGTTGTATGAAGCAATTTCTGCCAGGCTAGTATACCAGTTTCAAAATATTATCTTCCTATAATACTTCAGTATTTATAGTTATTTCTTACACATGAGGCATCTCTTATGGCCGCAGGATGTTGTCTCTGCTGTAGTGGTAAAACCAAAGCAATTAGTCAGTTAACATTTGTTTTGGAGCATCTCCGGCAGCTTTGTATCTCTCTTGCTATTGGTTCTTTAGTGTCTATATGCTGTAGTCTGGTGGCCACTATTTATTATCACAGAGCAACTGGCTATGCTTCATAGCAGCCTCTTAGACATCTGTTGCATTCAGAGGAGCGTAAAGCACCTCTCTTTTTCTGGCAGGTGCTTTCCCACCAACAGCTGTGATGCTGTTACTACACGTAGTTTTACTTATTGCCTATTCCCCGAGAAAAAGTTGTCACAATTGTGACACATTAATTGTATATGTTCAGTCAGTAACATTATGGCAAATTAGAGGTGAGCCCTATTTTTTTTTTCTCTTCAATGAAATGCTTGGTATGAGGATTTTATATAGTGATCAAATTGATCACCATGTTCTGTGAAGAACTCTTAAGCCAGGGGTGCAAAACTTTCCTTGCCTCCATTAGATTAGTCTTGTATTCCCTCCCTATATTGGTTATAGAGTTATCTGAGCATAGGTTTTGCTTGGACTAGGATTTAGGGTATGACATTAGCTTGTGGCAGTGTAGATGAGGCGCAGTGCATTTATTATGCACTAAAATGATTGAGTTAAATCCTGAGGGGCAGGGGAAAGTTTGGACTTCAGCTGTTTCACGGGTTATTTCATGCAGTCTGCCTTCCAAGAAAATAAAACTCCATAATCTTTAAGGAGACGTGCTAAAGGGTAAAGTTTTTCTGGGACCTACAGCCTGTTCAAATATGCTCTGTTGCTTATGTGGCCACTAGGTTGCAGCAGGCAAATGCAAGAGGAGGGTCTAAGAGTATGTCTACGCTGAAATTAAACACCTGCAGCTGACCTGTGTCAGCTGGCTCAGGCTCAGAATACAGGTCTGTTTGATTGCGGTGTAGATGTTGGGGCTCAGGCTGGAGCCTGGGGTCTGGGATCCTCTCCCCTTGCAGGGTCCCAGAGCTCTGGCTCCAGCCTGAACATCTACAGTAACTCCTCACTGAACGTTGTAGTTATGTTCCTGAAAAATGTGACTTTAAGTGAAACGATGTTAAACAAATCCAATTTCCCCATAAGAATAAATGTAAATGGGGGGGGGGGGGGTTAGGTTCCAGGATATAAATACTGTACTGTATGGCAAAAAGGCACAACCCACTGGCACTGCAGGCAAGCAGGCTGAAGGTGCTGTAGGCTAGGAGAATCATGTTGCGCAGCTGCAGCTTCCGCAACTCTGCAAGGACCAGAGGTGGGGGGCTCAACCCTCGGCCTGCCCACACCACCCCTTCCCCCAAGGCTCCACCTTTAACCTGCCTCTTCTCTTCCCCTCCTCCCCCTTTATTCCACATGCCACATCCTTGCTCCTCCCACCTCCCTCCCCTGCCTCCTGCCCTTGGCACTCAGCATGCAGGAGAGATGGGGGAGGAGCAAGGACATGGTGCAGACTCACCCTCCCCCCCCCCACCTCCTGCCAGGGCAATCAGCTGGCTTGCAGTGTTCAGGAGGCAGGGGAGGGAGGGGAACATAGGTGCTGGCTCCGGGGCTGGAGCACCCATGGAAAAAATCGGTGGGTGCTGGCAGCTCCCCGCCCCCCTGCTCCAGCTTACCTCCTCCACAAGCGCGCTGCTGCGTCCTGCTGCTTTCCTCTCCCTCCCAGCACTTATGCTGCAAAACAGCTGATTGGCGGGACAGCGAAGGAGGAGGGGGAATGCGGCACGCTGGGAGAAGGGGCGAGGATTTGGGGAAGGGATCCAATGGGGGCAGGGAGGGGATGGGGAGCTTGGGATGGGAGCAGGGGCAGGGAAGGGGCGGGGGGCATGGGCATCCACTGGTGCTAAAGAAAGTTGGTTCCTACGGTGGGGAAGCCTGCATGCTGTGTCCTTGTTCCTCCCCACTCCCTCCTGAACACTGCAAGCCAGCTGATTACTGTGGGCAGGAGGCGGGGGGGGAAGGAGGGGGAAGGTGCTGATCTGCAGGGTCTGCCAGCGGGACGGAGACATAGGGGAGCTGATGGGAGGGGGGCGCCCTGCCAGCTGTGGACAAAGCAGGCAGCCAAGCGATGTTATAGCGAAGTATTGCACAACTTTAAATGGAGCATGTTCTGTAATTGAGCAGGGATGCAAGACTGAAACAATGTTAAGTGAGAGGACGTTAAGTGGGGAGTTACTGTACAATGCAGTTAAACAGCTCCATAGTCCAAGTCAGCTAACATGGGCCAGCCTCACATGTCTAGATGCAGTGGAGGCATACCTTTAGACTCTCCCACCGCTAGCATCCCAGAGCCCAGGCTCCAGCCGAAGCCTGCAGTTCTACACAATAATGAAACAGCTCCACAGCCTGAGCTCTGCGAGCCCAAGTTGGCTTCATGGGCCAGCCGTGGATTCGTCTTTGCTGTGTAGATATACGCTAAAAGACTTGAGGAGGAGATGAATTGGCAGTGGTGCTGGTCACTGTTAGTTCTTAACATGTATATTTATCAGCCTGTAAACTACAGGATCTCTTTAAAGGACACTTTAACGCTCTGTATATGACGCCATGTCAGAATGCACAAGTAATATCTACCTCTATGTAAAAAATGATATGTCAGAGAAGTGCACATTCCCACAGTATAACGCGAATCATTCTGTTAGTGATAGAGTATTGTCATCTATTAACTTTCTTACTATAGACTTCTGCTAGAAAGGGAAAGGGAAATATTCTTGCATCATTTATCAGTTCCTTCATTCTCAAAGAAGAGGTTTGTGAATGTATGGTTAATTTATCCAATCTAGCATTTATTAAAAAGTGTCTGGCGATATAACTTTACAGAATTCTTGTTCACTTAATGTGAATCTAAAAACTACTTTCTTTTCTAAAAATAGGAACTGGAAATAAAGAAAATGGCAAAGACTGGTAACAAAGAAGCCTGCAAGGTTCTAGCAAAACAGCTGGTGCAACTGCGAAAACAGAAAACTCGAACCTATGCTGTTAGTTCAAAAGTCACCTCCATGTCAACTCAAACGAAAGTGATGAATTCCCAGATGAAGATGGCAGGAGCTATGTCAACCACAGCAAAAGTGAGCAGTTAAATCAATATAAATGTCTAAGTAATTCATGTTCATGGACACTTTCATACTGAAACTCCAAATACAATAGGTAGCTTGCAAAAGTCTTTACAAGTTCAATGTTACCTGGAAAAATTAGCTGGAGATAAATGTATTGTGTAATGCTACATTTAGCAGTGAGATGTTTACAGGGCAAATATTAATTCTTGTTTTGAAAAACACTAAATTAGCCATTCATATCTTGCTGGTCAATATCTGCTATTTAAACTAGCAGACTCTCACACAGTTGACTTATAAAATCTTTGTCATAGTCCAGAAAGCTGTTCAGGGTTAGTGTTTGGGTAATGATTAAAATGGATCCTGTAAGTCTTGATACAGAGGATAATTAAGTAGACTAACAAACAAATAGCTTTTCATTATGCAATGTCTTGCCTTTAAATTTTGTCTGTCACGTAACTGCTTCTAGTGGATAAAGCCAAAGTTGGGTAGACTGATTCTAGAAATCAAGGCAGTATGTCACCCAGCTTTATGACTTTTGTGAAAATGAGGCATTACTTTCTGGCTGACACGTCTAAATGGCTCAGTGATCTAGAATTCTCCTTCATCTTCACCCTCTGCACACCAAGGAAATTGTGTTAAATTGTTTTGCTTCTTGTCTCATAAAACTAATGCACTGTAATTTGATTTGATGCAGGAAGTAGCTGCTAGGAAGACTTTGCTCTTAAAGGGCCACTATGAACAATGTGTTTTTACAAAAATATAAAGTTTTAAAAAAAAACAGTTCAACCATCTAAAGCTGTGGCTGTGTAGTAGGCCTTTTTTCCTCCAAGAGATGGTACAGCTGACTCCTTGATCAAGTTAAACAAGACAGTTTATGCTAACATGCACCTTCTTTCTCTCCTGTGACCTCCTTGCCCATCATTCAGAAAACAGCTTCACATATGTGAGGAAGTTAATCTTGCTTTTTAGAACTATCACATTTCTCTCTAACTGAGCTTTCTTCTCTCTGGGCTCTTTATCCTTGGAATGTTTTAGATTAAACTTCTTAACGCAAACATAGTGGTATAATCACAGTGGTGGAACAAAATCAGTAGAAATGTCAATAAATACAGATCTTAACAGATTTGAAAAAAAAATGAAGCAGGTTCATCAGTGGGCTATGCAACATTATGGGGACTGAAGGAGAATTAAGTTATTTTGGCCACCTAATGGTTAACTTTTTCAGTTAATGCAGTAAAAAATACAGAACTAAAAACATTGACTTAATTTTGGAGCCATAGTGTTCTCTAACCCATACCAAGATCTACAGGCATATAACATTCCATTAAAAGCAGATGCAACTCACTGTCTAGCTGCCTCAGTAAATGACATGAGTAAGCAATTTCCAATATCTTGTCCATAAATGTATCTGTAAATAGAACACTGAATTTTACTGTCTATAAAACTAAAGCACACACTTCTCTGATTGGAGAATATTTCCCCCCCAGAAAAAATGTATTTATATCCACTGACAACCCTTGAATTGGAAAAGGAGAACAAAAAGCTATGTTTTCTCAAGTTAAAACAAAATTAGAAATGAAGGCAGACGTTTTCTTTGAAGACTTCAGTTTTAAGTTTCTAATACATCAATTATTAATGTATCCGTTCAAACTAGTTGTCCATCTGTTCCTAAAGTGTGTATATAGCACTTTCTACGAAGAGGCTACTTCCTTTATTTTTTGCACATACAGGGTATCACAATTTAGTGTTTGACATGGAAGCTGCTTTGTGGTGACACAATACCATAGCTTTATATTCATGAATCAAAAAGGAAGTAGTATTGGATGAATGTGGTTTTTACACACCTGTGGTAATCAGTGCGATGGAGTTTGGTAAAATATTATGTTGTGTAAGGTTTAGTAGTGTGTAGCGGAGGTTTTCCTAAGTGATACCACGTGTTCAACCTGTACTATTAACTTTTGAACACTCTGGCGTTTGCTATTAGGAGAAACTTCATACTTTCTACTGCATTATCCTATATGGAGAAACATCATAATGACTTCATGCCTTCTTCCTAGTGGTGATTGATGAAAGTGTTCTTAACTTGCTTTAAACATTATTGCCATTTCCATCTCTCTGATAACAATTAATTGCCTAATTATGGAAGTTTTCTCCTCCTCCCCTATGCTCATCCTGCAACCCAGAAAAGTGACCTTAAATTAAGAGAAAAGTCTAGCTTGTTGTTTATACTGCGCTAGTCACAGTAGTAGATTTTATTAATTACTAGACAAGGGACCAATTGAGGATTCCATCTAAAGTGGGAATCTAGATGTGCAAAGCATGCAGAACCTGGCCCCAGGTTTGTTAAACTAGAAATCACTTAACTTTGCATATTCTCTGGACTGCACAAATTTGTGCAATTTTATGATTAATTATTCTCTAATATTAGACAATGCAATCTGTTAACAAGAAGATGGACCCTCAAAAGACATTACAAACTATGCAGAATTTCCAGAAGGAAAACATGAAGATGGAAATGACTGAGGAAATGAGTAAGTTATGTGTTCTAATAAATGATTTCAGCAAGCATTGATGCTATCAGACAACTAAAGCGGGTAGGCACACCTTAATGCCACTTCTGAGTATTACTAACAACACGTGAGATTACTATCAATAAGCGATGGTTAAAGGGAAAAATGTTTCACTTTCTGCATGGTTACTCTGGGTATTTGCCAGGACTGTGTGTATAGTTGTATGAGAGAGGCACTGAGTGAGAGAGCTGTAGAAGAGGTGTAATACCTAGTACTACTACTTGAATCAACTAAACCGAGGGAATATCCTTTTAACCTAACAACTAGAAATTCAGACCCTGGGGAATAGCAGAGATGGCATACTGGTTTTCACAGATAGTAGAAACTTCATGTCAGCAAGTGCCATGGGGAGTTGCTGCTCTTGTGCAAGGAGAGAGAAGCAACAGCAGAAGCTCTTCTGCTTTTTGGGAAGGGACAAAAGACTAGAGTGCAATAGTAATATGTAGTGAACAAATATATTTGTTCGTGTTTACAAAGAAGAATATGTACTGGCTATGGGAATTCTGGAAATGAAGACTTCAGTGTTGGTATACAGCTAAGCAACTCCGCCATCTAGACTGGAGTTATGACTGAGCTTTAGGATTAAATTTAAAGTTTGGGGTTTGCCTGTAGATGTTGGTGTGTACACTGATCTGTAAATGAGAATAGTTGAAGGCCTCTCACTCGTAGCAATCAGGGTTATATAGAACTTGTAAAGTGTTTTGGGTAGAAGGGCAGGAGTCCTTAGAACTATCCTTCCAGCAACTGACTTCTACATATAAAACAATAATGGACAAAACAGTGATACAAAGCAGTCAAACACAGCCTGGAACCCTATCCGCTCACTTACACTGGATATGTGTAAGGATGAGGAGCCACCCTTTTTCTCTGTATTACCACAATGGCTTATTAACTTATTAGTAATTGTAAGTGTCAGTGATGCCACACTAGTCTTGCTACTGGCTCTTGTTAACACAGTATTTTTCTCATTGTAAAATCTGCCACTGCTTTGCTTCTGCTGGGGGAAATGGGCCGAATTTTAAAATTTATACTATGGTGGTAGGCATCGATGCACCAACCCCTTAGTTAGATTTCTGCAATTTGGGGGAAGCGGGGAGAGAAACAAGGTCTTTCGGGGGGATGTGGAGGGTTTTTTTAATTGGTTTGCTTTTTAAATCTAACAAAGAATTCTGAAACGAAATCCTTTCTGAAAAATGGTGAAATCAAACCTCTGTATAAAGTGCTGGCACATTAATGCCTAGTGCAATTGTTAGCACTACTTCAGGGGCAAGATTTACAGTGCAGAGGTAGGCAGAGCACTCCTAGGTTGCCAGCATGTGGTGCTAGATGATGCAGTGCTGTTCGGCAAATGCACACAGTGTATGTTCCTGTCTCTTGCCGTCTCGCTTAGTGATACTACTGCTGCATGGTAGGACTGTAGAAGAACAGTGGGTTTTAGTTATTCTCCCACTTATTCTGTGAACACTAATCTTTCTGTACTAATGCAGCTCTGGCTTTTATTTTCCTTCCTAGTTAATGATACCTTGGATGATATCTTTGAGGGCTCTGATGAAGAAGAAGAAAGCCAGGATATTGTGAACCAAGTGCTTGATGAAATTGGAATTGAAATCTCAGGAAAGGTATGGAGAAATGTTCTTTAGGGTAGGGTCAAACACCTTCCTTTTATTTTTATTTTTTTAAATATGTCATCCTAACAGCTTTCATTTTGTAGTTCTGTGCTAGAAGTCAAATGGTCACAGTGCATGTTGTTTTTACTAAGTGAAGTTTGTGTGTTTCTTTAATAGATGGCCAAAGCACCATCTGCTGCCAGAGGCTTACCATCTGCATCAGCATCAAAAACTACCACCATTTCAGATGAAGAGATTGAACGGCAGCTAAAAGCTTTGGGAGTAGATTAGTCTGATGACAATATACAGCCTGCCTTCTAACAATTATTCAACTACAGACAGATGTAAAATGTACACATTTTCAATACAACTAATGTACTTTCCTTTAAAAGGAGAACAGAAGGCTTCAGAAATAAGCTGATTCATGGCAAAAAAAGAGCTTATTTCTTGTCAGAGAACCATTATAAGTGGCACTGAATTCCTGAAATTGTTTGAAAAACTGCTTTATCAGATGACATGAACAGATAACTTGCATGTGGGATTCTTTTGAATACCAGATTGAGATCTAGGATATACGAGTACATCCATTTACACCAGGTCTGAATTTGGGTTGTGTTGCATTCAAGATTTATCCCCACAATTTAGTTGCTTGAGCAGCACTGGCTTTTTTTTAATTTACAAAATGTTGGCTGGCAAGCAGACTTGGAAAAATAACAATTATAATATAAGATCTTCATCTGTTTAGCTTTTTTGAAATTGTCATCCTATGATTGTTGACAGCATTTCTCTGGATAATATTTGGAGTGTTTATAAAATCACTACACATGGAAAGTTCTTAGAATATTTTATGATCTTGTCTTTACACTTTCAATTTGAAAAGGGATAACCTTTTTCTTTTGGTGAGAGAGAACCTTGACACTAGTAAGTGTAGGCCATTATAGCTTTGTTTTTCTGGTGTCTTTAGTAAATTTGAGTTTATTCATTTTGAGACATTTTTACTACTTACTGAAGGGTATGGGTGCAATCCAGCTCTTACTGACTTCAGTGGAAGAGGCTTGAACTAAATATTTTTAGTGAATATTTTGCATGAAAGGCACTGAATAAACTATTGTACTGTAACATAGCTAACTTCAACAGAATTGTTGTGCCTTTGTGTATGTAAAACCTTGCTTATACCCTCCTGATTTTTCAAAATTGTATTAATCGTTAATGGGTGAAGTAACTACTGTTAAGGCAGTTATTGCCAGGTACAAAATATTCTGAAAAGTCCCATCTACACTTGATAGCAGTCCATGCTGAAGTTCATATATGAAGTACTTCAGCACTTGGAAAAGGAATCTTGCCTGAAACCTCATGTGTGTGTATATATTTTACAGTACTTATCCCCTGTTTAAAGATACAGTATTGTTTACAAAGGTACATGTGATTGCATATTGGCAGGTGAAATCTAAATCTTATCAGAATGACTTGGCTGCCTAATGCCTATAATTGCGCCTTGTAGGTTAAAAAAAAATGCTGGGCATTACATTGTACAATAGAAGGTATGATTAGACAAGTGATTTGGATAACAGTATAATAGGAACAGGCTCAGATTCTACGGTTTTCCACGGTCTCTGATCTGTATCATTATCAGGTCCATAGAATAGCACTGGCTTTAAGGGGAAGCCATTTAATCAGAGTGCCTAGTTTCTAAGTGGGAAAGCAAGTCCTGAGTGGGATTGCTATTGTTACATCTGCCAATGCAGGACTGAGCAGAGAAATAAGTTATAATCGTCAGTTTGTGAGCCCAGGTCTAGGTTTTGGTGTAGAAATACAGAATGCTGTTTTCACTAGAAAACACGGGGCCAAACCATGTATTTGGAATGTGCAAGTGTACATAATACACACACACACACCCCGGACACTGGGGGTGAATTTTCTTTTACAATTTATTTTGTAAAAATCTAATAAAAGCTTTTATTCCCACAATGGCTGTCCTGATGGTGGAGTCTTGCATGTAAGTTTATTTAATAATGGACTTCGTAATCTTTTGTGATGTTATCACTTAGTAGGGATATTAGTTGTGAATTTTTCTAATTTGATTGTTACTATTGCTCGTGGGATGGGGAGGTTTCTGCACACAAAACCTTAGCACTAGCTTGTTGGGCTTAGGTTGACCAGATGTCCTATTTTTATAGGGACAGTCCTAGTTTTTGGGACTTTCTTATATAGGTGCCTATAATCCCCCACCCCCTGTCCTGTTTTTTCCACAGTTTCTATCTGGTCACCCTAGTTGAGCTAAAAAAAAAAAAAAAAAAGTAGCTGAAAACTGCTGATTCTACTCTAGTCCCGTTCCCCTCTTTGCTGTTTCACCTTCCACCTCCCTGCCCAATTTATTTTTGCTGCAATCAGAGCAAAGATTATGGCTGTAAGTATTAGAAACTGTGCACTTAAATACAATTGAAACAGCAGTGAAATGGTCATTTCGCAAAGCAAAAACCAGTATTTCTTGCTTTGGGCTTGATATTCCTATGTGCCCCATATTTCATCAACCATTTGTCTACAATGCTCCTTCACTGTTTAAAATAGTCTCTCAAATTGTTTAATTCAAAGCTCAGTTGCTTTTCTCATTAGTCAGACAAAGTGGGTGAGGTAATATCTTTTATTGGTAGTGGCAACCTACTACAGCTTAGTGGAGAACTTCTGTCCCACCACAGAGTTTAATATAAATGTTAAAAGACATCACCTTCGCCTTACAAAGGGGAATATTAGGAGCCAAGAATATGTATGACCTGCAAGCGGGGGGGAGGGGGGAGGGAAAGATACAGCCTGCAGAAGTCAAATGCATATGGCTACCTTAAGACTGCAGCTGCTTGTCCCCCAGGTTTAAAGGATCAGGTATCAGAAGAGCATTCTCAGAAGGATGCCTGGAAGAGGGTGAAACAAGACAGGAGTGATCAGTAGCTTCTAGGGTGAACTCCCCACCTTTTGGAGGGCCAGGGATCTAGGTGTAGGACATCTAGGCTGTCAGTCTGGTGGTCTGCAGTGTGCCCTGTTGTGTTAGTGTTTCTGGAACCCAGATGTTTTCAAACAAGCTGCTTGCTGTAGTTAACTGTTCACTATTCCGTTATGTGACAATGGTACAATGCCTGGTTTCATTTGTTTTGCCATGCTTTTGAAAGTGTTCTTTACTCAAACAATTTGAGGACAAGAGCATGGGAGTAATGACTGCTGATGCATTTACTGTAGCATGCAAAAAACATTAGGTAGCAACAGTGGAGCAGCTAAAGTAAAATCAAAATACTATCACAACCAAACAAATGTGGACAGTTACATTTGGTATTGGGGGTTATTTGGACAATGCTTTATTTTTGGCAAAGAACAGGGTTACAGTTTTTCATAATACCCCTTTTTAAACAGGCAAATAATTTAGAAAATAAATAAAATCTAAAACTATACCATATTGCAAATTTGACTACATGTGCATAGTAAACCACAAGAAACTTCAAAAACAGAAACAAAGTAGCCAAGGGAAAAAATTACAAGTCATCACCTTCATTTCTCTGCTCTTTCCAGTGTGTGGTGTGTTTTGTTTGTTTGGTTTTTTGTGTTTTTACAAAGTGCAGTTCTGTCAGTACAGCGCCTGTGGTTGGTGGTGAAGGCTGAGGCTTAATCCCAGAAAGTGAACTCTTGCTTTGTAAAATAGTGACCAATCTGTGTTCGTGTTGTGACAGTTTGGGGGTTTAGAATAGTTCAAATCCTGTACAAAACGTGCATTAGCAAGGGGAAAAGGGATTCCCCCCCGCCTGAGTTTTAATTTAGAATCCTCTCCTAAGGAGAAAAATAAAAGCAATAATGCAGTTTGTTCATAATATATTTTCTTAATACAGGAGACTATATTCCTTAGTTTAACATGCCTAGGGCCCCTTCTCGGCTGGGCTTATGTATTATTTAAAGCACACCAACACAGAAATGTTCTACTTGATATACACTCACCTTAGTGACCTCAAATATTATAACCTCTTTCTGGATCTATTATCTAGTCATTTTCTAAATCACCATCACGCCTGCTTCATAAAAAATTAGTTTTGTATTTACCATTACCACTAATGTGCATTTCCATAATTGTAGTCCTGGGAAAAAGCTTGAAATATGTACACTAATTAGTATCATTGTAACATAATAGGAGCAATGTTGCTGCAGTGATCACTGGACTACCCATCCCTTGAGTGCTGAAGTCACGTTATTCCAACTCCCCTCAATCCCTGGCTCCTGAGGGTGGAGCTATGAAATCATTTTGTCAGCTCTGCACGATAGGAGAAGAGAGGACTAGAAACGATGATTTCTGCCTGTTTTTTTCTAAACCTCATTCTCCCCAGGGGAAAATGAGGTTATATTTGAGTTTTGATTTAACTAGGTTTAAAGCATTTAGAAAGTCAGCAAGACTTTCTGTAGCCTTTAGCGATCAGTGTAAAGGAAATGCCATTTCTGCTTAGCACCTGTCTAAATGGATTAGCTGTGTATTGAGAAATGTTACACATTAGCAAATGTGTCAGTACCTTCAGGGTCTTAAAGCTCAT
Organism: Chelonoidis abingdonii; assembly: GCF_003597395.2. Taxonomy (NCBI): domain Eukaryota; kingdom Metazoa; phylum Chordata; order Testudines; family Testudinidae; genus Chelonoidis; species Chelonoidis abingdonii. Next base: position 180,685,893 of record NC_133769.1, on the reverse strand, counting down.
TCCACCAGGGCTAAGGCAGCAGCCAGAATGCCTCTGTAATGTTTCCATCCTAGAAATCTGCCAAGTTGCTACCTGGAGTCCTGGCCTCACAATTACGTGGCAGTTCTCTTTTGACCAAGCAGCTACATTCAATGCTACCTTTAGCAGGGAAGTTCTGCAGTCCTTGCTTAATAGAACTCAGCCCACCCTCATGGGGTTGTATTACCAGCTAGACTCCACAAGAGGGAAGCTGTAGAGGCTGCTTTAAAGAAGAGAGACTGTTTGTCAGTAAGCAGTTTTTTAAAGACAGGCAACTGTCTTAATTACCAGGTCACTTTCCATGGAGTTCAGTGATGCTGAAGTTTAGCAGGAGGACGAACCACTGATCACACAGCCTCCTCCCTTGGCTCTAAATGTTTGGTGCTGGGAAGGGGCACTTTAGTGATCCTAACAGCTGTAGCTTTTCTAGAAGGTTTGTGAAGCTCATTGCTGTTGGGGGAGTGAGGAGCACATCACACAAGTGTGCATGTGCAGTCAACATTTTCACACACTGCAGTACCAGTAAGTAATTAACACAAAGGATATCATTCCAGATCTTTTGGGCAAAATTCACATTAACTAGTAAGTGTATTGTACTTAGGGTGCAATTTGTAACACATTAATCAACTAATGCAGATTGAATAGTTGACAGCTAAGCAACTGTCTCTCCTGCACAAATACATATAGTAACAATGTTTCTGATCTTTTTACATTAAGATAAAGCCCACTGAAGATATTACAGTTAAAACTGACTAACTTGTAAAGGAAACGTGTTTCTGTTCAGACTGACAAAAAAAAAATCCTAAATGCCCAGAAATCCTCAACTATGCACAGGAAACTTTACCGGCACTCGTGATGCTCCTTCATAATGGAACTAAAGGTGTTCTGGTGTAAACTTGTCTTCACTCTCTTTTCCCTTTGTCTTCGGTTGCAAAACCAAACTCTCACAACTTCCTTCTCAAGGTTAAGCCCCTCAGCCATCCTCATAATCTCTTGAGAAGAAGGCTTACTTTGTTCCCCAAAGTTTCTCTCTAGAGCTTCTTTAGCAGCAATGCTGGAAGAAGGGATAAATAAAAATGCCCCTTTTATTGACTTTGAACATACTCAGGTCATGGCTGCTATTTTAGACTAAGCTGCAATGTTATGAACATTAAAAATACTGCACTAAGAAAGGCAAGAAACTGCTTTGCTCTCAGTAAAAACCTGAGTTAAAAGGGCATTATGGTTCCATGCTGCCATGAGCTGCAAAAATCTGATAGTTTCTTCACCTCCAGTCCATGCTGCTAATAATAATGACTTTATTATTATTTTAGGGGTAACCCATCAAATGTAGTTCATGCAAATTATATAGCACATGGCAGGCAACCTATCCCAAGAACCATCACACTCTCTCCCCAAAAGTCAGTTTTAGCCCACTGTTTGCATTGCAGTAGACCCTAAAGATGTGCTGTGGTTGAGCTGGTATATCGTAAAAGTTAAGTGCTATTTTCCTCCCATATTCAGATAGATTTCACCTATATTCAGCCTCACTGGCTTTTTTTTGTGTGTGTGTGTGTGGTGGTTCTTCTCGCAAAAGAATAAGTAAGTGCCTGAAATGTGCTTGTAAAAAAACAATTAGGATGAGAAGCTTGATCTTGTCACACCTAGTTTTAGCATTAGCTGTATTTTTTTTTTTGTCCACAAGAGGTCACTGTACACTTGATTCTAGGATATGAAGCCTGTTTTTCTGTTAGGTTCAAGACACTTCAGAAATTCTAGTACTGGTGAATAACATTGCATGTAACTTGAGTGCCCTTAGTGTAATTTCATTAGTAATACATTTTCTTTTTAATGTTGGGCTATAGATGCTAGCTAGCTGAAAATAAAATATAATTTCCCATATCCATATTATGGATAGTTTGATCAGGTCATACAAAGCTCCTGCACTGGAGTAGGCTAACTAACTCACTTACTGTTTTTCATCTCCAGCTTCTATTTTGTCCTCAAGAAACCTACCTAACAATTCTCCCCATCTTCAATGAGAGCAAAGTGCAGATATGGTACTCTTCCAGCTCATTCTTAAAGAGGTTCCAAGACTGGGGTCCCATGCTCCCCAAGGGATCAGGGAAGATTTTCTTATTGTGTCCACAGAGTGCCCCTTCCACTGTATGTATACAAAACTCATCATTTATAGTTTGTAAGGAACCACTTAGTTTTACTTGCTTGCAAATCACAGATGTTCCTTGGATGCCAGCATAGCACTGTGCATCAGGAGTGTGATAGCTAAGCAACAGCATGCCATGTAGAATTGGAGATGACATGTCTCCTGTGAAGAGGTGTCTCATATTGGGACTATGACCTCTTCAGTAATTAGAAAAAGGGTCTTTGACTCCAAACACTAAAGGCCATGGATCTCTGAAGATTATTCCCCCCTAACATAGCATGACTCTAGATTTCTGGCTTTAACAAAATTTTGTGCAAAGCTCTTTGCAATGACACTGGGATTGTATACATGCTAATACAGGCATTGGGACAGATCTGTGCACTGGAGCCATTCCTGGGTGTTATCATCATAGTTTGGAACAACCTAGCAGAGAGGTTTCATCATGGTTTAGCTAATAATTGGTTCAAAATACATAATTTTATTAATGTATTATTATCCCATCTGATTTTGCTTATTTATGTATGTAAATACTTTTGTTAATGGGCTCTGTTTCCACAGGCAGAGGGAACTGAACTCCATAGATGTGGGCCACCAAGGGTGCAAAAACAGCGAAAGCCAGCTCCAAGGGACATTGTCCCCATATTCTACCCTATACCACATGCCTCATACAGGGAACACACACTACACCCTCAACATCCACCAAGTGCTTGCCTTTTATCTGTACCGCACTTGGGCCTTCTGAGCTTCATCCTGCCTCTTTCTTACCATTGCAGAATGCTGCTAGGACCACACCCTCTCTTCACAACCCCTGGATCTCCCTCTCTATATCGGACTGCTATGCTCTCTCTCACATTGTATCCTCCCCCCCACCCCATCAAGGGTTATAGCCTACTCCATGGGTGCATAAACCATCACGTCAGCCTTCCATACAGATGTTCCATGGCAGGACAGTTGTTGGGAGGCCACTTGGTCCTCTGTCCACACTTTTACTGCTCCCTATGCCCTCGTCCCTGCTGCAGTGGTGGATAAAGCAGTTGACTGAGCTGTGCTGCAGCCTGTAACTTCTGGTGAGCCCTCATGCCCACCTCTGCAGTGAGTACTGCTCACTACTTTCCCATATTTGAATCCACATACAGACCATCACTTGAAGAAAAGATTGTTTCCTGTAACTGGAGGTTCTTTAAGATATGTGGTCCCCATTTGGATTCCAATATCTGCCCTCCACTCCAGGCTCCGTTGCTTACTGGTGCAAGGGAACTGAAGCAGTGTCAATCCTCACAGCCTCTTAAAGCCTCGGACGTGCCACGCAGTTGATGCACAATGCATGTGCGGGTCAATAGACACAATTCCAAACAGTTCTGTTGCACAGTGTGCATGCGCACCCACATTTGGAATCCAGATAGGGACCACTGTCATAAATAGATAGGTAAGGTAAGGGTTAAGTTTCTTTTACCTGGAAAGGGTAACCAAACACCTGACCAGAGGACCAATCAGAGAACTGGTTTGTTTAAAGTCAGGGGCGGGAATTTGTATACTCGGGGTCTTTTTTGTTTTCTCGGCTGTGAGTAAACAAGGTTTCCTCCTAACTCCATCTTATTTCAAAT